>NC_080792.1:26706290-27013790 GCF_028018385.1 Neofelis nebulosa | reverse complement strand
CGTCTCCCTAAGTGTCCAAGATGATTAGGACCACGATGGGGAGGGTGGCTGCTGCTGCTGCTGGTCGGGAACCAGGCCTCCCCTAGAGGAGCCAAGAAGAAGGCCAAGGGGCCTGGTTTTGGAGGGAGACTGCCAAGGCTACCAGGGAGGCCGGGCCTCCACCAGTGCATCTCTGCAAATTCAGGGGAGTAATTTGCATAGGGAAAATGTAATTACTCAAATTGGAACAGGGCCAGGACCTCAAGGCCTGGACTGGGGAAGTGCTGGAAGATTCTTCAGAATATAAAAGCTGCCTCGTTTCTCTGCACCCACCCCCAAGCCTCCCCGGGTCAGGTCAGAGCAGCCTCGGAAATGAGAACATTCCTACTGAGACCCCTGCCAAGTGGTGGGGCCTCCTCCTTCCTGTAGCCTTGGGGGCTGGGAGGGCAGGAGCCAGGGAGACGCTTCTGGCTTGGGAGCTTGGATTTCTGTGTCCTCACGCTCCTGCCTGGACGAGACAGTGATGGTGACACTACTTAAGCTCTCAAGTCAACCGGTTTGTTTAGTTGGGTTTTAGAAGTCGTTGTTACACTATTGGCTGTCTGCTGTCCTCACTGGGAAGAGTTTCAAATCAACTGACCTTTGACCAAAAGAAGGAGGTAAGGAGCAACCCTCCCAGCGAGAAAGTCCGGGAGAGGAGTCTCAGACCACCTGGGACATCTCCCTTCACCTTGACGTTCCCCTTCACAAACTACGGGAGCCGAATTTTACTACCCTCACGCTCCAGACCTCTAGAACTCTACTCTTCCACAACCTTCCAGGTATTCCCCCAGGGGACTCACGGACACATGACCCACGTCAATGTCCACATACCACGTGATGAAGACTATCTCAGCCACACCTCCTCCCGCAGAAGACGGACTGGGCATTCAAGAAGACTGTGATACCCCGCCATTCAGTGCCAGCACACGGAACGGCAGGAGTTCATCTCTCCGTCCGTCTGTCCACTCAGCCGTCTGTTCATCCCTCCCTCAAGTAAGAAAGCCAGTGGGAAACACACCTGGCTATCTGGGCGCTCGGCGAGGAGGCAGAGGACCTACAATGCAAAGGTAATTAAGACTCATCTCTCCTTGGGTGTTCACCTTGAGTGGGGCCAGGATGGTTTCCTGCAGCTGCCATTAGCATGACGGTCCGGCAGGTGTTGTCCTGGGGTAACCCAGCCCTTACTTATTCCTTTGCTGGTGAGGGAATGTTTTCTTTAAGGGCTCCTGTTTGATTTCCGAAGCTGGCACAGGCTCTTACGGGAAACAGTGGGGGACTGTTCCACGCATGGAGAAGTGCCTTTGCTCAGGGCAAAATCTGCTGCTTGGTGAACTGCTCTGCCTTCCCTTCATGTCACTATGATTTGAGGGAGCCATTAAGCTTTAACAATGCAGAAAATAAATCCCCATTAAAATATATGCACCTTAAAAAAGCCTAGTTCTCAACCCAACCTGCCCTCCCCATCCCCACCTAGCACTAGCTTGACTATCCTTCAAGGCCAAGGAAGAAAACTTCTGATGCCAAGAAGCCTCCCTTGATCCTTCCTGGCTGCGAGTGATCTCTCAACCACCCATAGATGTTTATTTCTCGAACACTTAGGCTAGCATTTGATTCGGATCGCAACCGAATTGGATGAAAATGTGTGCTCTTCCAGAATGGCTGCCCAGTGGCCTTCAGATTTGTGTTCCTGTTCTTTATTCTCCTGCCCCATTCCTAGAAGGCTTAGGAGTGGCTCCTAAAATGTTTGTTGAACGAAGGAATGCGTGGGGCTGCAGAATTAGACATTTTCTCTCCGGACCCCACCCTTACTGAAATTCACGGCGTTCAAGATCTCTAGCAATGGCAGCATCCCCACGGAGCCCCCAGCAACACTCAGCTGGGCCCAGCTCCAGTCTGCCCTACCCATCGGAAACTTTTCCCTAGACTCTGATCTCATGTGGCTGGGACTTCCATTTGATCCCTCCTTCTGTCTTATTGACCTCTAATGTCATTTACCCTCTGCCGAGCCGCACACTTTTCATCTGGTTATCATTTGCCTCTCCAGCTGGAGAGTCAAGTCACTAAAAACCAGGACTTTCTCCCATTGTTCCCTTCAGAGACTAGAATGTGCTGAGAACACATGGGTGCTCAGGTTTGTCAAAGGCTCCGTCATCCCAGGGCTCACGATTTGGTCTAAACATCTAAGCAACAGATAGGCAGAGACTAACATTTTAGAGCTGAGCCATTTCTCCAGTTGCCCAAAAAAAAAAGGGTCTGGGACCAGCAAGGCTTTGGGGGAGAAATGCAAAATCCGGAAGCAAAGCTGTTTGCTCTATGGAGGATGCCATGTCCCCCGGTCAGCCTGGGGTGGCAAGGCCTGGCGTGGCTCTGTCAGTGCGTTACTATCTCACTTGCCCTCTATTCTTATCGGTCATTCCTTCTTTTCACATTAAGTGCCGGGTCGCTAATAAATAAGTTTCTGGTTCGTGGGAGAGGTAGATACGGAATCAGATAAATTGGTGCAGCCTGGTGCCGCTAAGAGATCTGCAAAAAAATGATACCAGAAGGAAACTTCTGGAGACTACGGCTACTCCCTCTGCCTGTGGGAGTTGATGAAATCTTCCAGAAGAGGTGCATTAAACTGGGCAAAGCAATTAGGGAAAGAGCTTTCCAGGCAGAGTATGGTGAGTGTGTTTGTTTCCTATTATTGTTGTAACAAATCACTTACTCATTAGCAGCTTACAACAACAGCAAACTTATTGTCTCATAGCTCTGGAGGTCAGCGGTCTGACAAGGATCTCACTGGGCCAAAACCAAAGTGCCCACATGGCTGTGTTCCTTTCTGGAGGCTCCACCGGAGACCTTCTAGAAGCTGCCCCAACCCCTTGATTCATGGACCCTTTCTCCACCTTCAAGGCGAAGTCCTTCTCAAATTGCATGGCTCTGACCCTATTCTGGGTTCCTCTCCCAATTTGGAGGACACTTGAGACAACATTGAGCTCACTGGGATGAGCCAAAGTCATCTTTCTATTGGATGGTCAACTGCCTAACAGCCTCGACCGCTCTTTGCCACAGAAGGTGACATAGTCACGGGCTCCAGGCACAGGAGCATGGACATCATGGGACAGCCATTATTCTGCCTGCCACGGCAAGGCCAAAGGCACGGAGATGTGCAAGGACCTGTTCTGTCTGGGGACAGAGAAGTGTTCTGAGGTCGACGTGGAGCGGTTAATGGGGAGAACCTGATTTATAAAGGTCCTCACATACCAAGCACAGTCTTGCTGTGGTCTTTCGCCCAGTGTGACTTTTAAGCAGGCCTTGTCCGTGCCTTGTCTTCTCAACAATCATCCCAGCAGCGGGATGGCAGTGGACTCCTGGCACAAGCCCCACAGGAGGAGACAAGGCCTGAACCAAGGTGGTGGCACGCAGGTGGATAAGAGGGGATAGGCTTGAAGCTATTTTGGAGGAATACTTGCCAGGAGGCCAGCCATAATGGAAGATTGCAAGATGTAGCCCAGCAAGTTTAGGTGCCAGTGGGGCACCCGGGGGAAGGAAACCACCCCCCCCACCCCGGCCAAGGTGGGTCATGAGCTTAGGGGATGGGAAAACTCCCGCTTACTTCACAAGGGCATTGTAAAGACTGATTTAAAAAGTCATTCCTGCCGATGCGAGAACAGCGGTAAACATACCGTCACTCAGCGGCTCATCACAGGCAAGGTGTACATGGTGTCCCCTCTGATGATACCATTGTGTGCTCGTCAACAAACGTTTTACTGGCCCCTAGGCTCCATAGGGAACCAAAGGGATCCCTGAGGAGTTCCTGCCCTTGCCAGGTGCCGAATATCACTGGGAAGCCAGGACACCTACGTCAGGAGAAATACAACAATGTAAGTGCTCAAAGCCTCAATAGTCAGGCCCTGAACCTGGGTGTAGAGAGGTGTCTCCTTGCCTCTCACCCCTCACATCCAGGGATCCTCATCAAGCCCTTTGGATTTTGTCTTCTATACACTTCCTGAGTCTGCTTCCCCTCCTACTTTAAACTCGAGCCTTTGTTATTCCTCATTCCAATTATTAAAAGCCTCTGAACAGGGCCCCCTTTCCTCTAGTCTTGTTCTACTCCCATCTATTCTATACGTGACAGCCCAAGAATGAGTTCTCTAACTTTAATCTGATCGTAACACTCCTCAGTCAGAGATGATTCAAGAAAACACAGGGAGAAAATTCTAAATGTGAGAGCGGGGAAGTCCTTTCTAAACGTGACACACAGCAGGCAGATCAGAAAAGAAAAGAATGATAGGCGTGAATACGTAAATTTAAAATTTTCTGCTTGGTAAAAAAAAAAAAATTGCCGTAAACAAAGTTAAAAGACAAACAGCAAATTAAGAAAAAAAAATTGTTTCAATATAAATGATGAAGCACGGATAGCCTAACTATATAAATTGTGCCTACAAATCAAATCAAGAAGAGAAAAACCTAACAACCCGATGCAACAGTTGGCAAGGGAACATGAACAGAAAATGAAATATAGATGGCTTTTAAACATATGAAAAGGAGCTCAATTCACCCTAAGAAAAAAATGCCAATTTCCTTAAAACCCGACGCCATCAGGAGGGGCCCATCAGAAAGTTCGATAATATGCTACACCGATAAGTTGGAGCAAACAGCCACTCTCAAATGCTATGGGTGGGCATGGCTACCATTTGGAAAGCTGTAAGTATCTACCGATTTTTAAAATAAAATTCTGGGCACCTGCATGGCTCAGTCGGTTAAGCATCTGACTCTTGGTTTCTGCTCAGGTCACGATCTCACGGCTCGTGGGTTTGAGCCCCATGTTGGGCTCTGTGCTGACAGTGCAGAGCCCACTTGGGATTCTCTGTCTTCTTCTCTCTCTGCCCAGCCTCCCCTAGTCTCTCTCTCTCTCTGTCTGTCTCAAAAATAAACATTTAGAAAAATAAAAAGCATATATTCTTTGAAAATTTCCATCTATAAAATGAATTTTGAGCTCAGCTACAGTTATGTATGTACACAGACGCAAATTTATATATTAGGATATTCACTACCAATATCCAAAACGTCTTCAACAGGAGACTGCCTCAATAAATCATGGTATGTATATAATGGAGAATGCTGCACAAAGATTAGGAAGAATGAAGGGGGAGAAAATGAAGGAAGCAGTGCTACATACTTCAGATGGAACTATCTCTAAGATACAGTCATAGCAATAAAAGAAATACATAGCATCGACTTTATGTCAGACAGTATTTAAAAAAATTTTTTTTTAATGTTTATTTTTGAGAGAGACAGAGACAGAATGCGAGTGGGCTAGGGGCAGAGAGAGAGGGAGACACAGAATCGGAAGCAGGCTCCAGGCTCTGAGCTGTCAGCACAGAACCCAACGTGGGGCTCGAACTCACGAGCTGTGAGATCATGACCTGAGTCGAAGTCGGACGCTCAGCCGACTGAGCCACCCAGGTGTCCCTGTCAGGCGCTATTTTAGATTTACATATAGGGGTGCCTGGGTGGCTCTGTGCTGACAGTGTAGAGCCTGCTTGGGATTCTATCTCCCTCTCTCTCTGGCCCTCCCCTTCTCTCTCTCTCTCTCTCTCTCTCTCTCTGTGTCTCCCAAAAATAAATCTTTTAAAATCTTTAAAAAAAGAAGATTTACATATTTATATGTAGTTTTGTATATATAGGTATTTATATATATTTAACTCATGTGATCCTTACAACTCTATAACATTGGTATTATTATTATTATCATTATTATTTTTCCCATCTTATAGATGAGGGAACTGAAGCACGTTTGAATTAAACAATTTGTCCACTATGAAGATGTATATGTATTTCTTTCTGTGAAATTTCTTTTTTCTTTCCGTGCTTCAATGTGGATATTTACATCTAATCTATCTTCCAATTCAATCATTTTTTTCTTCAGTGTGTGTAATTCATTGAATTCTTCCTTCCGGTGAATTTTTTTTTTCAGATTTGGAATTTCCATTTGGTTCTTTGGTTTTCTACTAAAATTATCAATGTTTTCTCTAAATTCTTTCAGCATAGTAGTCACAGTAATTTTTTAAAATTCACTTATTTATTTTTTTAGTAATCTCTAATGTGGAGCTCCAACCCACGACCCTGAGACCAAGAGTCGTGTGCTCTTCCGACTGAGCCAGCTGGGCACTCCTCATAGTGATTTTAAACTCCAGTCTGATAACTGTACCCCTTGGGCCCACTTCTAGTGTCAATCTCAGTCTCTCAGTCATGTCTTCTTATCTTACACACCCGGTTATGTTAGTGAGCGTCAGACTTGTATGTGGAAAAGTATGGACATAATTTGGTCTTCTAGATGATCTTATCTTCTTCCAGAGAGGGTTCATTTTTGCAGGGCAGTTGGGCGAGAAGCTCTAGCAATCGCCAATTAACCTGACTCCAATTGGGAAGTTGGATGACTCAAAGTTGGCCTTCAATCTCTGTGAAAACTGATCTGTTTGTGATTCACCTTTCTCCAAAGGTGGAGTGCATTGGGGTCTCAACCCAAAGCCCGGGTATGTAGCAGACCCCACCTCCTGGATGGGCTCTGAGCGTCCATGTTGATTTCATAGTCCTTTGAGTCTATAGAAAGCTCTGCTCAGCTTCCAGACCCTTAGTCACTAGTTTTGAAAGCATCACTACTCCTGAGGGAGAAACTGCCTTTACCTGTTGGCTTTATCGCTCTGGTCTTGCCCTTATCCCTCTTCTAACTTTTGGCCTTGAAATTCCTCAAGACCTTGAAAACATTCCAATACCTTCTAAGAGGTTTTCTTTCTTTCTTCCTCCCTTCTTTCCTCTCTTTCTTTCTTTCTTTCTTTCTTTCGAGAGCGAGAGAGTGTACACACACATGTGAGCAGGAGAGGGGCAGAGGGAGAGAATCTTAAGCAGATTCCATGCCCATCACAGAGCTCAACACAGGGCTTGATCTCATGACTGTGAGATCATGACCTGAGCAAAAATCAAGAGTCAGATGCTTAACCTACTGAGCCACCCAGGCTCCCCTCTGTCTTTGTTTTTGCTGTTTTTTTAAAAAAAATATTTTGTTTGGGGGCGCCTGGGTGGCTCAGTCAGTTAAGTATCTGACTTCAGTTCAGGTCATGATCTCATGGTTCGTGAGTTCAAGTCTCATGTCAGGCTCTGTGCTGACAGCTCGGAGCCTGGAGCCTGTTTCAGATTCTGTGTCTCCCTCTCTCTCTGCCCCTCCCCTGCTCATACTCTGTCTCTCTCCCTAAAAAAATAAATACACGTTAAAAAAAAATTTTTGTTTGACCTTTCTGGTTGTTTTTAGAAAGAAGGTTGGTTGAAAACAACTCAGTGCCCTTCAGCAGATAGACTTTTAATTGGAAAAAAGGTGAAAAAAGCACAGGGAAAATCTAGTCAAGAAAGCTTCCCAAGTCAGGTAATTGTATAGAGGAAACGTAACCTAGAAAAGTCATTTGGAATTTCTCAAACGAGCTGAATCGCAGACAGGGGACAAGGAAGTGGTGTGGAGATCAAGAACATCAGAGCCTGAGGAACAGAGGAAGAACGAAGTTATCAGAGCTCAGGAGCCAGGGCCGTCCATCCAGAGCCGGGACAATGGCTTGACCAGCAGAAGCCGGGACCACAGAGCCAGGAGCACCAGGCATGCTGCTTAAATGCGGGGAGGAAGAGGGAAGTCAGAGATCTTGATGATCCCCGCCTTCTGCCCTGCTGTCGCCTTCCAGTGCCTCCTATTGACCAAACTTCACAAGACACAATGGCCACAGCAGCCTGGGAAAAGCAGAGGAAAGCATGGGGTGAATCCTAGACCAAGTAGGCAAGCGACTCAGCCCCACGCACGCTTGGAAAGACACCTAAGAGACTAGAAACAGTGATTGTTTCTGGGGCGGGTGGAGGATGAGGTTTGGTAGCCGGGAAAGCTAGAAGACTTATGGTGTGCACGTGGTTACATAGTAACCATACACATACCCGTGAAAGGTCGCATTATACCCTTGCATGGCTCCCACCCGCCACGGCAACATTTTTCCAACCTCAGGGTGATTAAAATTACCCATTACCCTGAAGACAATGCACACTCTGATCGGCGGGTCTGGGGTGTGTTTCGGGAATCTACGTTTTAACAACCGACTCACGTGATTGTGGTGGTCGGTCCAAGTTAAGCACTTCTGAGACATGGTCGCCAGCGGGGCAGAATTCAAACTCCTTCAGAATGACCGCAAGTTCTTTCAGGGCATCCATGACCAGTTCCGCTCCCAACCGTTCCCCGTCACCAAGGCAGAGGCTCGCGCCTGCTCCTTCCTTCCACGATGTCATCCAAATTCTCAGCGCACTCGGTTCTAGTAATTTGTGTGTCTGCATTCCTCATCAGCACCCGAGGGCAGAAGACTCTTCTTCTTATTCATATGAGATCCCAGGAATGCCTAGCCTTGTATCTGGCACATAGGAAGTGCCCAATAAATGCTGGTTACATTGACTGGTGGTTTTCAGAGACGAGAGGAATCAGAGTCAGCCGAAGTGCCCAGAAAGGGTTTCCCAGAGGAGAAGCTGCCTTAGAGCGGAAGGGAAATGCATCCCAGGCTGAGGAAAGGGAATTCACCGAGGTACCAAAGGCAGGCAGGCTCATTTCTATTAGGGAGCAACCCTGGCGATGAATATAAAGTGCTTTGGTGTTGTTGTTGTTGTTGTTGTTGTTGTTTTCTTTAAGGCAAATTCCCTAAAACCACACTCTGTAGGTCGCGTATCCCCCACCCCCCCACCCCCTATCCGGGGCCATAACTTCCCCAGATGTTAATGAGTACTTCCAGCATTGATCGAGGGGAGAGAGACCCCTACGGGTTTATAAAACATGCAGATGACTGGTTTTTAACGAATGCAAAACGTCAAACAAAAGCAGCATCACAGGCTGGTTACTCATGCATAGTAAAGTTCCCAAGGAAAAAGGAGCAAATAAATAGGAAAAAATACCTTGGCTGGAACCATTCTTAATAGGCAATGGACAATTGGGAACAGCAGGGGGATGCAGGGACACGGGAGCAAATAGCAAATACATTTGGAAGATATCAGAAAGAGTGGGATCAAGGCAGCACCAAATGGCCCTCTGGCTTGTGTTTCTATGGGGCCTGTGTTCAGCCCTACCCAACATAAATGGACAGGGCAGGGCTTTTGTTTGTTTGGTGGGTGGCTGGGTGGGGGACATGATGGAAGGGGAAGAGCTGGACATATGCACAGCAAAAAGAAAACAGTTCTAGAAATAGGGTGTTTCGATGGGACTTCTATGTGTCCCATTTGGAGCTAGAAGCCACCAACTTGAACTTTGCCCTTGTTAAATATGGACCGGACTTAGCTGGACCCAGGTATTTGTGTTCTCACACAAATGAGTTAGGCTTTTCACGCTATTTCCAAATGTGGTCACATGTATGGAAAGTCACTCTATTTGTCTATGTAGATATGTGGTTTTTAAAAAAATTTTTTTAATGTTTATTTTTGAGACAGAGAGAGACAGAGCATGAATGGGGGAGGGGCAGAGAGAGAGGGAGACACAGAATCCCAACTTACTAGTTCTGAGAGAGAGAGAGAAAGAGCACAAGCTGGGGAGGGTCAGAGAGAGAGGGAGGGAGACACAGAATCCGAAGAAGGCTCCAGGCTCCGAGCTGTCGGCACAGAGTCTGATGTGGGGCTCAAACCCATGAACTGAGAGATCCTGACCTGAGCTGAAGCTGGACGCTGAACTGACTGAGCCACCCAGGGGCCCCTGTGGAGTTTTCTTAGGGCAGCGTTTCACCAAGTGCTCCCCTTCAGCTGCAAGGAAGGGGGAGCCTGTTCTGCAGTCTGCAGGCTTCCCCAGAGCGGTGAGCATAGGTGGAAAATGTCTATCAAATCTCACGCTGCATCTTAAAGTTTTCTGCAAATGTTGGACTCTGCCTCATCGTCTATCCACATTTGTTTTCATGTGAAGTGGTGTTTACGGTGGACACTTGATGCTTCCTCCAGATTCTCTTTACAGGACAGACACATTCACAATCTGACTGTCAGGAATGTGGGCTGCTGGAGGCCCACGGCCGTGTTGCCCACGGGGCACTGACCTAGGCTACATGGAATTGCCATGCCCAATGTTCTGCCCCATCCCGGGGGCTGGCCTGTGGCTGATGGATGGCGGGTAGGAAATACAAAAGTCCAGCCTCCTTGCCTCGACTTGAGACAGCTCTGAAGGGCCATCTTTGTGGGGTCGGCGGAGACCCTGCTTCATGGCTACCCCGTTAGAAGCCAGACCTTCCCTTCCGCTGGATCCCGCCTTCCTTCCTTACAGGAGTACTTTCTGAGAGCATTCTCCCAAAAAACTTTTTCAGAGCTCATTCTCAGGGAACACACTCACTTACGTTATGTTAGCGCCCCACCCCCACTTCTATCTTGCCACCGTCCCGGTCAGGATCTTGGCAGTGAATGGAGGTATTCAGCTGGGATTTTGAGCACAGTTGAATGATGAGCCGATTAACATATGGCCAGAGTTAAAGCAATCATCAAGGACTGGTGAGGCAACAAGAGACTGGCCATATCAAGGAACCATGACCACCTTTGGGTCTGCAGGGGCAAAGGGGTCGAAATGGTTTAAGTGGAGCCCAGCGAGGTGGGGGCTGCTGTGGATGGGGCACTTCCCATAGGGCCGTAGTTGTAGAGGCCTGAAGCCACGGCCAAATACATACCCCAGGGAACATAAGGAGCAGGGGAGGAGATACCCCACCCTCTCTATCCCCCCTACCCTTGATTTCTCACTGATGTCTCCCATCATTCAAATCCAGCTGGAAACAGGGCAATGTTCTTGATCTTTGAAGGAGAGCCGACCGGGACCCAGAAGAGTGGAAAACGGATGGCTCTGGGGAAAGTGGCAAAAAGGCAAATGCTAATACAAACTCCAAGGGACACAGCATGTTTACCAGTGACGTCACTTCCCCTCTGGCCTACCGCTCCATCCTTCCAAAGAGGGGTCCATCCTTCCAAAGAGCTCCCCGGTGCGGTTACAGGGGAGGGCCCCTGCACCAATTCAGGCCACATGTGCGTGTGGGTTGGGGGGCAGGCAGCCCTGTGGCTTAGGCATTGCTTAGCCAGGAAGACGGATTTAGAAGAAAGAGTTAGGGGGTGTGGCTTGAGCCCCAGTTGCCAAAACAACGTGCTTCTGAGTAGAGGAAATGCTCCTGCACGCATGCTCCCGGGATTTTTCCTCCTCGTTTTGTTAGGCCAACAGGGACACGAAGGCCAGAAGGGCTGAGGCAGAGGAGCTCCCAGGGAGGAAAGCAGCGGAGGGCATGAGGCTGTCAGGTCTTGAGCAGCAGGATTAAAAGGCAGAGACGGGGGCGCCTGGGTGGCGCAGTCGGTTAAGCGTCCGACTTCACCCAGGTCACGATCTCGCAGTCCGTGAGTTCGAGCCCCGCGTCAGGCTCTGGGCTGATGGCTCGGAGCCTGGAGCCTGTTTCCGATTCTGTGTCTCCCTCTCTCTCTGCCCCTCCCCCGTTCATGCTCTGTCTCTCTCTGTCCCAAAAATAAATAAAAAACGTTGAAAACAGCCAAAAAAAAAAAAAAAAAAAAAAAAGGCAGAGACGAAGCTGAGGTCAGTGCTCAGGTGATTAGAGAGAACAGCAGCAGTGTCGAAGGCTTTTGAAGCCAAATTAGGGGTAAAGCAAATGCCACTCCCAAGTGGCATTTTCCCCTCAAAACTGTCACAACCTGGGCCAGGCTTGTAGGCCAGTTTTCTGGTTTGGACCTGGCCATTTAGTAATTATAAGCTCTGGATTCCTGACGTCCACCAGCCCAGCAATGTTTACCAAGCACCTTGCCCAGTGCACTCAGAACGTTGCTGCCTTGACGGACGGACGTACTTGCCATTCCCGGGGGCCCTGCTTTGCTTCTCGAGGGAGGCCGTCCCTCCTCTGGGGCGCTGCTTCCACACCAGAGGACTGCTTAGGGCGAGCTAGGAATGAACACGGGAGGAAAGTCGGCCCCAGCATCCAGCACCTGCAGCCTGTCAGGTCTCACCAGAAGCCGGGTGGGCCCCATCCTGCTCTCCTGGTCTCGTTTCACGGCATCTCACTCTGCCGCCTCCAGGGGGCCTAGTCCTCCCCTCCGTCAACCAACCACATTAATCTCTTAGTAACAGAAAAGCTCCAGGTGCAACTGTCAGCAGAGGTGGGCTGGAGGAAGCGGTGGGCGGTGGGGCGGGGCCCTGGCGCCCGCCAATGTCCATCTTATCCTGGTCATCCTGGGCCTGGGCCACGTTTGCCAGACTCCAGCATCAGGGATGGCCACGCAACTGGTGGCCCTGGCCAGCGGAAGGGGGCAGAAGGCCTTAAACGGCCACTTTCAGGACTTGCCCCTTAGGACCCCTCCCCCACACGATTCCAGCTCTGTTTCCTCTTCCGGCCGTGGAAGAGAGGACGCTGATAACCTCGAGGGGTAAGGAGCCACCACATGGAGGGAGCAGAGTCCGAGAAGGACTGTGCAGGACAGAGAAATGGCCCCTCCTCGGCATTACCCCCTGCTGACCCCCTGTCACCTGAACAACCCAGTTAACTTTTATTGTCTTAAGCCATCAACTTTTGCGCTTGTGAACACAGCGAGCCAGTCCTAACAGAGCATGAAGCTGGAGAAGAAAGAAGCTGATGGGGCGCCTGGGTGGCGCAGTCGGTTAAGCGTCCGACTTCAGCCAGGTCACGATCTCGCGGTCCGTGAGTTCGAGCCCCGCGTCAGGCTCTGGGCCGATGGCTCGGAGCCTGGAGCCTGTTTCCGATTCTGTGTCTCCCTCTCTCTCTGCCCCTCCCCCGTTCATGCTCTGTCTCTCTCTGTCCCAAAAATAAATAAAAAATGTTGAAAAAAAAAATTTAAAAAAAAAAAAAAGAAGCTGAGGCCTGCGTGTTTAGGAGGCCTGCTGAAACGGGTGATCAAGAAATTTGGTATTTTCCTGTAAGAAAAAGGGGCTGTGGAGGTTTCCGAGCAGGGGAGGAGCCTAGTGTCCCAGCCGAAATGCTCTCTGGCCTGTGGGGGGACCAGAGTGGGCAAGGCTGGAGGCAGGGGGTGCTGGAGTGAGAAGCAGCTCCAGTGGTGCAGGGGGGTGGGGAACGAGCCCTGGGCCGAGGCTGGGGCAGGAGAAATGGGCTTGGGGAGGGGTGAGATTGCTAAGAGGCTCAGCAGGAAGGATGCATAGAAGCCAGTATGCGGCAGGATATTGGGCGGGGGCAGGGGAAGCATGGAGGAACATGAGGAGAACTGGGGGGGTTGGGGGAAGCCAGTTTGCGAAAAAGAGGATGGCCTCATGTCGGACATGTGAGCTCGAGCTGCCCGGTGCTACAGAAGGAGAGAGGTCCGGCCCCGTTGCATGTGACCTTGGCCCTGAGGAGAAGAACTGTGAATACTTCTCTCCTCTGGGCTAAAAGCGAGAAAGAAAAGACAGGCCATGTATAAATGTCATTAGCGCTTTCACAGTGATAAAAAAACAAACAAACAAACAAACAAAAAACTTTTAAAATAAATGAGGTGCTACTAAATAAGCGAATCACTTGAAAATGTACATGTGGGATAGCCGAGATAGATTAAAAAGCAGATTAAAGTAACATCTGTATATTAACATCGTCATAAAATGGAATGGTAATGGGGGGAGCGTGCAAGGTATTATAAAACAATAATCAGAAACATTATGTCAATTATTGAAAACCACATCACCAGTTGAGAGGTATTCCTTAGTCTCTGATGCTTCTGCAGCCATTTGTTCCCCGACTGGCTCTACAAGAAAGGCCTGCTCGATTTCTTGATAAACACCCCTAAATTCTATGACGATATATGCCCAGCTCAGGTACGGGGTTTAGTTAATTCTTCTTGTCACCAGTAATAACAGTTCTCATGACACGACAGCTGAATGCTCTCTCCCCGCCTTGAATGGTTAATGGCCCCATCCAACATGGCCGAAACCATCAGGAAGTAACATGGATTCCTTGTAGTATTGATAACAAAAACGGCAGTCATCAGCTTTGCATCTGTAGACCAAACAGATCCGTAGATCTGCTTATTTTTAAACTCTTAACCCACTTTCCCATCTGATCTTCATGGAGACCTGGAAAGCTGTGGTCTCATTTGAAGCCCAAGGAGACTCAGTCCAAAGGGTTGTGTCACTTGCTCAAAGTCACCCCCCAGGATGTTGGTAGGTTCTGCACCAGATCCCATGTCCCTCATCCACCCCCCACCCCGCACCCCTATACTTCTTTCCCTTTGCCCCTCTCAGCCCCTCCCAGCCTCTCCTGCCCCTCGACCTCCACTTGTCCTTGTGAGTCCAGGCCCAAGCAGCAGCTTCACCCCTACCACAGACCTTTCCTGCTGGCCTCAGCTCTTCCCTCAGGGCTAGTCAGCATTTCTCTCTCATTGGTCTTATTAGATGCCCACCCAGGGCCATTTTGTATTCCCTTGCTCACCAATTCCGCCCCTGCGCCCCATCCCCACTAGAAAATCCCCTTTACTAAAGGTAACAGAAAACAGAAGCCAGCAGAGAGCAGTCTCTTGCCTTCACCTCAGGTTTTCTCAAGGTCATTTTCCCACCCACCCCACCTGCCCCCCATTCTCAGACAAGTCCCTCCCCACCCCCCTTAAACCTTCTGCATGGGCCCTTGCTGTTCTGCAAATCGACATCACCAATAACCTTCCTTTCAAGGACCTCCCTCCCCTTTGATGGCTCCATCTTCCGGTCCTGTAAGTCTCCCTTGTCCTGCAAAACCATTTCTTTCAGCCTCACTTGTGCTCTTCTTCGGGCTTCTGCCTTACCTTCTACCACCGCTCATGAGCAAACTTCCATAAAGAGAAGGCAATTCTAGAGGATACACCTCAGTCATTGGGGGAGCTTGTTAAGAATAAAGATTCCTAGTTCCCCTTTAAGAACTAGAACTTCTTATTCTAAAAAGAAACTTCTGGGGGCGCCTGGGTGGCTCAGTTGGTTGAGCGTCCAACTTCTGCTAGGGTCATGATCTCACAGTCCGTGGGTTTGAACCCCACGTTGGGCTCTGTGCTGACAGCTCAGAGCCTGGAGCCTGCTTCAGATTCTGTGTCTCCCTCTCTCTCTGCCCCTCCCCCATTCATGCTCTGTCTCTGTCTCAAAAATGAATACTTAAAAAAATTTAAAAAAAAATACAAGAAACTTCTGCATGGTGAAAAAAAGTCCTGCCCAGTGAAGGAAACCATCAACAAAGCTACAATGCAGCCTTTGGAATGGGAGAAGATATTTGCACATGACATATCCAATAGAAGGCTAGTATCCAGAATCTATAAAGAACTTATCAAACTCAACACCCAAAAAACAAATAATCCAGTTTAAAAACGGGCAGAACACATGAAAAGACGTTTCTCCAAAGAAGACAGTCAGATGGACAATAGACACGTGAAAAGATGCTCAACATCACTTACCATCAAGGAAATGCAGATCAGAACTACAATGAGATATCATCTCACACTCATCAGAATGTCTAAAATCAGCAACACAAGAAACAACAGGTGTTAGCATGGATGTGGAGAGAAAGGCATCCTCCTGCAACTGTTGGTGGGAATGCAAACTGGTGCAGCCACTGTGCAAAACAGTATGGAGGTTCCTCAAAAAAGTTCAAAATAGAACCACCCTACGATTCAGCAATTGTGCTTCTGGGTATTTACCCAATGAATACAAGACCACTAATTCAAAGGGATATACTCATCCCTATGTTGATAGCAGCATTATTTACAAGAGCCAAGATTTGGAAGCAGCCCAAGTGTCCACGGACTCAAGAATGGATAAAGATGTGATAGCCCCGCACAAGCGCGCGTATGCACACACACATACACAGGAATATTATTCAGCCATAAAAAGAATGAAATCTTGCCATTTGCAACCACATAGATGGAATTAGAGAGTATAATGCTAAGTGAAATAAGCCAGTCGGAGAAAGACAAATACCGTATGATTTCACTCATATGGAGAATTTAAGAAACAAAACAAATAAGCAAAGGGGGGAGAAAAAGAGATAGAGAAAAGTCAAGAATAATTCTCTATAATTATAGAGAACACACTGATGGTTACCAGCAGGGAGGTGGGTGGGGGGTGCTGGGTGAAGCAGGTGATGGGGATTTAGGATTGCACTTGTCATGATGAGCACCAGCTGTCGTGTGGCAGTGGTGAAACACCATATTGCACACCTGAAACGGATATGAAACTGGATGTGAACTAACTGGAATTGAAATAAAATTTTTTTAAAGGTAAAAATAAAAGTATGGCGTAATCTGCACACTCGAAGTCCTAATCCAAAGAAAGAGGGAATGGCT
The DNA here is from genome assembly GCF_028018385.1 of Neofelis nebulosa. Lineage (NCBI taxonomy): Eukaryota > Metazoa > Chordata > Mammalia > Carnivora > Felidae > Neofelis > Neofelis nebulosa. The sequence goes on along the minus strand of NC_080792.1, from coordinate 26,997,461 downwards.
ATATCAGTATCACAAAAAGAAGACATCAGCGTAAAGAAAATTACTAGGGCTAAGGAGGAATTACAGAATCATAAAAGGGCCGTGTCAAGAAAGCCCCACAATCCTAAATATGTAGGCACCTACCAGCAGAGTTTCCTAATTTCTGCACAAAGTGAAGGCTGACAGAACTGAAAGAGAAGGAGAAAAATCTGTAATCACACCTGGAGACTTTAATATCCCTCCCACAGTTACCTCGAACAAGTAGGTAGAAAAAACACTGAGGATGTAGAAGAACCAAAGAGCTCTAAGAACCACCTTGACCTGGGATTAATAGAACACTCCATCAGAACACAACAGAAAGCACATTCTTTTCGAGTGCACGTGGAATATTCACGAAGAGAGACCGAAGAATGTAATTAGCTTGAACAAATCCAGAAGAATTGGAATCGCACAATGTTCTCTGGTCAGAATGGAATTAAAATTAGAAATCAGTCTTAGAAAGGTATCTGGGAGATCCCCAAATATTTAAAAATGAAGCAACACACTTTGGCATAAGCCATGGGAGTTCAAAGAGGAAATGTCAAGAAAAATGAGAAAAGAAGACATTTTTAAAAAAAAATTTTTTTTCAACGTTTTTTATTTATTTTTGGGACAGAGAGAAACAGAGCATGAACGGGGGAGGGGCAGAGAGAGAGGGAGACACAGAATCGGAAACAGGCTCCAGGCTCCGAGCCATCAGCCCAGAGCCTGACGCGGGGCTCGAACTCACGGACCGCGAGATCGTGACCTGGCTGAAGTCGGACGCTTAACCGACTGCGCCACCCAGGAGCCCCAAGAAGACATTTTTAAATGTGTGGAATGCAGCTAAACAGTGCTGAGAGGAAAATTTATAGCATTAAATGCTAGAAAAGAAGAAGGTGTTCAAGTCAATATTCTGAAGCTAGTGGTGGCAAACGATAGCCCGTGGGCCCCATCTGACCCGCCACCACTTTTTATAAGAAAAGTTATGCTGGAATACAGCCATGCACATTCATTTTCATATTGTCGCTTTCCTTCTAGGAGGCCAGCATTGCCCTAATGCCAAAACAATACCAGGCAAAGAAACTACAAGATAAGAAAACTACAGGCTAACATCTCTTATAAACATAGATGTCAAAATTCGGCGCAGAAGTTTGGTGACTCAAATCCATCAATATATATTACAAAAAGGATGATCCATCATGAATAAGTGGGGTTTAACCCTGCCATGAGGGGCTGAGTCCACATTTGAAAATCAATTAATGTGATTCGTTATATTAACAGACGAAAGAAGAAAAACCACATGATCATCTCAATAGGTACAGGAAAATCATTTGACAAAAGTCAACATCTACTCCATGATAAAAATTCTCAGCAAACTAGAAATGGAAAGAAACTTCCTTAGCTTGCTAAAGGGCACCTGCACAAGGCTGTACCACTGCATACCTTATTGGGATGGCTAACATCAAAGAAGCATGTGAAGATGTGGGCCACCTGGAACTTTCAAACATTGCTGGCAAGAATGCAAATGATACTCCCACTTTGATGCACCCTTTGGCAGTTTTCCGTAAAGTGGACCGTACACTCACCATATGACCCAACAATCCCACACTTAGTTATTTATACAAGAGAAAAGAGCGATTTGGATCGTGGAGAACCCGTATGTAAATGTTGGTAGCGGCTTTGTTCATAATACCCAAACCTGGATACAAACCAAATGCCCTTTAGGGAATGGATAAACAAACTGTGAAACATCTTTATAATGGAATACTACTCAGCAATAAAAGAATAAATTATTGATATAGGAATCAACATGGATGAATTGCAAATGAATTATGCCAAGGAGGAAAGACAGCCTCAAAAGGCTACATATTCTATAATTCCACTTACATGATGTTCTGGAGATAAACAAACCTATAGAGACAGAGAAGATCAGTAGTGCCCAGGTGGTGGGGGTGGGGGTGTGGGGAGAGGAGGTGACGCCAAAGGGAATTTCTGGGGGGCGTGATGGGCCCGTTCTGTATCTTTTTATTTATTTTTATTTTTTTTAATGTTTATTTATTTTTGAGACAGAGAGAGAGCATGAATGGGGGAGGGTCAGAGAGAGAGGAAGATACAGAATCCGAAGCAGGCTCTAGGCTCTGAGCTGTCAGCACAGAGCCCGACGCGGGGCTCAAGCTCACGGACCGTGAGATCATGACCTGAGCCGAAGTCGGACAGTTAACCAACTGAGCCACCCAGGTGCCCCAGGTCTGTTCTGTATCTTGATGGTGTTCACTTAACTCTAGGCATTTGTAAAACCCCATAGAACTATACACCAAAAAGAGAAAATTTTACCTTATGTAAAGTAAAATAAATAAAATTTAAAGTAACATGCAAACAGAATAACATCTAACGTTATGGAAACGTATAAAATTAAAAAAACAAAAATTAAACAAAAAGTTGACTGCATGGGAAGTCAGTGTTTAAATGTAAATGTAGGGGCGCCTGGGTGGCGCAGTCGGTTAAGCGTCCGACTTCAGCCAGGTCACGATCTCGCGGTCCGTGAGTTCGAGCCCCGCGTCAGGCTCTGGGCTGATGGCTCGGAGCCTGGAGCCTGTTTCCGATTCTGTGTCTCCCTCTCTCTCTGCCCCTCCCCCGTTCATGCTCTGTCTCTCTCTGTCCCAAAAATAAATAAAAAACGTTGAAAAAAAATTTTTTTTTAAAAATAAAAAAAAATAATAAATGTAAATGGATATTTGAAAGAGCTATATTCTAATTCATTTATAGCCATTAATTCCGTAGTTCATGACTAGTTAATCATATTATTAGATAGAAGGGCAGGGGCGCCTGGATGGCTCAGTCAGTTCAACCACCGACTCTTGATTTCGGCTCAGGTCATGATCTCATGGATCATGGGTTCAAGCCCTGAGTCAGGCTGGTCGCTGATAGTGCAGAGCCTGCTTGGGATTCTCTGTCTTTCTGCCCCTTCCTTGCTCATGTGCTCTCTCTCTCTCTCAAAATAAATAAATAAACTTAAAAAAGGAAAGAAAGAAGAAAGAAAGAAAGAAAGAAAGAAAGAAAGAAAGAAAGAAAGAAAGGTCTTAAGGCACAGAGACATTATACAGATGAGGTTCAACATGGACAGAGTAAACGTGACACAGTCTGGAATAAGGTACACTTCTGGTTAGAGCAGACCCGGGATATTTTCAAGGCTTCTGAGAACTTAACATTTCACCTTTTATTCCCCTCTAGATCCCGGGCTCATGATTTTTCTTTTTTTTTTTTTTTTTTAACATTTTTTTTTTTAAATTTATTTTTGGGACAGAGAGAGACAGAGCATGAATGGGCGGGAGAGGGGCAGAGAGAGAGGGAGACACAGAATCGGAAACAGGCTCCAGGCTCCGAGCCATCAGCCCAGAGCCTGACGCGGGGCTCGAACTCACGGACCGCGAGATCGTGACCTGGCTGAAGTCGGACGCTTAACCGACTGCGCCACCCAGGCGCCCCTGATTTTTCTTTTTAAGGGGTGGTCAAAGACAAAGGGACCCCAGTGCACATATGTTGTTGGTTCAAACAACATTCCTACAAGGTAGGCATTATTATTCCCATTTCACAGATGGAGAAACTAAGGCCAGAAAGACCAACTGACATAGTCAAGGCCTCAAAGCTAATAAAGGCTAACGTTTGATCACCCTAGTCTGCCAGCACCAAAGTACATGTAGTCGGGCCAGGCAGAAGCAGTTCCAAGCTTGCTTGCTCGTTGATCAGGAGAGCTGCAGGGACAGAGTGAAAATTCCAGCTTCATCAAGGAGGTGGGCCCAGATTATAAGAGGAGCCACGGGAGACAGAGAGGCCATTTTGGCTTTCCCAGAGTTGTTGCGGAGAATCGTTCAGCCTTAGGCGGGCAGGGGATTCAGCCGAAACACAAGGCCCGGCTCACTCATCCGGTTACATTGTTCCCGTCTTCCCCCTTCCCGGAGCCCTTCCTTCCCACTAAGGTGCAGATGAGGATTAATGACAATGGTGGACTTTTAGTCTCTGCCATCAACTAGTGTAGATGTCATATGACATCTCTACAATAAACCATACCTGTCAGAAACATCCAGAACACAGGTGTTCAGTCCCCAAAGGCCCCCATGGGCTGCATCTGACAAGCCTCTCAAGACTTGCATTCATTCACTCATTAGTCAGTCAGTATTTTAGCGGACCCACCAGCAAATTTATTAAGTGCCTACTATGTGCCAGACTCAGCCCAGAGGGCTACAGAAACCAGGCCCCCGCTGTTACCGTGGAAGGGGATCCACTAACAGTGACTCTGGGTGGGAGAAGGCAGTACTTGAACAGTGTATCACCTGCCTCCTTGGTTATTAACAAACTGAGTATTTCTTGAGAAGGAATTCTAATTTTTACCTACCTCGCAGAGATGCCAGAGGATCAATTAGCTGATGTTCATCGGAGACAGAACGCAGAGAAAACTGGAAAATGAGAAGCCCTATAAATGAGCCTCTTCTGTTATTATTGCCATCACCATCATCATCATCATTATTTCTGCCGAATGACTATTTCATCAAACTGTTCCTACACTCCTCGTCTAGTCTAGAGAATAAGCCTGAATGGAGCCTGGAAATTAAGGAGTTAGGAGAGGCACTCCTCCAAGTGCAGGGAGAGAGCTTTTCTCGGTTAGCCATCGAATCACCCTCTAAACTTTCCCTTCCTGCCATGGAGTTTCACACGGAGAGGGGCCTCATGTGGAAGAGAACTCTGGGATGGGGGGAAGCCCCACCCCCAAACCCCCAAGCACCCACATTGAAGCTGTCTTTTCTCCTTCTGTGTCTTTAGATTCCTGCCGTTCCTCTCATTCATGGAATTTGCCACCAAAGCACCAGCTCCGGAGGCTCCAGCTGAAATGGTCAAGGATTAGGTGTTAGCACAAACGTCAGAGCACCAAAGCCTGGGCCAGGAGCATGCTGAGGGAGAGAGGTGACCCCGAGTGCAGTGAGGACAATGCGGTCAGGGGAGAGCTGGGACAGCTGTCGGGCTGGAAGGTGCGCTGGAGGATGGCAGCCGCCGGGAGGAAGGAGCCCGAGCGTCCCTGCGTCATTTTCCCTCTGTCCTGGGACGGTGGCGTCCCGTGACGTTCGCAGTCACGATGCATCAGAAGGGTCCATCCCAGCGTTAGAGGGTTAAGGGGGGGCGCCTGGAGTCCCCCAGGGACACACACAGAGGCCAAGACTCCAAGGGCATTCCCAAGTCCTCCTCTTCACACGCGTAATACTTATTCGGGGCCTATCTTACCCCCAAGTTGGTAAGTTGGGCAGACATGGGATCCATTATATTGCATTTAAGCCTTGTGCCCAAGGTAAGAGGGGACGCTGTGTGTATATGTGCGTGAGCGTGTGTCTGTGTGCTCATGGGCGTGAATAGGGTACCTGTCCTATCCACTCTCATGCATTCACGCCTGGTCTCCCCTCCTGTAAACCACAGAGCCCATCTTCTACCTCTCTTTCCCACCCCCACCATCCTCGGCAGAGTATTTGGTGCAGAGCGAGCATTTCCTCCATACTTGATGACAATTTGTTGATTCCAAAAGAGTTTATAATACAGCAGTGACAGTCGTACCTACGTCGGTCTGGCTTTATTGAATTTTAAATGCCTTTGCGTGAGTGAAAATTAATTGTTCGTTTTTAGCACGTTGCCCACCTCAAAGCTCTTTCAATCCTCTTCACAGTCGGAGAAGGCTTCCGGGAGGAGCCACGACTTCACAAACGCATCCGGATAACGAGAGAGGACCCAGACCTTGGCCTCGTGTGATTCCCCCGGATTCCCTCACCTTCTACGGGTGGGAAGGTGAACGGACACTAAGACCCCCACACCGTCTCATTTGCCCTCTGTCTCGCCCCACCTCTCCCCTTCGAAAGTCTCGAGAAAGAATCACTCCACCCGTCTCCGTTTATGTTTGTTTTTCCAAAACACTTCTTGCTAAATGCAAAGTTTCAATAACAGGCAAATGATCATTTGGCGGATTACAGAGCAGTAAAAGCTAGGTGGGAAGCTGCACAGACACCAAAATATGGGGCGCATTTGGTGCTTACAGTGAGGAAATGAAATATTTAATAAGCCCAAAAATGAGGAGATGGGAAGCAGGTTTCCCTTCCCTTCCTTCTCCAGCAGAAATTAAACAACTTTTACACACCACGTAGTTTTCAGTAGAGGATGCTAATGATGTCCCCGATGCCCTCTTCATCTGATCAAACTGTATTGTCTGTGTCAGGCTGCCAATTAAGGCAGGTTTCTCCTACTCCACACACCTCCCAAGCCACCATAAAGGTTAATTGAATCATGTGCGGGCGATGCTCTGGTGGACAGGAGGCTTTAGGACTCCATTTTCAGACCTTCGGTGAGGAGAACGAATAAAAAATAGTGCGAATGTCGTGCCACCAAGTGGGGACTCCCGGGAGAGAACCAGCCCCTCAGTCCTCCCTCCCCTTGTGTTCAGCTTTCTTGTGTCGCTCCTTTCGCGTTCTTAGGACCTTCTTCCATTTTTGCTCCACTCTACGAAATGCCATTTGCTGAGCAAGACAAGAGTTGTCTGAGGCAGGCCCATCCTGGGGACGGGATCTGACCCAGATGGCCAGCCATAGCCTGGCTCCCCAAGCAAGCCTTCGACCAAAGACCTGCTGTTTCCAATGCACTTCCTTGACTTGAACATCTACTGCTCAGAGGGTCGTCTTTCCAAGACTAGATTTATGGGATTCTGGGTCTTTCTCAAGATGGAAATTATTGACTCAGATGAAGAAGAAACTATGGTTTTCAGAATTTGCCAAATGGGTCGCTAGAGCATAGAATCATGGACTGCTAGAGTCAGCAAGCTCCCTAGATACCCTTTCACTTGGTCTTCTTGGACCGCAGATGAGGACTCTGGGGTCAGAGAGGAACCATAGCTTTCCCAAGGGCACAGGGACATGGAGTAGGAGAAATGGTGGTAGAATCCTGGTCTCTTGAACTAAGAAAATCCACAGACAGAACTGGCATTGTCTGAGCCTGTTTGTGAATACACTCTATACCCACCAACCTCAGGGACACCCATCTGTATAAAAGTGTGGAATGTGCTACAAAGAACTTTATGAATTCATTAAATCAGATCCCCAGGGGCCTCCACTCAAAGGCATCCTAGTCCTGGGTGATGCTTTTAAAATCTGGATGATGGGCACCGAAGAGGGCACCTGTTGGGATGAGTACTGGTTGTTGTATGGAAACCAGTTGGACAATAAATCATAATTTAAAAAATCTATTTGCTCTTTAAAGTCTATTTGCTTTTCTGATTTGGTTCCGATTGCCATTTCCCATAATTCATCCAAGTGGGTGAAGCCCCCTGCTTAACGGGGCTGACTTCTTTGATTTGAGACGAGCCTTAAATTATGGCTGCTTTCAAGAAGACAGTAGACTGGAAAGGAGCCTGGATCCTTGAGTCACCCGTGGCTAGTAACTGTTACTTGAGCAAGAATACACTTCTACTGTGCTTAATATTTTGAAATAGGCACTGCTGCCTGCAAATGCTAAAATACACGGCATTGGCCTAAGGGTCAGATGATGAGCAGCAGGGAAAGAAACACCGGAAGTAGGAAAGAGGGAGCTCCACGTGAAGCAGCCGCCAAACACATGATGGAATTGTCACCTTCGGTAACTTGGAAGCCAGACTGAGATGCTTACAGAACCTGTAACCCTAAGGCAAGATGTTGAAAAAGATCCAGAATGATGAGCTTTGTGTATCTAAGCTATAAAAGAAAGCTGTGAGTTCTGGCATTGAAAAGCAGGGATAGAAGGGAATAGAGAGAGCCCAGAAATTTGAGAGTTCACACGGTTGGGAAGGTAGGCTGCTCCTGAGCCAGAAAGAGCAGGAGATAGGCTTCTCCCGTCCACTCAGACCTGTTGCTTCAGATGTCCTGGGGGGGCGGGGGGGTGGGTAGCTTTCGTTACCTTGGGAGAAAGAGACGTGAAAACATGTCTAAGAAATACGTCCAGAATAGAAGTTTTGTTGTGATTTCTGGTATGTGGAGTTGACCGGACAGGCGTAGACCAGAACTTTCTGAGGGAACTGTATTATAGAAGAGGCCATCAGCCGTAGGGACCCTATAATAGCTCCAGGCCTTCAAACGACCAAGCAGAAAGAGGGCTGTGAGAGCTGGCAGCCCCAGGGAAGGCATGCACGTCCACACACTTCGGCAGTGGCCGTGGAAGGTGACGGACAGAGAGGAACGTCTTAGAAAGTGAATCCAGAGACCATGGAGAACCATGGACAAGCGGGAACCCTGATGCCTGGAACATGGTAAATACTCAAGAAACTACAGTTTTCACCGTATTTCTTCAGCGATTTTTTTGCTTCTTGCTATCGATACTTTCTGCCCTATTTTGCTCTAACAATTCTGGGATAGGGTAAGAAGGGAGGAGGGATTGCTTGCTGACTCTAAGGACTTGAAAATCCAAAAGAGGACTAACAGGAACTGAGTACACTGAGTATTTAAAATGTACGGGGTAGCACTATCACTGATCCTGCAAATCAGGACACTTTCAAGATGGAAAGATGGCCTAATAAAACGGCAGGTGTTAACGGAAGATTGTCCTAGATAAACCGGAATGTGTAATATTTCTAAAATTGTGCCAGGCGCTGTGCTGGGTTCTTAAAATATTTTATTTAATTACTGAACTGACCACATTCAGGTAAGAGTAAATATCATTATTCCTATTTTGCACCTGGGAAAATTAGGTTCAGGAGAGGTTAATTAACTTGCCCCTCAAACCACACCACAGCTGGTGAACAGAAGAGCTGGGATTCAGACACAGGTCTCTGATCGCGAGGCTCCTGCCCGTGCCATTGACCTTCCTGCCGTCGAGCCCTCAGGATTTCTCCCCTTATGAAGCTCCTTTGCGTCTCCGCTTGTCTCTCTTTAAAAAAAAAAGTGTTAATGAAATTTTCCAGGCATCCAACTCAGGCATCCAAACCCAACTCAGGCATCCAAAATATTACTGAGATTTTTGAAGGCCCGTATACCACCACCCTGCTTGAGAAGCAAAACACGACCAGTCTATTTGTACTCCCCCATGTATTGCTTCCCAATCCTGTCTACCTCTTTCCCCCAGAGAAGCAGGAGCTATCCTGAGCTTGGCTTTGTAATTTCCACGTAAATAGTTACACTATCAACTCATGTGGATGTGTGCACAAAAGGCACACGGACTGGTGTTGCAGGTTTTTACGCTTGTGCAAATGGTCATGTGCTACGCCTCGTCTCCCACACCTCCCTTCCGTCATTCAACAGTAGTGAAACACTGGCTTGTCCGCGTTCAGGGCTGTGTAGTATTCCGTTTCGTGAAAACACAACAGCTTATTAATTTGCTCCCCTTCTGATGAATGATTAGGGTAGTTTTGACTGCCCACTATCGCAAACCGTGTTGCTAGGGATCTTCCTGTAACTCTGCCTCACGCATACTCTGCCAAACGTTCCGCAGAGTGTAGGCCTAGGGGCGGGGTGGCCGCGTGTCAGTGTTTGCACATCTCCAACTTTCTTAGATATTGCCAGGTTGTTCTCGAGACTGGTTTAGCAATGGAGCCTCTCACCAGTAGTGGGTGTGAGTCAGGCTTGCTTCACACCCTCACCAAATGTTGGGGTGGTCAGGCCTCTTTTGTTTGGCAATAATATCTTGGGTAATATTCTGAAACAGTGTCACGTGCTTTTAACTTGTATTTCCCTGCGTTTCTTGGATTACTCGGATTGCCCGTGGGACGGACCTTCTTTTCATAGGTTTCCTGGCTGTTTAGTTTTCCTCCTCTGTGTAGTAACAGCTTCCCCCTTTGCCCTGCTGCTCCTCTGTCCCCGGAGCTGGTCTTCTCTTAAGAAGGCTGCCTTTGTAAGAAGAAGTCATTATTCTTCCTCCTGGCTCTGCTGCGAGAGCCAAGTCTCCTGGTGGCTTAATGGTCATACTGTCAATGGCTCCAGAGAGAGTGTCAGGGGATGATATAAATACCATCAGGAGGGTGTTATGAATGTCCCACGATCTCACAGAATTCTTACTTGCAAAATCCACGCTTCGGGAGAAGGTCTCCCATCCTGAGGTCACCGGACCACTCCCACGGATCTCTTCTTGTAAGTGTCTAAAGTCCTCTACAGGAAACACTTTGACGCATGTTTTCATTTTAGCCATACTTTCAAAATTAGAGTAAAATAAACATTTTCCGGGCCATCTTGTTTTGTGGGACTTCTGTGGAATTAGAAGTGCTACGGTTCTGATTATAAACATCTTGGTGCCAAGTGAGGTTGGGCCTAATAGATAAATGGAGGTGGACCTAATAAGTCCATCAGTTAAGATGCTAAGGCTCTAATAATAGAACATCCATCTTTTTAAACATGACACTTAAAAAAGAGACATTTACCCACCTCTAAAGAACCCCCCCCCCCAAAAAAAAAAAACAGACAAACAGAAAACTTTTACTGTCTTCTATTAATAAGCATGGGGATAGGTGGTTCCGTGGCCAGTTCAGAAGTTCGGTCCTATCATCAAGGATCCAGCCTCTTTCTTTCTTCTCTGCCACCCAATTTCATACCAGCTTTCCAGACCCAGGCTTGTTGCCTCATAGTCCCAAAAGAACTGCTCCAAGCCCCAGGCATCCTATCTCCATATAACCAGGTTAAAGGGTGAGAAACCAGGGTGGGACTGTGTGAGTGCTCACCAGAAGAAGAGGAAAATCTGCCCCCTAGAAGTCCACCAACAGACTTGTCTTTGTACTCCAACTGGTCACAGGGCCACTCCTCCTCGCAGAGAACGCTGGAAAGCAACTATCTGGCAGCCTTAGCCTCTAGGGTAGAAGACAAGCTTTGGCAGCTTGAGAGGAAAAGGGGAGGATGGCTTCTGGGCGAGTACATTCTGTATTTGTGCCAAGCTGGAGCTACATGCTGTCACCATGTGCTGTAAAGCCAACAGTGTTGCAGAGGAATAAGTGGAGAAAACTATGAAAGAGATTTAATCATCATCTGGGACCTGCTGCCACAGGCAAACCCAACTCAGAATGCTGCGCATACGTTCAGTAAACCAAAGTCACCTCTTCTTTTTCTGTCCCCCTCCCCACCTCAAAACACCCACCCTTGGCAGCATAAAAGGCCCTGGTGGGCTCATGCAGTCTAAGTTTGTGCTTAAAGAAATAACACTGTTACTGCTTCCTTCCTTCTACCTTTCCTGAGGCCCCGCAGTTAATTCCCTGGCCACTTTGTCCCTGGTTCATTATTGAACACACATATGGATTTCCTTCTAGCAAACCTGGCCTTCCCCTGGCTTTCAGGTGCCGTTAAGGCCTCTCCTCCTGCGGACTTCATATATGGCTTCTCCCAGAGAGACCGCATTTCATTGCAGGAATAGGACTGCGTGGAAGTAAAAGCACAAACTTTGGGGTCAGACAGAATGGTTTTAAAATCCTGGCTCCAAGGGTAGAGACATCAATAGGATCGTAAGGATATAGTAGGAGTAATTTTATGCAAATAAATTCAACAACTTGGATGAGATAGGCAAACTGTTAAGAGGACACAAATGACAAAACTGAAGAAGAAATAGAAAATCTAAAGAGTCCTATATATCTATTGAAGAGATTTAATTAGTAATAATAATAATAATAATAATAAAAAGCTTTCCAGGGCGCCTGGGTGGCTCAGTCGGTTAAGCAGCTGACTTCAGCTCAGATCATGATCTCACAGTCCGTGAGTTTGAGCCCTGCGTCAGGCTCTGTGCTGACAGCTCAGAGCCTGGAGCCCGCTTCGGATTCTGTGTCTCCCTCTCTCTGACCCTCCCCTGTTCATGCTCTGTCTCTCCCTGTCTCAAAAATAAATAAACTTAAAAAAAAAAAAAAAAAAGCTTTCCAGGAAGTTTTACAAATAAATACCAGGAAGAAATAATGCCAATCTTCCACAAACTGTTACAGAAAATAAAGAAGAAAGAACACTTCCCAAGTTATTTTATGAAGATTGAGAGCATTGTCCTGACACCAAAACCAAAGACATTACAAGAAAAGAAATGATATGCTCATGAATACAGTCATAAAGATCCTTAATAAATTATTAGTAAATTGCATACAACAACATATAAGAAAAGGGTGATATACCATGACCAAGTGGGATTTATACCAGAAATGTAAGATTGGTTTAACATTCAAAAGTCAGTCAATGTAATTCATGATAGTAACAGAATAAAGAAGAAATACTATATACTTATTAAAACAGATGCAGAAAATGCATTTGAGAAAACTCAACACTCACTCACGGTTAAAAAAATAAAAACTCTCAATAAACAAGATATGAAAGGGAAATTCCTTAAACTAATAAAGAGTATTTATGAAAAATTAATAGTTAACAGCATACTTAACAGTCAAATACTGAATATTTTTCTCCTACTATTGAAAACATCAAAAATACATCCATTCTCATTACTCCTATTTAATATTGTATTGGAGGTCTTAGCTAGTGCAATAATTCAAGTAAAAAAATAAAAATCTTATAGATTAGAAAGGAAAAAGTAAAAGTGTCTTTATTTGCAGAAATAGGTGCTTAAAAAATCCTAAGAAATCTATGAAAAAGCTACATTTGTTCATACAAAAGCTCGTTAAAAATTATTCATAATAACTATTTCCATAATTGCAAAAAACAGGAAAAAATGCGAATGTCCATCTAGAGACAAGTGGATAAACAAATACTCAACAATAAAAAGAACCAACTGATTTGTGCACAAACATGGATAAAACTTTTTTTTTTTAATATATGAATGGATAAAACTTTTAAAACATGATGCTGGTTGAACAAAAGCCAAATACAAAAGAGTATATAGTGACTTCTGCAAAAAAAAAAAAAAAAAAAAAAAAAAATCTGATCAATGATGAAGAAAACAGATCAGTGTTTGTATGGGAACAGAGTGGGAATTGATGGGGTGGGGGACAAGGAAACCTTTTGGAGTCATGGAAATGTTCCATGTCTTGACTGTGGCAGTACTTACATGGATGTATACATTTGTCAAAACTCATGACACATATCCTTAAAATGTGTGCATTTTACTGTTTGCATATTACACCTCAGTAAAGTCTATTTTAAAAAGTCTTCTGTCCTCATCATTTACAGAGCGGCCTGGGTCAGTTCTTTCAACGTGCAGAGCCTCAATTTCATAAAATGGACACAATATTTACTTTGCAAATGTGTTGTGATGATCTACGTAAGGGTTACGGCGATCGAAATATGGTACTTGGGATAGAGTGAGTGAGCACCTAATAAAAACTAACTTATCATTAGAAAGTTAAAGCTGAAGTCACCAAGAGATGAATCCTTGATGGCAGAGTTTAAGATATCACAAGAAACATGGGAGATATTTTAACTCAGGAACCCTTGGTGTGCCTCCCAATGGTCATTTTTCCTAATTCCTCCAAGCTAAAGCTAGGTCTGGAACTGAAATGATACGATCTTATGTCTTAAAGCAACTTTTTTTCATTTGACTCCCAAAGCCATCTTTGGGAGGAGGTAGATCATGAACATATGACTCTACAAAGTGCGGGGAAGGAAAGGGACTTGCCCAAGGTCGCGCAGCTCAGTCGAGTCTAAAACACAATGATTGGGAGCAGCCTACTATGTTATCTAGAGACAGGTGGGGAGGAGGATGGGGAGGGAGGGTCTGGCAGAGCATCAGAGCAATTGCTCTGATTGAAGCATTTTACTTTAGGGATGAAGTGTCAAGCCCAAAGCCCACAGAGGAAATCAGTGGCAGCATGGGGCACCTCCTGAATCTCAGCCTGGGGAGTTCTTCCTGTATCTCCTGCCTCCCTCTCCATCTTGGAAATGGTGATGGACCTGGTACTTGCTTTTGACCTTCAACAGGGCTTAAGCAGACCAAGACGCCCTCCTCCCTGTGTTTCTCTTGTCTTTCTGGCAGTGTGGTCCTCTGTCTCCCCTACGGACTCCCGCCAGGACAAGCAAGTCGAGATGATGTAGGTCAGTGGCCTGTCGGCCCAGCTGTTCCGGCTGCCAGGGAGGAGTCCTGGCTGCCCCAGTCCTGGCTGCCAGGGAGCAGAAGGGGTGGAGTAATTAATTTCTATGCATATCATTGCCAGGATCACTTACCGATCCAAGGAGGGAGATTGGAGATGTCACCCCGTAAATTGAGTCAGAGCCTTCACCTCGGTGCTTGGCTGGCAATTTTACACAGTGCCTGACACAGTAACAAACACAGGGTACAAAAAGGCAGCAACTCCCCTGGGTGATGGACGGGGGGAATTGGCCCAATAAATTGTTCCCTGTAAAAAGCCATGTTTCCCTCATTAAAAGGCAGTGAATTCTCTATTGCTTTTCATTAGCTCTGGCCTTGCTAGACATGAGGTGTAATTGACAGTGTGGTTACAGGAGGTGGGCCCCGAGGTGAGGAAGACAAAGGAGCCGAAAAGAGATTCTTATTTATTAAGGTGGAGGTGACAGGCGGCTGCTTAATAAGTTTTTGGCGTGGGGGCCAGGAGATGGGAGAGCGGTGGGGTCCTGTGAGGTTTGCTCCAAGGACATTGTACCCAGGAGGCTAAAGCGCTGGCCAGGCCCAGGACAGAGGCATGCCTGGAGCAGTGGGGGCTGAAGGTCATTCGTGGTCATGAGTTGCACCCCCTGCCTGGGAGAGGACCAAGGTCAAAAGACCTGGGGGTCTAGTCCTGGATTTGTCACCGACCGGCCACTAAGCAGTCTTGGGGAAGTGACCACGTCTTCCCAGGTTTCAGTTTCTTCAGCTGACAATGGGAAGAATGGAATCGAGAGAGTTCCTGTCAGTGAAAGCTCCTGGGTTGGGGGTGGGTGGGTGGGGAACGGTGCAGGGGGTTAAAATGCTACAGACACACTTCCGATTTTTATAACCATTTCCTTTCTTAGTATGAGCATGGACCCAAGAATTCTGTTTTTCTTCCATGGGTTATAATTCTACCCTCACTAATCATTGTGGTGCTCACATTGTCCCAGATTTGGCCCCTGGGAGCCTTCAAGCCAGCCCCTGGGTCTCCCGATGTCCCCTCTGTTCCGAGAGCCTTTCTTTACCTTCTGGCACAAGCAGGTGTTTTAGGCTCATCCTTTACATCTTATACTTTCACACCCCAGCGCAGGTTCCTTTTAGTGAGTCCGAAAGCCAAACCAATCGAATAGGGGCGATGCCCCCATCTTTAAAAGTGAGGTATGGACCGCCTGTGAAGTACGTAGCCTCGCACACATCAAGGGTATAAGAAGGCTGAAGTCGAAGCGGCAAAAGGGTGTTTGGGGAGAGTGTGAACTGTGGGTGTGCTGGGAGGCCTGCGTCTCGTGGGAGAGGAAGGTGTGCCTCCCCTTGACCTCAAGTCTAGGGAGAGGGGCTTCCAGGAAGCACTTGGAGAGTGGGCGGGGCCCCCAGAAGTCAGAGGGCACTAGGCCGGTGTTTGACACGTGCCCAGGGTAACGAGGAGGTGAGGAGGCCACATGGTTGCGCTGGAGCTCCTCGCGCAAGGCAAGCCCAGCCAGACTGTGGGGATCCAGTGCCATGAGGAAGGTGTGCATGGCCCCACTCACTGCCCGAGCAAATGCATCACCCCTCACAGGCATTGCTACCCAGACAGTCAGGAGAAGCCAACTAACTGGGCCAAAGGCATATCCTGGTAGTAAAGGGTGTGGCCCTTTCCACCAACACTTCTCCCAGGAGGTTTTACATTCTCCTCCTTTCCCGCCTCTTCCTCCTCCCCAGGGGCGCTCAAGACGGGCCATCCCAGATGCCTGGCACTCCACGCCTAGTTGTCCTCAGAAGAAATACTGGCAAAACGGGAGCCTTAAAATTGAACAGCATGGAGTGTCCGATAATTAATTTGATTTTATACCCATTGTTTATTGAATACAAGTTTAAAACTACATGAAGGAGGCAGAACTGTGCAGCGTAGCATGAAAATGAGCTGGAAGCTTTCCAAGCGGAGGCCAGGAATCAGCAAATTGGTCAGCTGTACAAGATGGCTCCAATGAAGATAAAAGCAAGAAACCATGCTTAGGTTTCATCACCAGAAGATCCTACCTGAAAGCATTTGATGTCCCGAGCCCTGGGCTGTGGAGTGGCGTGGGGCTGCCTGACCGGCCAGAGTGGAGTCAACGTCAGCCATAGATCTGCGAGGAGACTGCACTGGGCATCCCCGAGCCGCAGGCGGGGAGGCAGGAGCCGTGCCACTCGCCCAGGTGGTTGGTTGATGGTTAACTTTACGTGTCAACTTGACTGGGCCATGGTCACCCACGTATCTGCCTAAGCATTATTCCGGGCGTGTCTGTGAAAGTGTTCCCAGAAGAGATCAGCATGTGAATCCGCAGAATGAGTAAAGCAGATGGCCCTCCCCGATGTGGGTGGGCCTCGTCCAACTCGCCGAAGGCCCGAATAGAACAAAAAGTGGAGGAAGAAAGGGTTCCCTCTGGCTGTGTCCGATTGAGCTGAGACAAGAATCTCCTGCTCTCAGCAGTACTGCTTCTCAGGCTTTGGGACTGAGCCTGGAATCTACGCCGTTAGCTCTCTGGCTCTCAGGCCTCTGGCAGCTCTGGCTTTCCTGGGTCTCCCGCTTGCCAATGACTGATCGTGGGACTTCTTGCCTCCACAACTGCATGGGCTAATTTTTTATAATGCATGTCTTACCATTGGTTCTGTTTCTCTGGAGAACCTGACAAACACAGCCTATCCAGATGCCATTTGCTCCAGATTGCTGGAAAGAAGACCTTAGAAAGCCCCTCTGGGCCAGGTCTCTGCCCTTTTGGGTTCTTTGGCTCCCCTGGATTTGAGCATCTTATAAGCTTCATGACCTCCTTCTCACCTGAATCCTAAATATAGACTTTGCTTTCTTCTCCTTTGCCTCCAGGACTTCCTGGGACCCTGACCACAGACTCAGGTCTTAACCTCGTCCTACCCAGTCCCCTTCATATCAGAACATCACCATCACCTTGACCCTTGATGCCCTGTTTACCTCCTGGCACCTTGGACGTGTAGCCTACGGTGGGCTTTAGCACCTAGTGGGACTGCCCAGAATCTGACTCACCACCCACGCATCTGGCTGAAGGCCCTCGGTGCCACCTTGACCACCAGCCTCCCAGCCTCTCCCCAGCCCCACCTCATCCCATCTTGACCTCGTATTGTGGGCTTCCGGCCTTGCCCCATCTCTTTCTTTCCTGGGTCCTTATCAGCCTGCTGCCTTTTTGGCCCGCTGTGGTCAGTGTCTGCCCAGCGCAGCCATATCTTCCAGCTGGGCCACTTGGCAAAACCCCTCCCTCTCCTGCCACACTCGCTCAACCTCAAGCCGGGCTGTCCTCAGTGATAAATGTATTGACTAAGGAGTCCAGACGCCCCTGTCCAGCTTAGCTTGGCTGCCAGTCCCTGTAAGACTTCTGATGCTGGATGACACCTTCTTCCTGAGGCTGTGTCCCACTTTGGGCCCCAGTTTCGGTAACTGGGACCACTGCTTGTTCTCCTGAGCCTCAGTCCTGATAACTGGCCAAACCCCGGCTTGTCTAGCCCTCGGGCCCTGCTTTGGTCCCGTCAGCCCCACCCTGGCTAAGCATTCAGGGGCTGCCATTTGGCAACATGGCGGCCACCACGTCTCTTGTTTAATTCCTGTGCAAGCCAGATCCGAGCCTCCACACCTCCTGCCGGGCTGTCCTGGTGCAGGCTGGCCTATCGCTGTGGACACCACCTTTTCCCATTGGCTGCATCCTGTCGACCCCCAACCCGAGGCCCTCCCCAGGGAAGTGTTGTGGCAACGTCTCAGGCTCCGCCCCATGGAGACCACCATCTGGGCAGTGATATTTAGTCAAACAGACTTTTCTAGTGACTAATTTCTACACCATCAATTCATACGACCACAGTGTTGAACTGAACGGATAGAAAAGTTAATGGCGAACACTCAGTCCATTGGTTTTTCCACGTGCATTCTCATTAGAGAGTAGAAGGCAGCAGATTATCAAAGCCTAGATCGTGTGTTAAGGACCGATTGCAAGAGTTAAGAGGGAGAAGAGTGAAGTCAGTCAGTGCAGGTCGGGTCAGACAGATTTAGTGCTTCCGAGATCTTTGGACCTTCACCTTCATTTTCTGTGCTGTTGGAGATGAGGACCTTGGTCTATAGTCTTCCACACCTAGAATAGGGCTAACATTATTGATTCATGCAAGGATGTGAAAACTCAGGGAATTCTCATACAAATTTTATGTAATAATTTGTCAATCATTCAAACATTCACTGGGTTACCTTCTCTGTCTCAGGCAAGGTGTTGGGCGCCGGGGATCTAAAGATTAACAAGACACGGTTGCTCAAGAAACGTGCAATCTAGAGAGGAAGATGAACTTGGTTGTTTGTGGTCAGCGCAGTGATAGTAATATGCAAAGTGTATTATGGGAACAGCAGGTGGGGGGTCTGGGGAAGAGGCAGAGATGAGGGTAATGACTACGGCCCAAAGATTCAATGTGGCTTCTTCATTAGACAAAAGGGGACAGAAGAGCTTTCCCGATGGAAGGAGCAGCATTAACAGAGGCATTAAGTGGAGCAGCAATTTGGAGGTGTGTGTGTGTGTGTGTGTGTGTGTGTGTGTGTGTGTTCAGGGGCATG
The DNA here is from genome assembly GCF_028018385.1 of Neofelis nebulosa. Lineage (NCBI taxonomy): Eukaryota > Metazoa > Chordata > Mammalia > Carnivora > Felidae > Neofelis > Neofelis nebulosa. The sequence goes on along the minus strand of NC_080792.1, from coordinate 26,978,848 downwards.
GGAGAATTTGAAACCGATCAGGGTTCTTAGAGCACAAGGTTAAGGGCAGAAAATAACATAAAATCAGCCTGGAGAAGTGCAAAGGCCCAAGTCTCCTGTTAAGAAGCCGGGGGGGTGGGGGTGGGGGGGGGGAGTCACCTGCCCATAAGAAATGGGAAATCACTTGATACGGTAAGCTCAGGAGCGACATGGTCAGATTTGGTGTGACAATGCCCGCGAGGCCCAGTGGGTGGAGGAACAGGAGAGAGGCGAGCAAGCCATGAGGCAGAAAGAGCGGCGCAGGGGATTAACTAGCTGGCATCCACCTGAGGGGCCACGAGAAAGTGAACCAGGCGAGGCATGACGGCCCGGTGGCGGGTCAGGACACAGCATGGAAAGACGAAAGGATGGGGAATACGGAGAAGGGCACGGAGGCCATTTGGGACATGGTGACAAAATTAACTTCACCGCAACTGGAGTACGAGAGCAGAGGAAAGCTTTAAAGCAGCGAGAGAAAAAAAGAGAAACATTATCTTCGAAGAGCAGGAGTCAGACTCATAGCTGACTTAGAGCCAACTTCTCGACAGAAATCTCGGAGGCCAGAAGACAGGGAATAATGTATCCAAGGGCCTAAAGAAAACAGCTGCCAACAGAAAATTTCTACAATGCACATATCCTTCAGAAGCGAAGATGGAGAGGTTTCTGCTTCCTGGCGGGATACGGTAGCTCGAGGCAGGCCAGCATCCCCACCAAGAACAAGTAGACGGGCCAGAGAAGCAAGGACATCACTCTCCTCTGAAGGCGGTGGAGGTCTGTGGAGAAGCGGACTCCGGAGGGGCTGAGCTTCTGGATAGGAAGGAAATTTGGAGGTGAGCTGATTTTGCAGCGAGGGGAGTCTGAGAACGGGGGTTTGCATCAATGAAAGGCCACTGGCGGGCACCACAGAAACCAGCGGAGCTTTGGGGGGACATCTGGGGGGGACTCCATCTCATGGTCTGTTTCTCTCTCAGGTAAACTCATAACCCAAACTCCCTGTTGCACCAGCTCTGCAGGACAGATGGGGTGAGGCCTTGTCTCCTTCATCCCTGTCACGATGCCCTCCTGGATCCTGCCAGATGCCTCGGCCCAGATAAGGGTGGGTCTGGAATCTGTCCTCTGTCCTGGCCAGCTTTCCCCGGAGCTCACGGGGGTGGCATTAGTCCAGGAATGCCTTAGAGGTAACAGAGCTATTTCAGTCGAGTTGGGGACTGAGTATCAGGGGCATAGGAGAAGAGCTGGTTTCAGAAATAAACCCCCACGTGCCTGAGCGGCTCAGTAGGCTAAGTGGCCAACCGTTCATTTTCGTTGAGGTCACGATCTCACAGTTCTTGAGTTCGAGCCCTGTGTCGACTCTTTCTCCCTCTTTCTCTGCCCCTTGCCTGCTTTCCCTCGCTCTCAAAATAAATAAATAAACTTCAAATAAATAAATAAATAAATAAATAAGTAAGCAGGCCACCACACCTGAGCTAGGTCTTGGAGGCCATGATTAAGGAAAATCCAGAAACCTGAAACCCTACCTTCTTATCCCTGGACTGCACTTCTTCTCATGGCTTCCCTCATAGGCATGAGATTTTCTACTCTGCTTCTTTGCTTATTATTCTGCTCTTTCTGCCTGGGGTATCCTTCCAAGCCACTCCACCCCTTTCTAGCTACCCGTTATTTCCCTTACCAGCCCTACCACCACCATGAGACCATCCACATCCCGCATGGATGCCCTCTCTCCTCAACACTTTCAGACTACTTAATATCGTATGGTTGGTATTGAAACCCTCCGTGGACAGCTCCCAACTACTTAGCAGCCTGTAAGCTCCTTGAGGGTAGGGGCTCCAGCCCAGGGCTCCTCACATAATATACACTTGATACATGATGCTTTGATGTTTTCGTGCTTTGTGTCTTGTGAAATAGAGAGGGGATTGTCATCAAGGACTGGCTCCCCTCATTTAGAGCATCTGAGCCTACAGATACCTCCAAGGAGGGTTCATCTCAGGCCCATTCAGGTGCCACGTGTGATTTATAAATTCACCGGCCATGTATAATCTTGGACAAGTCACTGGACCTCAGATGGCAAAGTGTAACAAGAGAAAAAATAATTCAATGGCTAAGACAAAAGGGATTTCTACTTGCTTCCATGGATGATTAATTCAAGATCAATGAGATCAATGCCACGTCCTATGCCTCCTATGAGAAATCCCAACATTGAACCCAACAATAATTTCAATGTCAATTGACTGGGCTTATCCCCTCCCTATCCTTAGGTTCTTGTCCAGGAGCTGGCAGAGCCACCTCTTGTTATCCAGTGTGGCAGGCTGGATAATCACCCCCAAAGATTAGAATCACCCTAATCCCCAGAACCTGTGAATGTTACCCTATGTGGCTAAATGGACTTGGCAGGTGTGATTAAGGGTGATTACCACAAACTTAGTGGCTTCAAACAGCACAAATATATTATCTTTCAGTTCTGCAGGTCAGAATTTCAGCACAGGTCTCCCTGGGTAAAATCAAGGTGTTTCCAGGACCAGTTCTTTCTAGAGGTTCCATGGGAGACTCTGTTTCCTTGCCTTTTACGGCGTCCTTTCTAGCTTATAAAGGCCACCTGCCTTCCTTGGCTCATGGCCCCATCCTCCAAAGCCAGCCACGTTGGGGCTCTTTCTCACGCTGCCATCTCTCGGATGCCTCCTTCCAATTCCCCCTGCCACTTTTAAAGATCCGTGTGATTACACGGGGCCCCAAGGGATAATGCAGGATAATCCCTCTATCTTAAGGTCAGCTGATTAGCAACCCTAGTTTCCCTTTACCACATAACCTTACAGATTCACGGGTTCTGGGAATTAGAACGTAGACACGGGGGCAGAGGGTCGGGATGACATTATTCTGCCCGCCACAGAAGGAAGGTAAGGAGAACATTCCAGGAATGATGGAAAAGTATAAGCCTGTAGTAGTTGTTTTGAGGGACAGACAACGAGGGGACCAAAGACACTAGGGTTCCAGAAGGACAGTGGTGAGAATAAGATTAAAGAGGTAGTTTGGAGCCAGATGGAGGGCAGGATGCCAGGATGGTGAAGAGTTCTGCTGTATAAAGAGAGAGCAGGGTTATCTTGCTAGGAGTCTGGTTTAATAGCTACCAAGAGTAGTGAAAGGCAGGACCGCAGCGAGCCTCTGACATTGGCTTCTTTGACTTCATTTCCATCATGGCCCTGGGAGGGGAGGAGAAGGGATAATCCAGGGCACAATGTGGGCATCTGTGGGATAGGTGCAGGGCTATGACCAAAGCAGCAGGACACAGAAAACTGAGAGAAGGTGCCAGGAGGGAAGGAAGAGAGAAGGTGGAGGACAGGGCAGAGTTTAACCCACTCGTAACCGGCTCCCACCTTTTAATTCCCATTGAATAGGCCTGATTCTGTTTTGATAGAAAACATGCCCAGCGCATGGTTCAGAAGGCTATAGAATTGAGAGCTATTAAATACTAAAAAGACAAGGTGAGAAACAATTTGCAAAATCTCCTCTTTTTATAGACTGCAGCGATTGAGAAAAATTGAGTAAATTCCCCAGCTGCCTCAACTGCAGTCTGTTTCAAGATTCCATCAATTTTTTTACGGTACAATCAATATTTATGAATCCCCAAAGAAATGTCGCAAAGAGAAACCCGGCGCAACGTTTTCTCAGTGGTTTGCAGAGATGTAACAGGGGGGCCTAAATAACTTTTAAAATAATCTCAATGACAATCAAAGCCTCTTCCATAGCCAATATGGTTTAATGTCGGTGTTTATATTAGCACTGTTCTGCCCAGGGTGGGGGCAGGGAAGGGAATGCGCTTTGGTTAATCTGTCCAAAGGATGACACTTACCGTAAGATGATACTTAAAAATTCAAAGGAAGTGCTATATTAAAAAGTCCCTGGATTTTTTTTTTAATGCATTAAAATATCCTCCATTGGTTAAGCAATGGATTTTTTCAGTCAGCTGGAAAAAAAGATTTCTGGGGGAAAAAAAAAACAGACAAACAAATCCACATTGCTTTAATGGCTACTTTAGGTTTAATATCTAAACTTATTTAAATAACTCTGAGCCCTCCTGCTGAGAAATATTGAAAGTAATGGATTCCTTTGTGCGTAATCTCCCATTTAAATGTAGAGTTTAATTTCCCTTTCGGCTAAACCTGTGTGAAACTAGTCTTGAAATGTCCCTCTAAAAAAAAGAAAGCCCCATATAGAATATTTAGGGGGTTCCTTTATTTTATTTAAAATTGGTTTTGGGCATTAAAACTAAATAGTCAGCCCACAGTGAGCCCACAGACCCCCTAAGTTTATACCTGGAGCCCAAGCCGGGTGCTGGGGACTTGCTGGTACCCATGGGCCCAGATTGAACACCTTGACCTTGTGTAGATCAAGCACCACCTGTGACCTGGCAGACCTCGCCCTCAGTCCTCAACATTGTCCCCATTCTTCCCATAATGATAACACTGGAAATCCTACCATTGGAGCTTCCGCTCTGTGGCTTATGGTTTTGATTTCTGTTCCGTGCAAACTGCCTCAGGCAGGGTCATACATCTCGTGTGGATGAGGGCCATTTGGGGTACATGATATGCATAGAGTCCTATAATGTCACAATGGGAACTGAGACCTAGAAATTGATCGTGCTGCCCTTTTATTTGGCAGAGGCCCAGAGAGGGCTCAGTCAGTGTCAGAGGTGGGACCCGAGTCCAGGTGTCTTGGTTCCCAGGCCAAGGTGCTTTCTCCGCCAGGCGTATGTTCCACACCAGCAGACTCTGTGCCTGGCTCTTGCACACCCGGGTGTTAATTCATGTGCTTTTCCATCCTCGCTGCATACCTGAGAATTTCGACAGCACGTATGAATGACTATGCCTAAAACTGCGGGTATAGGTCAAAGCACAGTATATTTTTTGTAACTATTCCAGACCGGACAGGCATGAGAACACGAGGGTTATTACCAAAGGGTTCCTTTAGCTGTCTTCTCTGAGTTGCGCAGATAAAACTCAGGTTACAAAGATGCAACTTATAGGTGGCTCTTTCCACGACACCGCACTGCAGAAAACCAGCCATACCTGGGCGGGCTTGTCTCATGATAAGCTTCCACGCTGGCCGGGATAATTCATACGCAGTGGTACGGTTCCCAGCTGAGAGTGAGCACAAGGTAATGATGTCAGTAGATCAAAGACAGGACCTGGAGCAGATATTTGGGGGGATTTGATTCTGAAATCAAGATCTGGTTCTGAAATCAAGATCCGTTTCACAGACTTGTTGTGAAAACACGAGGGGCAAGCATGAGCCACGGGCTAATGTGGTCTGCTGATAGAAAGCTGTAGGCCCATTCTATCTCTCAGCCTCTAACACCACCTGTAGAACGGCCTCATGTGCCAAATGGCTTGGCCCTATAATGCGAAGGACGCCGTGAACTCCATGCTCTAACGCTTTTATCCCCAGCAGCCTAAGTCGAGGGTCATAGTGTCTAGTCGTTTCTACAAACAAAAACATTGAAGACTTCAGTTCAAATGCAGAGTAAGTACCCAGGGGAAACACTGCTGTTGTTAGCCATTAACACTTTAGCTAGAGTCAATTCTTCTGTCACCCAACAGGGCCTTGAAGACTGCAGAAAGTTACACTAGAAGAGGAGAGAGAGCCATAGGACGGATGTCAGCTGCCATCTAGGGAAGGGAGGGCCAGTCAATAGGCGATCCGTAAATCTTGACTACATCTAAAGAAAAACATGGATTTTACTGATGCCACTGACCAGCTTACCTTTGGTTTTTAATTGCTTGCAGTGCGATGAGGTTAAGTTAGCTTGTGTCTTACGTAATTTTAACACCCAAACTCCTCTCTTTCATCTTCTATCTTTCCAGTCTGCTGGCCACAGAGCCTAGAGTCGTCACCGAGAACCCAAAACATGCAGAGGACGCTCAGGGTGAGGGTGAGTGGCTCATGATCCTTGTCATTCTGGCCCAGAGTTAGAATCCCTGCTGGTGGTATTACTTGCCAATATACGGGGCCTGTGTTCACGCTGTTGGAATGTCTCTTAATTAAGAATCTTTTTTTGGTCTTATGCATACATTAATCAAGGTAATTATTGTAGCATTATTATTATTACATTGTACTTATAGAGCACTTACCTCCAAGGTGCTCAAAGTAGTTTATAGATTTTTTTTTTTTTAATCTAATGAACTCTAGTAGCCTCTAGGCAAGATGGAGAGCCGAGCAGGGATTGTTAGAGCCACATTGTAGTTGGAGAAAATGGGTCAGGCCAGAAGTGGGGGCGGCTGTGAGTTGCTGCAAAATAACTCACTCAGATTTGCTTCTATGCTTCCAGCCATGTTCTCTGATGCCCGGGGCAAGTTGGGGGCCAAGAAGAGGGCTGCCTTTGGGACACCATAGGAAATGTTCCTTCTCCATCTACAGAAGCCCACATAGCACCTTTAGGGCCCAGAAAGCCCCTCCAGGAGGGTTTGGACTTAAAAAACAGACCAGAAAGATCTGTTTCGCCTCCCTTTCTTCCTCTCTTTCTACTTGCCTTGAAGTCTGACCGAGTCCCCGAGCCAGCTGCTGCCTGGCGGAGCTGGAAGCGAAGGGTGTCAGAGAGAGGAGGACACTTCCCAGCACTTGTCGCCAGCTCCCCTCAATTTACTCCAACCGCGATGCAAATTGTCACGATTTCATGCATCTCCTCTGATGCTCTAGGTTCCCTGAGAGAGCACGGGGACGGCACGGAGCAGGCACCACCGTGGTCCAGGGCAAATCCCATTGCTGACCGAGATGGGGAGGGGACTTTCCAGCCCTCTGTAGCAGCAGGAGGCAGCAGCACCATGTAAGAGCCTTGAGCTCGAAGTTCCTGCACTTAGTACTGAAATAACTGGAACAACAGTAGGGTTGAGATGACAATCGTATACGCCTATATCCAGGCACAGATGGGTAGACTTTCTCCTCTCACGCGACTGCTGGGGGATGCTGGGCTGTTGACATCCACATTGTCGTAACTCAGCAGACTCTAGTGGTCGCTCGGCAGCCTGTAAGTAAATTGCGGTGCTTGCGGGGGAAACAGGTGTTAACGGACAGTGAGCAAAGAAAATCCAGTGATGTGTTCCGCAGCTCTGGGGTCTCTGCCTCAAGAAGACCCTCATCCATGACATTAAGCAGGCCCGATCCATAGCAACCCGTGTGTTCCCTCAACACAGAAAACCTCTCCCTTCCCCTCTCCCTCTCTGCCTAGCTTAGTCCAGCTGGTCCTTTACGGTGACGCAGCTCTGACATCACTCATTAATTTCACAGTTATTTCTTGCAGTAGTTCCTATAGGAATAGTAAATTATCCTGGAAGTTAGAAAGTTGTAACTTTCCGGGCCTGGAAAAAAAACATTACAGCAGGGGAAAGTGGCTAGGGCACTCTGGTAACGGAGGCGAAATTTTAATAGTGAAGGCCTTTGAGCAAAGACTTAAAGGAGATGGGGGAGGAAGCCACGCATATTGGTGGGAGAATATTCCAAGGAAAAGGAACAGGAAGAGCAAGGCACCAAGACCGGAGGATGGTTGACTCCCTCAAGGAAAAACAAGAAGCAGTTACTCTCCAAAAAGCAAAAGATAACACGTGTTGGCAAGGACGTGAAGAAATCGGGAAGCTTGTGCACCGTTGATGGGGGTGCACAAGGGTGCAGCGGCCGCGGAAAACAGTTTGGATGTTCCTCAAAAAGTCAAGCATAGAATTACCGTATGAGCCAACAATTCCACGCCCAGGTATATACCCGCACGAATTGAAAACGGGGACTTCAACAGATACCGGCATGCCGACGTTTATGGCGGCATCATTCGTTCCAAAAGGTGGAAACAATCCAAGCACCCGTCAATAGACAAGTGAACGAACAAACTGTGGTGTGTCCATACCATGGAGTATTATTCAGCTGACCACCATAAGGACTTGGGCTTGGACTCTGGCATGGAAGTCATAATGGGGGAGAGGGTGGAGTCGAGGAGTGACATGATCTGACTTTAATAGGCTTGTACGTCAAGGGCTAATGAAAGAGGCACAAGGACGGAAGTAGAGACCGATGAAAAGGAGGTGACTGCAATATTCTTTTTTTTTTTTTTTTTAATTTTTTTTTCAACGTTTTTTATTTATTTTTGGGACAGAGAGAGACATAGCATGAACGGGGGAAGGGCAGAGAGAGAGGGAGACACAGAATCGGAAACAGGCTCCAGGCTCCGAGCCATCAGCCCAGAGCCTGACGCGGGGCTCGAACTCACGGACCGCGAGATCGTGACCTGGCTGAAGTCGGACGCTTAACCGACTGCGCCACCCAGGCGCCCCGGCAACTGCAATATTCTAAGCAAGGGATGGCAATGGCTTGGGGGTGGCAGTGGAGGTGGGAAGAAGAGCTCGTGTTCTCGAAGTAATTTTCAGGCAAAGATAAACATAATCACTGATGAATGTGGGGTACGAAAGAAAGAGAAGAATGAAGAAAAAAATCGAAAGGTTTTTGACCCGAGCCACTGGGAGGGAGGTGTCAGTTACCAAAAATGGCAGGCTGGGGGATTAGGAGATCAGTGGGACAATGGGATGTTTGAAATGCTTATTAAACATCCAAGTGGAGGTGTCTGGCAGGCCGTTGAATACGTGAATCTTGAACTGGGAGCAGTTCCGACTAGAGTTACAATTGTTCTTCAGCATACACTTGAGACTAGAGGGGACCACCGAAGGAGTAGGAGGAGACAGAGAAGGAGAGCTCTGGGAACTGAGCCCTGAAGGATCCAATTCCAAGCTGAGAAGCGGCAGCCAGTCCAGCAGGAGGACAAACAGGAGTGTAGGGTGCTCTGGAAGCCAAGAGAAGTGTTTTGGCAGAAAGAGTGATCGACTGTGTTCCATGCTGCCGAGCGTTTAAATAAACTGGGACCGAGTATGGGCTATTAGATCTGGAATAGGATGACAAGAACCATCTCAGTGGAGAAGAGGAGGTGAAAGCTTAAATAGGGCAAGTTCAGGACACCTGGGTGGCTCAGGGGACTGAGCATCTGACTTGGACTCAGTTCATGATCTCGCGGTTCGTGAGTTCGAGCCCCACATCGGGCTCATTCTTGTCAGCTTGTCAGCGCAGAGCCTGCTTCAGATCCTCTGTCTGCCTCTCTCTGTCCCTCCCCCACTTGCGCTCTCCCCAAAAATAAGTGTCAACGACAAAATAATAAAATAAATGGGGCAAGTTCAAGTGAGAAAGGAAGGAGAAATTGGAGGCAGAAGTAAAGAGAAGACTTCTGAAGAGTTTTGCTAAAGAAGAACAAAGGATGGAGTATAGATGGAGGGGAAGCGGATGAGGAGGAGGCTAAGAAGGCTGCCTTTCCCGCTCCTGTCCTTCGTCCAAGTCACCAAGTCTTACAGCAATGTGTCCAAACACACGACATCTCGCAGCAAATGTTTGCTAAACCGAACTAAGTATAGATTTGACAGATAGTCACGTTGATGTACAGAGAAGTGAACATTGGTGGAAAAATAGAAACAGGGAAACACAAATCAAAACCACACTGAGATACCACCTCACGCCAGTCAGAGTGGCTAAAATGAACAAATCAGGTCTGGACCAAGGTCCAATGTCATCAAAGGCTCAATTCATTGGCCAAATTCAAGCCAATTGTCTTGAACTGAATTTGAATTCAAGTGGCAAATAGAGGGCTGCTGATTCTGCTTATTTCTTCACTTTCTGTCCCTTGTACTGAGATGTTTAAACCCTGGGCACTTGGCTCACAATTAATCCGCACCTCCTTTTCTGCCTGATAGTGAGAAGTGAAAAGCTGACCGTATCCTGCATAGAAAACTAAAAGCTAGGTGCGCCTGGGTGGCGCAGTCGGTTAAGCGTCCGACTTCAGCCAGGTCACGATCTCGCGGTCCGTGAGTTCGAGCCCCGCGTCGGGCTCTGGGCTGATGGCTCAGAGCCTGGAGCCTGTTTCCGATTCTGTGTCTCCCTCTCTCTCTGTCCCTCCCCCGTTCATGCTCTGTCTCTCTCTGTCCCAAAAATAAATAAACGTTGAAAAAAAAAAAAAAAACAACTAAAAGCTATAATTCTTAACTCTCCTCTTGGCCAAGTGACGCCTTGCCCTGGCCTCCAAATGTCACGTAAATATATCAAGTTGGACAACCTAACACTTAACTCTGTGCCAAGCGCTGTATTAAAGCCATTTGTATGTATTAACTCATTTCACCCTCTCGACACCTTTATGGAATGAGTTCTGTTACTGGCCCTGTTTTCCAGATGAGAAAATTCAAGCATACAGACATTAGATTACCACTTAATTAATTTGTAAGGATATGTAGATTATGAGGGTCCACCTGGCTCCAGCCAGATCTGAACCCCATCCTGACATTCTCTCGCTCTCCTCTGCAAGAGCATTAGGGTTTTAGGGAAAAGCACCAAAACTCGCTTTTACTCCCATCTAGTGTGCCAACGCTCTCTGTGTAAGGTCTCACTTAGCTGGAAGGAAAGAACCAGCTCTTGACTTCACCTTTGAAACTAGAACACGATTCTTTAAAAGATTAGATAACCATCACATGGGTGTCGCTAGACAAGTCATTAATGCCTAAGTCATAGGTCCCTCCCTCAGGAAATGAAGCCCCCCCTTTCCTGCCCCGTGTAGAGAATAACCATGGACAGTTTCAGACTGTGGGGCAGCAGGAAACAGCACGACCCAGGGCAGGGGAGGAAGGCTCAAGTCTGGCTCTGCCTCTAACTTCACAGATGACTAAGAAACATTCCCAAACCTCATGAACCCTCCAGTCCTTAGCTGGAAAAAAAAAAAAAAAAAAAAAGGAGATAGTTTTCTATACTCCACGTGGGCTACATAGTCCTCTAATAATTTCCTAGTTCTCCCATACTGGCACTCTCCATTTTCTGTGAAATGAAGAAAACAAAGGCTGGTTCGGTTCATTGGGATGCTTCCCCTTACGTTGTGTGTTACGGCTGCCATTGGCCATGGCGTCCCAGACTGTCTCCACCCTGGTCTCATCACTTCGTGCAGCTTGTAGTCTCCTCTAACGGGCAGAGGGCAATGAAGCCGTACCCACGTGTGCCCATGGAGGTACTCTGAACAAGGAACACACCTAGGGGGCCCAGATCATTTTTGAACAAGTAAGTTCGCTGAAGTCTCTTCCAATTTAGAAAACCTATAACTCTGGGAAAAGGCTGGCGTTTGTTGAGACCCAGGAAGGCATAAACAAATCTTTCAGTAAACCCAAAGTGCATTCAATAATCTCGACACTTCAAGAGAATACCATCACCCCCTGGTTTATACTGATTCAAAGCTCTGCAGGTCAAATTATGTCGCCTGGTGTAGCAGTGGTCCTGAGTCACCCTGACATTGAAGGAGGGTTCCCCTATTGGTGGTTCCATATTCACGGGCTGCCGCTTTCTTGATTCCACCAACACTATGGCTAAGGCCTTGACTTTGGGAGGATTGCAGTTCTGGGATGTTCTCACCTGGCTTCTCAGGAGGCTCTGATGTTCCCAACATGTACCTGTCCTCTAATCCCAAGATAGAAACTATATTACCCAGCCTTTATTCCTTCACATCCTTCACAGACGTATATGTTAATGTCTTGTTTCTTGCCTCCCTGGAAAGGTGCCACTCTACTGGGTTGTGCTCCCAGATGAGAACCAACACTGACAAATTATACCCAGCAAGATGAAAATCTTTCTAAAGCAGTTTAGGCTCTCCTGCCTTCTTTACTGAATAAGCTGAATGCAAATTAGGGTTTTTATTTAGTGGCACCTGGAAATACATTCAGAGAATGTAGAATGGCCCGTATGGGCTTTTCACAGAATGCCCAATAAATAATTACAGAATAGTAGGGCTAGAAGACTTTAGATTTTACCCAATATAGTGGCCAGTTTCTTCATTTTGGGCAGCTGTTTGGAACGTAAATGTTCTTTAAGTGTAGGAATAAGTAAATGAATTTGGGCTGAGCCATAACACACGAATTCCCCCCAAAACTAGGAGGGTACTTAGGGTTTGTCTCCTGCCTTTATAACCCTGAGTATATCTTTGAGTTTTTGGCCGCTTTCTGTCAGTGTCTTGTCTTTTCCCTCTTTGGGGGGCTTCACCTGTCATATTTTACTAGGGTCACTGCCTACCTCTGGGAGCAACTTCTCTTCTTAGTTCACTGATCCTAATATATTGATTATCCAGGAGCCAGATAACTGATCTTCGTTCACTGATGGAAAAATTAAGGGTTCCAGGGCTCTGAGATAGAGCTTAACAGCCTCTCCTATTGATAAAGGGCTTGAATTTCTATGCATCAGTAGGTGAAATTTACTTTGGCTGGGGCTTACCGTTTATTCCTTCATTAATCCACTATATATTTGGTTCCGAACATTTAGGACCACTTGGTAGTTGGATTTCCAGACACGTGAAATGTCCCTCCAGAAATAAAATAGATTATGGACTAGTCCATAAGAACCATTTCTATGTGATGTATCTAATGTGATATGAATGGATTTTAAGAGGCCCTCACCATACAAGGCCTTTGTCATATGGACAGCTCTAAAGTCCAAATGCAGAGAGGGAGAAAAAGATGATCATTTTGTCACCCTCAAATTGTATTTTATTAAATTTTTAATCCTTGGGATTTCTTTAATGCTAATTGCTTCTGACAAGTCCATTGAACCTGCCTGTGGGATTCTATTCACCCGGCACATCAAGGTGTTAATATTTCTTCATGTTGACACTTCTAATGAAGGTGCATGTGTGTTCTCCAGAAAAGAATTGCTAACAAGGCCTTGGTTTCTAGGGTTTTCTTCCCAGGGTCTTTCAATATAACCTACCAACAGCAAGTGGCAGCCAGGCCATTACTTAGAATCGGTTGTCCTCTACCTAAGTGCCTGCTGGCTCTTTGACTGCTATATAGTCATATCCTGATGTCTAAATATATAAATGTGCAAAGACAGTTAACTAGGACTTATTTGTGCCTTGGGAATTAAAAAAAAAGTAATTAACTGGTATTTTTAACGCACTTTCTCTTTACAGGATGATCTAGTTAAATGGTTCAGTTATAAGATCAGGGAATTTGGTACCTTTTGAAATAGCCCATCTTAAGTGGTTCCAAAGTTATCTTAATGGGCTGGTGGCTTGTGCTTTGTCTCCTGGAAAAACTAAATGAGAGGACAGAGCTGATCTGAGGAGCAGGTGCACCCAAGTGCACAAGGCAAGAGAGGGTCCCAGTCAACATCCACCATGATCAAGCAAGAAGTAAGCAGTTCACTCCCTGGGCTCAAGAATGTACTTAAAATATTATTTCAGATTTAGGAAAAAAATTCTTCCTCCTAACACCAAAGCAATTAAAATATCCATATTGCAATATTTAAGACATGGAAATACTTCTAATTTTTTTAGACAGCAAACTCCAAATTCTACATTTGGATCTGTTGGTCAGCCCACACTGTTAGATTAAAGGTCAGAAAACTTGAATTCTGGGTAAAGAGTGTTGCCCACTAAAATTTGCTTTGAATAAAGCATGCATGACAACATCACCTTGGCAAAAAAAAAAAAAAAATAATAATAATAATAATAATAATAAAGTACGTGTGGTGGCCCATCTCCAAGATACTCTCCAATGGACCAGGAGGTCAGACATCCTGACAGCAGCCTTATGAGAGACCCTGAGCTACAACCATCCAGCTAAATTGCTTTTAGATTCCTGACCCTCAGAAGCTGTGTGCTGTAATAAATGCTTGTTATGTTAAGCCACTCAAGTTTTGGGGGGCTATGGTCTTACGCAGCAATGTGTAAGTAATTCAGTATGAAAATAGTCTGAATCAGAACCCCAATATATGGATATGTGATTAGGCATAATTGGATGGTCACTGTGGGTCATTTCTGCCCTGTCATTTCCCCGGGTGATAATGCCCTCAGACCTCAACTGCCCTCCTCCATCTGGAAACTCTGCTCAGGACACGGACTTTCCAGGGAGCTTGTCAAAGCTGGTGTCTTTACTCTTCAATGGCTCCATTTATGGGAACCAATCCATTAAGGCTCATAGGAGCACCACCCATTTAGTAGCTTTGGGCCTGGTGCTTTAGGACATTAGTTCTCTGGACAGAAAAGCCCCTGGGTTCTAGAGGATCTTTCATGTCCTAGCATATGGTGCCCGCTGGGACTTCAACTTTGTGTGTACATGTCTGAGCAATTCTAATTGATTGGGACAACAAGGGACAGAAACCATATACTAAAGGAGCAATTGTAATGCAGATCCCACCCCCACCCACTGCCATCTCCTGCTGTTATGTTGGGTCAAATGTGTGGGTCCTGACATGTGCAAGCTGTTAAGATTGAAGAGTAAACACCCTACAGTGGGGGGAAGCAGTCCTCTGAAAATGACAAACATTTGGGAGACGGTGGCCTGACACCAGAAAGCAGGCTTTAGCCAAGTCAACCAAAGGATCAGCCAGAGTTCACGCAGGAAAGGAAGTCATTCCGCTTATATTAAGCCGAAAATGATTTACCCTGAGAAATCGCTGTTCGCAAAATTAGTGGAAGAGCTGAAAGAAGAAGCTGGAGGCTGGCTCTCCAGAATTAACGCCCTGAGCATGCGCAATCAATGCAGCTGACTGACGAGCTCGTGGAAGGTGGGAATTGGGAGCCCACGGTGGATCTATTGAATTTGAGAGCACAGCGTCCTTAGTGCGATCCAGGGGTGACGAGGCAATGCTCTCACACCACAGCTGTCTGTCAACACCCGCAGAGCTAGTGCTCATACCCAAAAGGCTCCTGCAGAAACCCCAGGTGTCCACACCATGCTTTCTTGCAGCGCTCGAGACACCCTCAGGGAAATTGCCCTGGCTTCCAAATGTCATGGAGGTATATCAAGTGGAATGAACTGAATTCTCAAACAGAACCCTAGCTGCGAGGGAGTCTCAGAACTGTAGGTTTTAACTTTCCAAGACTCTAAGATTCAGAAAGGCACATAACCAAGAGGTTGGAAAAAATGCCAGATGCTGATACGCCATTTCTAATGCAGAAAGCGAGCTCCTAAGGCGATTTCTAGATTTCTCTCCCTTCTGGGTGTAAAACCACGGAAATCTAGGCATGCGCTCAGGACATCTCAGAAGGCAGGGGTTGAAGATGGCCTCTTCAAGGGGGGTGCCTAACGGGCAGGCAAGGAGGTGACGGCAGTGATAAGAGCGAAGGCTTCTCAGAGGGAAGTGAGCCTTGCTGAACAAGAGTCGGCCGCATCCAACATGTAGAGATGCTTCCTCTATGTCTGGCTCATAGGACAGAGATTCAGCTTCACAAAGGAAACTGGCGGGCCTCCTGATGGAGGAAGCCCACAGCACGGGCTCTATCCGCCACCCCTATCCAGGTGTATGAAATTAAGCAAGACTCTGGACATCACTGGGCCCTCACTGCCTCATCCCCAAAGCTCAGGGGTTGGACCAAGGTTGCTCTGTGGTTCCTCCCACCTGTAAGGTCCACGAGCCCAGGTCTATGTTAGTGGAATAACCAGTGAGGGGTGGTGGTGGGGGGCACTGATGCCTCTGCCAACCTCCCTTCGAGCCGTGGCAGGGCCAGGACTAGGGCAAGATTAGCGAGGTGTCCAAGGTACAGATTTAGGGAGAAGCTCACTCTGCGGGTCCCACAAATGCTGACCCTGCACTTTTCTTAACTTCTGCACCCTACGTGCCTGACTCACCTCCCCCTGGTCCCAGCTTGGGAAGACAAAATAGGACACGTAGAGCCGCCACGGAGCAGTGGGGCACAGTCTTGGGCTCCTTAGGGGAGTTTTGTGAGATGGGAGAAATTCTGAACGGGAAGGTATTGCAAAGACCAAACATGATGACTTAGCAGTTGGTGCCAGCCTTGGGGGCCAGGTCAATGTTCCCCTCTCCTCGCTGAAGGTTTCCAAGGGAAATGTCCCTGTCTAGGAAGAGGCAACACAAGAAGGCAGATCTCACAGTCAGTGGGAGATCTCCTGACCCCATAACCATAGGCCAAGGCCAGGGGCCTCCAAACAGCCATTTTTCAGGACTGTGTTCACCCTGCAACATCCAACGGAAGTTAAACTCTCTAGAGATTAACCCACTTTACTCTATCTGAGCTCTGTCTCTAGGAACTAACTCAGCCTCTGCGCTCAGAGCATGAGAGCTTACCCAGCGTTCCTCCCACTCTGTCTACAAACACACCCAGTAATGTAGAATATCAAGTTAAGAGAGGAGAAGGGAGAAAGGGAGAAGAGTTAATTTAAGAGGAAAATTATCTCTGCTCTCTGGTAATAGAACCTGTAAATTAGGGCATTTAATTACCAAAGACAATTTGTTCATTTTGGATGCTAATATTTACATTAGCAACTGCTTTGAAAGCATGAAATCTGATGAATTGGCAAAACACTTTTACTCCTTTTCCCCAAATTAATCAAACGAGCTGTGATCAGGCTATTTATAAGTCTAGTTAAGTATATCTCCCTAGTGAGGGATTTTTTTTTTCCTCCCACCTCCTTCACATTTTGTGAGCTCTCACAGATACTCAGCTTTTCACCTAGATACTTGGTACCAGAGGATCTCAGTGGGAAGGTGTTTGATCTATTTCTATATTTAATGACACATTTCATCACAGCGGAACAGAGCATTGTGCCATCTTTGTTGAAATTATATTTCAGTGATAATCCCTTCCATTTGTACAACCCCTGGTGACTTCCGAGGGGCTCTTATGGAGATGAGCTCACCTCCAACGCCCACTGGTGAAAGTTGCAGCCTCAGACTCCGATGCTGATGGCTGATAGGTCTCTGTTGTCCCCCAACCCCACCTCCATCAAGAAAGCCTGGATGAGTAGGAAGGCATTAGCCTGGAAGGGAAAGGGGCCAATGGGTGGACCCAGGATGGACATCTGAGACCACCGTCAGAGCAAGACCTCCTCTGATGCTGGATGTTCTGATCTCGGATGAGCCTCTTGCCCTGATTCTTGACCTTAATACTGACCTACCCGATTCTGGCTGTTGACCTTGATGCTAACCTACCCTACTCTGATTGCCACTCTTGTTTAGTCAATCCTCGCGGGATCTCCTCTCCTCAGCCCAGAGACCTCAAAGGAGATGGCAGAGATATCAGATCCATGGTCCTCTCCCTTCACTAATTCCTCCACCACTATCGACAGAGAGCCCAGACTTATAGTCATAGAGCTGGGAGGATCCTGGAGAGACCACCTGGTCCAGCGCACTGACATGTAAGGATGAAGCAATTGGGACCCAAGATGTTAAGGCTGGATGTAGACCTGAATGGTGCATCATGGAGACACAGTGAAAGAACTTGAGGATGGGCTTGCTTGTTGGACTCTTTGACCTTTATTATTTTATTTTTATTATTATTTTTCCCACAGTCCCCCTCTCACCAAGGCTGACTCTTCAACCTTTAATATCCCTTCTCCCAGCCCTGAGAGGACCCACTCTGATGCAAGACTTCTCCCAGGTCCCCAGCACACAAATGGTGGCTTTGAGAGCAGACGGGATGTTAAGAAGGGTGAGGAGAGATGGAAATGATGTCACCAGAGCCCCTGGCCTGGCCACATGGGATCTCAGTAAAATCATTTTACTGATCAAAAACTCAATAGGTATTCATGTGCTAAGAAACTATTATGTGCCTAGACTGTTCTAGGTGTGTGTTAAGGGTGTAGGGGAAGCAGACGGGTGTAAGACACATGGCTTGCCCTCAAGGCATTGACGGTCCTGTTAAGGAAAGAGAAGTGTGACAAGTTAGCTAACCATTCAGTCCGGACATGCCAGGAGGTACAGAGAGTAAGTGCAGGGTGAGGAGGCCGGGGGTGGGGACAGATTCTTTGGGGATGCATAAGCAGGTGTATCAGTCAGAATAGGGTAAGTTACACTGCGGTAACAAATGTCCAGAACTATCTGTGGCTCACAATAGCAATGGTTTGCATCTATTTATTCTAACTTGCTCTATGTAGATCAGCTGCCTTGTTCTCTTCATTTTAGAACCCAGGCTGAGGCAACAGTCCCTCCTTAAGACATTTCTATTTGTCGCGGTGGCCAGAAAAGAGAGAACTGGCTGGTAATGCTTCCGCTTGGGTGTGTTCCTTGTCATTTCTATTCACATTTCATTGAGCAAGTCCCACATTGAGTGTCATTCCATCTTATGACCAAAACAAGCAACATGGCCAAGCCCACTGTCAATGGAACGGGGACATACAGAACTTATTCTTGAATAATAATACCATCTCCTACAGCAAAGAAAGCTTCCTGGGGAAGAAGTGACATGACATGGGCTTTGAAAGGCAAATACAATTTAAAGAAGAAAGGAAACATGACATTAATTCAGAGAGGCAGCGTATTCTAGAAGTCTAAAGAGTGGGCTCTAGAGGCAGGTTGCCCTGGGTTGAGTTGTGTCTATACCTCAGTTTCCTTATCTGTTTTATGGGAACAGTAATAAAACATACCTGATACTTGTGAATTCATACAAATAACCATTATTTTTGGAATGGTGCCTGGAACATAGTAACTAGATACCAATAAAAATATACTAAATAAACATACTTGATACTTGTGAATATACTAATAAAACATACTTGATACTTGTGAATTCATACAAATAACCATTATTTTTGGAATGGTGCCTGGAACATACTAAATAGATACCAATAAAAATACACTAAATAGATACCAGCCCTTATTATTTCAGATTTTGTGTAAGCCCAAAGGAATGAAGATTCAAGGTATGTTTGGAGGAAAACGAGGTGGAAACCATTTGCATAGAAGTAAAGGAATTATGGTAGACAAGACTAGCCTGAAAAACAGGTAGAATGAAGCCCAACTATGGGGGACTGTGGGTGCCCAGATGGGAACCTTGAACTTGATTCTGACCCATGACTGTATGTGGTCATTTGGAGGAGATGTGATGGTTCCCATTAAGGCCAGACCAGCCCTTCTGCTGCCACAGGGAAATGGCGGTCCCAAGTCACCAGGCACAGGGCAGGGCTGTGTCCCATCTCTTTCTCAGCCTGGCCTGGTGACCTTGCACGAGTTCCTTGACCTGTCTCAGTCCTGAATCTCCTCATCTGTGAAAGAAGAAGTGGCCTTGCAGGTCTGTAAGGGCCCTTCTGGCTCAGCCATCCCTATGAGGCTTCTAATTGCTATTCTCCGCTCTCTCCCAATCCGCATGGGGCCTGGAGTTTTCAAATGCTCCCTGACACCCCTCCCTACCAACCTCTACCCGCTCCCTCCCACCCCCTTTCCCAACAACTCAGGCTTCTTGTTTCCCAGGAAACCCCCCCCCCCGTTTTGCCAACGGCGCCCAGAGCACAAAAATGCAACCCAAGCAGTCCAAGTGAGCCACGGCCCCCCTCCCCACCCAGCGGAGCACAGAGGCGCGGGCCGGTATTTAATTAGTTTGCAATATTACATATCTTTTAAATCTTTTAATCCATTTAATAAAAAAAAAAAAAAGTTAAAACACATACACACAACTAACCAACTAACAATGGCCCCAATTTGTGTTTTGTCTGACGGGGAATAATATTCATGTCTACATGAGGGTGGCATGTAATTAACATGTCATAATCAAAATGACTAAGTTTGACACATTATAATCACTGCATGGAGATTATAGCATAGCCAGGGGCGATCCACACAGCCTATCTTAATATCATTTGCATAATGAAAGCATGGTGGCAGTAATAGCTTTTTTCTCTTGTTATCATAATTTCACCCAGGGCTGCAAGGGGCTCCCGTACTGTCAGATGTTGCCTGCTAAAAGTCATTGTGACTTGAAGAAGGCAGCGAAAGTGACCCAGAGCCTTCCCCTTGGAACAATAGCTCGATGGCTGGCCTCTGATGAACCGAGTGGGGCAATACAGGGGATGAGCCCCCAGAAGACTCTCCTACGAACCCATACCCGTCAGACGTCGGGACAGTCTGCTCTCCCCGGGCCCCTTGCTTGCAGTGGGTATGAGATTTCCTCCTGATCGATGACAAGTACTGACATTCTTAGACACCAGGCAAAACTCGGTCAGATACGCACATCGCCCGAAGCAGACCCCTTGTAGTTTAACAATTGTTTGAATGGGACTCCTGGCCATCTAGTACCGCAGTGCTGACGCTGAGGTCGGTCAGGGGTCTACAAGCCACACAGGCCAAGCAGAATGGCCACAGATGGCTTCCGTAATCTGGACGAGTGCCTCATGGAACCAGTCAGGTGCGGGAAAGTATGCGAGCGCACCACCCTCACAGATGCCCCCTAATTTGCCATAGGTCCCATTTAAACCTGCCATTCTTGCAACTTCCGGCTCAGCCTGCTCCCGTGGCCCCCCATTCCTTCTCCCCCACCTCCTGCTGCCCCAGCCCACTCGGGCTTTCCGGAAACCTCAGCTGGAAGCCCGTCTTCATCTAACCTGCTGGCACCTGCTTAGACCCACCCGGACCTCCCAAAGCACCTTGTACAGTAATTACATTGCAGTCTCAGAGAATCACGTTCCTTAGGACGGGAGGCATTTTTTTTTTAATTGGGACCTACCTTTGGAAATCATACCCCAAACAAACCCAAAGCATAAGAAAGACTCACAATCACCTCTAACAAAGTAAAGGGGGGGAAATGCTGATTTTACAGTGAAGAGACCTGGCAGACATCACCTTCACCAAGCGATCAAGGTTGACATCACCAGTGATAACTCATATCCATAGCACGTACCTGTGATGATACGATGGAAAGGGCACTTCGTTTCTCTGGTACTCTCCCCCCAAATTCACAACTCCGATCTGTTCGTGCCGGAACATCAGACAAACCCAAACTGAGGGACAGCCTTCAAAATGCATGACCAGAACTATTCCTAAGTATCAAGGTCATGGAGGAAAAAAAAGCGGGGGGGGGGGGCGGGGGGGAAGACAGGAACTGTCACAGATCCCTACGGGAACACAAAGCGGAGAGGATGACCACATGTGTCACGGAATCCTGGTTCGATCCTAGAACCAAGAAAGTTCATTTGTGGAAAGACTAGGGAAATCCAAATAAAGCCTGTAGCGTGCCTAATAGGGTGCTACAAGCATTCATGTCCTCCCTTTGGATAAATGCGCCATTGTTACGTAAAATGTCAACATGCGGGAACATTGGGGGAAGGGTATGAGGGAATTCTCTCTGTACTCTCTTTGCAACTTTTTAGATTATCTAGACTTTATTAAAATTAAGTGTTTGCTCATGTCCAGTGGGGGTTGCCAGGGGGCGGCCTGGCCATCCACCTGTCTCCTGAAAGACAGGGCGCTGGCAATCTACACGTCGAGGCCAGCCAGGATACCCTTGCCAGTCTCTCTCTTCCTCATGCCCCCACCCTCGTGTGAGCCCTTCTCTGTACTGCCTTTCCCACTGGCTCCACGGTCCCTAATACGTGGAAGCCATCGTCCTGTGCCCGCCCGGAGGTGCACTTCTGGATGCGATGCGCCTGGATGCTAGTCACGTGGCCCAAGCGCTAAGACCTTTGTTGCCAAGTCAGGGCTGTTTTCCTCCCTGCCAACCCCCCTCCCCTATTTGGGGGGCTTGTCATTCACAGCTGCCTGCCAGTCATCCGGGTCCTGGGGAGGAAATGAGGCCGAGGAACTCAGGCGCAGAGCCCCCCACTGCGAGGGAAATGTTGACTCACAGCCAATGCATTTTAACACAGGGAAACTCCCAGCAAAGCCAGAGGGCTGTGCCTGGGCTCCTGGGAGCACTACTTTCTGTTCTTCTGAAGGCCTGGAATTAATGTCATCGTTCCCTCCTGGGTCGGAAAACTGCAAGAACCTCTCCACCACTACGGGGGGCCCTTCCACTGACCAGAGGGCCAGTGTGTCCCCCTGCTCACTTTCACCAGCATCCCCTTACTGAGAAATGGCCTTTATGTTGGCAATATTGTTTGAAAAGCAGTGAAGGGCTCCCTCCCCCTCAAAAACATCTTCTGTCTTCTTTCCGGGCGCCTAGAATGACCCCGTTTGATGTGGATTCCTTTGAATTCAGAATGGTTTTTATTGCTTAATCTTCTCTCTAGGGTTCTCTCTAGGGTTGATTGCAAGGGGCAGATCCACTCAAACTCTCCTAAGCAAAATGGGGGTGCGGCGGTTAACTTCTAGAGCAGAGGATAATAAGAGTGGCCTGGCCCCATCAGGACCACAATGTCCTCGGTAAGCATTGCCTAGACTAAGCCTGTGACTCCTGTCTTCTCTCCTAGCTCAATTTGACTTTTCCCTCACAACCCCTTAGCACAGCTAATAATTATACACTGATTCTTGGGACTATTTGTGTCTCTTCTCTCTTCCCATTAGAATGTGGGCTCCGAAAGGTCAAGGGCTGGGTGCGTTTGGCTCCTCTTGTGCCCTTGGGACTCCCATGGTGCCCAACACAGAGAAGAAGCCCGATGGATGAAACTAAACCCAGAGAGGGAATAAACGAACAAGAGGTCAGCCTGGCTTTCACGGAGACAGCGGCCCAGGGAGGAGGAAGGGGATGTGGCCAGGCCCTCTCCATCTCTCCTGGGAGACAAACAGCCAGCATGACACGGGACCATGCAGCCCCATGTGGCCATCATGCTTTAGGAGCGCTCCAATAGGGCACTCTGTCCCTGCATTGCAAGATAAAAAATCAGTATGCCTGAAAAGCAAACTGAATTCTTCCATGTTGGAATGCTGTTTTCCACTTCAATCATCAGAGAGATCAACTTCCCCAAGAGACCCTCCCTCTGATTAACGTTTACCCCCTGCAAAGGCTGAACAGGTGATAAGTGTGGACACCCATGTCGCAACCAAGGAGAGCTTGGAACTGCTGTGAGATGATTTCCAAAGGAAATCAAAGTTTTGATGGTGTGGAGTCATGTAACCAGTTCTCCCCAAGATTTGTAGGACCACCCATGAGTGCAAGAAACGCGGGCTTGGGTTCACCTGCAAGTAACAGGATACCTATTTAACGTGGCTTAAATATCCGTGTATTTATCTCACAAGAGGTCAAGAGCCGTTGCCTACCTAGCATATGTGACAACGAAATGAATCACTTTTTAAGACTTCTCTTTCCGACAAAATCATTTTCAGCATACGTTTCAAAGCAGCATATTTTATTACGTATTTTTAAATGAACATTGTGCTCGGCCTGGAGGTGAATTCAGAGAACGCTCAGAAACTTCGTAACAGTCTGAATCATCTTGCTTCGCCTGAGTGCAATCTGTGACCACACATGTATAAACATCTCTGTATGTGTTAGACTCATAGCAAACAATGATGGCACAAAGTCTGTAAAAGTAGAGAATCTGAACTTGAGTTACTCCAAGTCTGTCATTCTATATGACCACACAGAGCTTCCGAAGTTGCGTTTAATTTTAAAAGGACAGGGGGCGCCCGGGGGGCTCAGCCGGTTGAGTGTCTGACTCTTGATTTTGGCTCAGGTCGTGATCTCACAGTGCGTGAGTTGGAGCCCCACGTCGGGCTCTGCACTGACAGCGAGAAGCCTGCCTGGGATTCTCTCTCTCCCTCTCTCTCTGCCTCTCCCCTGCTTGCACCCTCTCTCTCCCTCAAAATAAATATACAAACTTAAAAAAATACTTTAAAATGTAAAAGAGTGAAGCAGAATGGTAGGGGTGACCCTTTACAAACCACACCCAAATGGATCTGAATCTAGGGAAACCCTCGCCGGCTTACTCAAAGCAAATGCCTGTAGGTCAGTCCACGTGGGTCCTGTCGGTGACCGGCTGTGGCTGACATACATTCAGACCCCATGGTAACCGGCACAACCACTCAGCATTTGGACTAATGAAGGACTTCCGTGGGGGAGGAGGAGGATTTCATCACTGGCATTTTTTGGAACTGTTGGCACAAAAGCAGTCTGATTTCCAGTTGGCTTTATTACCGTTTTAAATTCTCTGCAGACCATGCAGCCTTTAATTGCCTGCAGGCAGTGCGGGTGCTTTCCACCTTTGGTGAGCTGCTGGTCGGGAGGAATATGCTCCAGGGTCCAGCAAGGCATCAAGGGACCCCAGTTCTGTCCACATCTTCCCTCCACCAGCCTTGGCCTGTTGGCTTCTACCCTCACTTCTCCTCTCAGTCACCAAAAGGCTGCTGCCCCTCCAACCATTACATCCACCTTCCAGCCACAACAAGTGGGAAGAGCAAAGGGACAGGGGCAAAGAATAGTAATAGCCAAATCAGTCCCTTTTTGTATATATTTTTTTAATTTACAAAGAGTACAAGGCACTTTTATCGTTGTTGTGCAGTGCTGTGAGTTTTCAGAAGTGCTTTGAATTGGCCACCACCATCAAGAGATGGAACAATTCACGGATTGCCCCTCAATTCCCCTGGGGTGCCCCTTGGGAGTCAGACCTTCCTCCCAGCCCTAAACGCTGGCAACTTCTGATTTGTCTCCTTTCCTACCGTGTGCCTTTTCTGGAGTATCGTACAAACGGAATCAAACACTTTGAGTCTGACTCTTTTCACTTCCTCTCATGCCTCTGAGATCCAGTTCATTCCTGTTTATGCCATCATACGTTCCATTGTATGGACGTGCCACGGTTTTATTCATGCACCTGTTGAGGACATAGGGTTGTTTCCAGTTTGGGGCAATTATGAATAACTCTGCCGTAAGCACTCACACACAGATTGTTGTGTGAACAAAAGTCCTCAGTTCTCTAGGATAGATGCCTAGGAGTGGGATTGCTGGGTCAGACGATTAGAGTATGTTTAACTTAACGAGGAACTGTCGAGTTGTTTTCCCGCGGGGTTGTGCCATTTTGCATTCCCCCCAGCAATGCATGAGGGTTCCAAATGTCCTGTATCCTCACCACCACTGGGCATTGTCAGGTTTTTTTGTTTTTATCCTTTAGACATTCTGGTAGATTTGTAGGGTTGTCTCATTGTGGTTCTAATTTGTATTCCCTTAATGACAAATGATGGTTGGCAGGTTTTCATGTGCTTACTTGCCATCAATATACCTTCTTTGGTAAAGGGTCTGTTCAAGACGTTTCTTCCTTTTACTTGGGCTGTCTTTTTAATTGTTGGATTTTGCATGTACTTCATATATTCTGCTCGATACCTTATTTGCAAATACTTTCTTTCAACCTGTAACTTGAATTTTCAGCCTCTTAACAGTGTCTTTCACAGAGCAAAACTTTGGTGGTGTTGTAATCCAGTTTATTCTTTTATGGTTTGTGCTTTTGGTAACCCAAAGTCACAAAGATTTCCTCCCATGTTTTCCTCTAAAAGTTTTATGGTTTACATTTTAGATTTAAGTCTATGATCTATTTTGAGTTAACTTTTATATAAGTCTTGAGGTATTGGTCAAGGCTCAATTTTTTTTTAAATGTTTATTTATTTATTTATTTATTTATTGAGAGAGAGAGAGAGAGAGAGAGAGAGAGAGAGAGAGAATCCCAAGCACTGTCAGCACAGAGCCTGCTGTGGGTCTCGAACCCATGAACCTTGAGATCGTGACCTGAGCTGAAACCCAGAGTCGGACACTTAACCGACTGGATCACCCAGGTGCCCCTGGTTCAATTTTTGCTTATGGATGTCCAATTTTTCTACCATCGTTTGTTGAAAAGACTATTTTCAATTGACTTATCTGTGTACCTCTGTCAAAAATCAACTGGCCACATTTGCTTCCTGCTCTGTTCCATTGGTCTGTGGTGTCTATTGTGACACCAATGCCATGTCATGATTACTATTACTCTAAAGTAACTCTTAAATTCAGATACTGTGAGTCCTTCACCCTGCTCCTTTTCAAGTTGTTTTGGCTACTGTGGTTGCTTTGTCTTTCCATGTAAATTTTATAATCAGCTGAAGAATCTCTACAAAAAAAAAAATAACAAACCTTGTTCATATTTTTTTATTGGCATTGTGTTAGATCTACAAATGAATTTGGGGAGAGTTGATATCACAAATGATACGGAGGCTTCAAATCCATAAACTTAGATACTTCTCCATTTAGCTCTTTGATTTCTTTTATCTTAGTTTTGTCATTTTCAGCCTATTTTTATAATATCTTGCAAATATGTTGTTAGGTTTGCACTCTCTTTTGCAGCTATTGTGAATTGTACTTAAAAAAATTGTTTTTGGTTTCTAACTGTTGACTGCTATATATAAAAATACGCTTGGGTTTTTGTTTTGTTTTGTTTTGTTTTGTTGGCATATTGACCTTGCACTCTGCGCCCCTGCTAATGCCACTACTTAGTTCTGGAAACTTTTGTACATTCCTTGAGATTTTCTATGTAGACAGCATGTCATCTGAAAATAGTAACAGTTTTCTCTCTTCTTTTTCATTTTATATGCATTTTCTCTTCTCTCTCTCTCTCTCTTTCTCTTTTTTCACCTGGTTGCATTGGCTAGAACTTCTAGTTCAATATTGAAGAAGATTGATGAGAGTGCCCATCACTGCCTTCTTCTTGATGTTAATGGAATACCATTCAATCTTTCATCATTGAAAATGATGTTACCTGTAAGCTTTTTGTAAATGCTCCTTTTGGAGTTAAAGAAGTTTCCTTCTATTACTAGTTTGCTGAGTTGTGTTTTGTTTCCATGAAGGAATGTTGAATTTTGTCAAATGCTTTCTTTGCATCTGTTGATAGGATCATGTGGGTTTTCTTCTTTAGCCAGTTAGTATTATGGATTGATTTGATTTTCTAATGATAAACTAGTCTTGCAATCCCAGAATACACCCTACTTATTTGTGATGTGGTATTCTCTTACTATATCGCTCAATTCAATTAGCTAATATTTTTTTAGAGATGTTTATGTCTTTGTTTATGGGACATTGGTCTCTAGTTTTCTCAAGTTTATCTTGTTCATGTTTACTATCTATAATCTCCATTCTTCTACTAAGTTCCTCCGATGAATTTTTTTAAATTTCCATTTAAATTTCCATTTCCATTCCTGTACTTTTCAGTTCTAAAATTTCCATTTGTTTCTTTTTTTAGAGGCTCTATTTCTTTGCTGACACCTTTTTATCTTTTCGTTCATTTCAACAGTGTTTGGCCTGACTTCATGGAGCATGGTTATAATAGTTGCTTTATGTCTTTGTCTGATAATTCCACATCTGTGTCATGTTAGGGTTGGTGCCCGTTGATTATGATTTCTTGAGAGCTGCTAAGATTTTCCTTCTTCTCTGTATATCAAGTAATTGTGTCCTGGATATCTTGAATCTGATGAGATTTGGGGTCCTGTTGACATGGATTGGAGATTGTTGTTCTTGTTGATAATTTGTTTTCATAAGCAATGAATCTGGTTAAGTTCAGAATGCAAGTCCTGATCTGCCTTCTTGGGGCTGTGGTTCCAATGTTCATCTTCTTCCTAAGGCTTTGCTGTGCCTATCCAGTCCATCTACCATATGCATAATTAGGGGCCAATGGGGTGGTGGTCTACCTTGTAGTTCAGTTCTCGAAAGCTTTGCTTTGTTGCATTGGGTCAGTTTCATATGTGCACAGCCCAGAGACAATCCCAAGGCTTCACAGACAGATTTAAAACACCTCTTTCTGAAGTTTCCCGCTCTCTATGATTGCCGCCAAGAAAGGGCTCTTTTCCCCAGCACACTGGCTAGGAAGCCAGGGTTTCAGCTGTCACATAGTTATCATGATTAGTTACATCTTAGGGTGAAATGACAAGAGAAAAGAGAGGGGAAATGGGCATTACTTCTCACATACATTCTCCAGACTGTGGAAGTCCCTTTTCCCAGTTCCTGTGGTCCAAGAGACAGATTTTCTCTGAATTTTAGGTGTCTGTGAGGCCATCTCTGTTGTTATTGCTGATGCTACTATGGCAGGAGTATGGCTTTGTGACTTAGGCTTGCCTTGGGGCAGGGCCAAAAACTAATGACAGAAAGAAAATTAAATGGAAACACCACTACCGCCCTACTTTCTATCCCGTAGGAGCCCCCTTCCCAGTCCATTAGCCAGAGGGAGAGTTTTTCCTGTAGGTTTTTTTTTTCTTTTGTCTGTGCCATTCCAGATTATGGCTGTCTCAGAATCCGAGCCAAGATCCTATGGGAGGAGGATTCACCATGGTATGGATCATTCTTTGAGTTTTGATTACCCCAACTCACTATTATTATTTTCTTTTTGAAGTCCTCAGATAGTTGGTTTGTATATTCTGCCTCAGGTTTTCGTCATACTTTGTGGGAGAGGTAGGGTGGAGTATTATGACCCCATCTTCATTAGATCCAGAAGTGTCCAATCGGTCTCTTTGTAGAGAAAAAGCAACGACTTTTCTGGAAACTCAAGAGAACCAAAAAATCTCTTTAGCCATAATTACGTCCCATGTCCCTGGCCACCCCTGGCTGGTCGGTGGCTAGAGAGAAAGAAGTTGTGGTTGGATGAGCCAACAACAGTGTTAGTCCACCTGGGAACGTCTGGTCCAAAGTTTGGACACAACGGCACTAAAAACTCTCATTCCAGTTGATTATCTACTTCTCCTTTCTGATTCCCCCTTGCAGAAAACAAGTGTCCAGGTTAGGTCTTTGATCTGTATTTGTTATTTTCAATGGCAAACTTTAGCAAGTCTGTGTATCTCAGATGGCTGGGCTGTTTCTAGAATGGTGGAGGACACAGTCAGGGGAGAGGAGCGTCGTTAATTGTAATTTATTCATATTATTAACCTAAAACTTATTTTAATTTTAGCCTTTGATGTTGAGATGTTTCTAAAGCGTCTGTATCCACTTCTTGGCTTTAGTAATGACAAAAAAAAAAAAAAAATGGACTAGCATGATATCTCTCCTGTCCGAGAAGTATGGAGCCTGTGATGGTTAATTTGATGTGTCAACTTGGCTAGGCTATGACGCCCAGCTGTTTGGTCGACACACAAGTCTAGACATTACTGTGAAAGTGCTTTTGAAATGTGACTACGTTTTAAATCAGTAGACTTTGAGTAAAGCAGATTATCAGTCATAATGTGGGTGGGCCTTATCCAACCAGTTGAAGGGCTTAAGAGAAAAGACTTCCCTGAAAAGGAAGAAATTCTGCCTCTAGACTGTCTTCAGACTCAAAACTCCAGTACTGATAAACTCCTGCTGGCCTCCCTTGCACATTCCAGACTTGTCAGCCTTCACAATTGCGTGAGACAATTCCTTAAAATAAAATCCCCACTCGTGTATGTGTGTGTACGCGCGTGCGAGGGTGTGTGTGTGTGTGTGTGTGTGTGTGTGTTTAGCTTCTATTTCTCTGGACAACTCTGGCTAACACGCAGCCCAGAGCCCCAGGTCACTTCCAGGCTGGAGGTAGAGATTAGCTTGAATAAGTATTAGTTCCTGATGAGCCCGATGAGGGAATTCACTGGGTTCGTTTTAGTTTTAGTGATAAGCACCTCATTATTTTGCACCTTGTGATTTGATTTATTTCCCCCCAAATGATATATTATTAGAAATAAGGGGCTGGGGCGCCTGGATGGCTTAGTCAGTTAAGTGTCTGACTCTTAATCCCGGCACAGGTCCGGATCTCACGGTTTCGTGAGTTCGAGCCCCGCATCGGACTCCGTACTGACAGTGCAGAGCCTGCTTGGGATTCTCTGCCCCCCTTCTCTTTCTGCCCCTCCCCCATTTGTGTTGTCTCTCTCACTCTCTCTCAAAAATAAATAAACTTAAAAAAAATTAGAAATAAGGGATAACCAGATACACCAGGGGTTGCCAAGAGTGGAGCCCGTTTCTGACACAACTCCAATTGTGTGTGTGCATCTTTCACACTGCTGTTAGGTTTTTAAAGTTGGTTGAGAGGACAGAAGCCGAGTATAGACACACACACGCGCGCGCACACACACACGCATGCACACAGTTGATGCTGATTAAAGGTTTATGAGAAGCAAGAAAATCTGATAGGCTTTGGGCAGAATCTGACCAGTTTTAAGTTTTCCATCCCTAAGCCGTTAAGCCCTCACGAGCCATTATGTTTGTCCTTGGCATGGAAGGGAGACTAGGTCGGGGAAGGTAAATGGCAAGACCCAGAGTGTTTGAGACGATCATCGGATTTGTGTAAGATTTACTCTGTTCTTTAAAAAAGATCACGCATGCACACACGCACACACGTGCACACCCACACACGGGTTTTCTGCACCAGGCAGATTGCGGCAGCAAATCCGATGTGTGGGTGAGAGTTGTGAGCCGGAGTGTTGGTAGAAGTGCACGCCCGGCACGTGACGTGGCCAGCCAGAGAAGAAGCTTCCAGAAGCCGTCCAGGCCTCCCAGCGGCAGTGCCACCCACAGGAAGTTGAACAGGTCCAGCGCTTCAAAGAAAGACCTTCCAGTTCACCTACAGCTTGACCTCTAGAGATTCACTCCTTCATGCCTAGACCCTTTCGGTCTTCGGAGTTCCCTGAAAGTCACCCCCCCTCGCCCCGCCGTGCAGGTGCGTCGTGAAGGACTAGCCTGAAGCCTGGGTGGTAAGAGCAGCCTCTGTGTCTTTAGCACTTCGTGTCGGGCACGCCGGACGCTCACGTTTCTCGTTTAGCCTCCAGCTACGGCCCCAGCTGTCAGTGCCCTTTTCCGCCAACCTCGGGAACAAGTTCGCTTGTCCCCACTAACGCCACCTCCTCGCCTCACGCTGTGTCCACAGCCCATCCACTCCACTGGGCGAGGGCTGCACGTCACCAAAGCCACTCTTGTCGGCGTCACCCAAAGCTTCAGGGTTACGACGTACAGGGGCCGTTTTTCTGTCTCTTGGGTTTACCCTCCCTCCCAGAAGCATGGCCCGGGGGCTTCCACGCCATCCCCCTGTCCAGGATCTCCACCGCCTGGCTGGCCACTCCTGCTCACCAGCTTTCGCACTCCCTTCTCCCCTCGACCACGCTGCCTAAGTGCTGGAGGGACCCAGGGCCCGGCCGGGCCTCATTCGTTTCTCCGCTCATATGTCTTCCTGACACCAAACTACACAGCCCCCTGGTTCACCCGCCACCCACTTACGGACCCCTCATTTGTTTCTCCCACCCTAAGCTCTCCCCTGGGCTCCGGCCAGTCTCATGCATCCAGCTGTGTCCCCAACCTCTCCGCCTCAATATGTGACAGGCCTGAGGGACTTACCCCAGGTCGCACAGCTAGCAAATGGCCTTGATGTGAACTCAAGGACGTCTGATCTCAGGGCCTGCCTTCTTAACCACTTCTGGACCAGAATCCACGCAGATGGCTATACCCTCACTGAGGGAAAAAGGCATGTCCATTCGCAAGATTTGGCCAGTGGCCTGGGACATAATTATTCCATCATTTCTAGCTCTGGGGGGATCACCCCACCCCCATTTCAAACAGGGACAGCAGTGCCAGAGGAGACAAGGAGTCACCAGGAAACCTGGCATCTCTTCCTGGAGCACGAGATCGACTCCAAGGTGGACACTGAAATGTGGGGAGGAAGGCAGGCAGGAGAAATCACTTTTCTACAAAAACGAGATGGATATAACCTGGGGAGCAAACAAGATACACCTTCGTGCCGCCCGAGACCTGTCATCTGAGGAACACGGTGTTAGGCCGTCAGAAAACAGAACAGAAGAAACATCCGTGAGACGCCCAATCTTGGCCCCCACGAAGCTCAAGGCCTGCTTTCCAGAAGCTTGTTTCTTTCTTTTTTTTTATGTTGCTTTATTTTGAGACAGAGAGAGCGCGCGTGCACAAGCAGGGGAGGGGCAGAGAGAGAGGGAAAGAGAGGATCCCAAGAAAGCTCTGTGCTGCCAGCGCAGAGCCCAGTGCAGGGACCCATCTCGGGAGACGTGAGATCATGACCTGAGCCGAAATCCAGGGTTGGACGCTTGACCTACTGAGCCACCCAGGTGCCCCCAGAGGCTTGTTTCTAACGCCTGCTTCCATCAGGCTTCGTGTTATGCCAGACGGTTGGTACAGACATTCAACCAAAGTGTCGGTGCACTTTGGAAGCAGATTGATGAGCACAGAGACTTTTGGGGTACCTCTGGTGTCTTCGGCTAAGCAAAGTAAGTCTGGAAAGGGAAGATGGGATATTTCCTGAAAACTTCACAGACGAAGAAAATAGAAAACCTTTGAGAAGTTCCCGGAAAAACGATGGCCATTTCCAAAACAAAGTTTGCTTCGGACTTACAAGAAACTGGAGACAGTTTTGAAAACCAGTGGGAGTAGACAGGGAACACTCCTGAACTTGATCAGGCTGATCAAGGCAGTGACAGAAAGGCAGATCTGAGCTTCCCCCGCCCCCCTCTCACCCGCCCCCCGGATAGCGTGGCCAGCAGAATAAAACCCAGGGGCTGAATGCATTTCTTCTCTCAGATCAAGGCTATAGCTTCTCCAGGTTGAAGGCAGAGGTATAAAGTCACAGGCTCCAGAAATTCTTGGAAAAGCCCTTGCTAAATGGTCAGAGGCAGCTTCAGATTCTCATTTCCCTCTCTGCCTCTCTGAGTCTGATGACTTCGAGCCCTGGCCATCCCAGCAAGCCACGGCTTTCCAGGGGGAAGCATAGGCATGAAACCTCCAGACGCCAGTTCTCCTTCACCTCCATTGTCATGAGTTTCAAAGCAACTGGAAAGTGAGCACATTTGGCCCTCCTATAGATCACGTGTGGCCCGAAGTTTGTTATAAGCCATCGAGTCCCATCCCACACTGGTTATGCTATATTAGGAGCAGGATTCTGATGTCAACCCTACTGGACTGGAGTCCTAGCTCTACAAGTTACTGAGTGGCCTTTGGCAGGTTACTTGATCTCTGTTATTTTCTGAACTGGCAATAATAACCGTGCCTTATCAGTAAGGTTGCTGAGAGGGTGCACTGAGATAGAGCAGGGAATTATTAGCGCAGCGTCTGGGAGCACAGCAAGAAGTCAGCAGGCAGAAGCTGTCATTGTTACTAGCCGTGTGTTCTTCAGCAGCGTCTGGCCAGTCACAGTGAAGTTCGAATCCACGGTGTTTTGCTTGTGACTTAGGTGTACAAAGCATTGGCCAGGAAAGATTGAATCACGCCAGCGATCTGCACATTCACAGGCCTCACCTGCACCCTCATAGGCTGATGGCCTCCCCTAAATCCCTGCTCCAGAGAAGAGCAAATCCTTCCTTCAGAGACTTGGGAATGGAGACACCAGCAAAGAACCCAGAGCTGGGGCGCCTGGGCGGCCCAGTCGGTTGAGCGTCCGACTTCGGCTCAGGTCATGATCTCTTAGTTTGTGGGTTCGAGCCCCACGTTGGGCTCTGTGCTGACAGCTCGGAGCCTGGAGCTTGCTTCAGCTCCTGTCTCCCTCTCTCTCTGCCCCTCGCCCACTTGCGCTCCATCTCTCTCTCTCGTAAAAATAAATATAAATATAAAAAATATATATATATATATACATATAAATATAAAAAATAAATATAAAAAAATAAATAAAATAATAATTAAAAAAACCCAGAGCTAAAAACTAGGGACTCAGATTCCAGACCCGTTGGCAAACGGGTCTGGGGGCCAAATTTCTCCAGCCGCCCACTTCTGTAAATAAAGTTTCACTGGAGTAGAGCCCCACTCATTCACGTCCAGAGTCCTCCGTGGCGGCATTCACGCTCTCACAGCAGAACTGAATGGCGGCTTTGGAGACTGGATGGCCCTCAAAGCCTGAAACATGTACTGTCTGGCCCTTTACAGAAAGAGGTAAATCTTGAATCCATTCGAGTTGGAGCATCTCTGCTCTGGAGTTCTGAGGGTATATCTTATTCAAATGTAAATCTCCACACACAATGTCTGGCACACAGCACGTGTTCCAAAGGCACTTGCTTCTTAAGTTATTAAAAAGCTGTTACTGAATATGTGTTCTTGCAGCGTCGTGCACACATCAGAGCCAATAAATGGAGGCTTCTTTGACCCCTCAACCTGCAAAATTCCAGAGATGTCTATTTTTGTCTTAGTTGATTTCCCATGGTCAGTGGCTCCTAACTTCAGTTTTAAGGTTTTCTGCCTCTGAGACCTTAGTCAAGTTGCTGATGATCTCTAAACAGCCATTTAAAAAGCTCTTCTATAAAATGAACAACCTCCTTCCAATCTGTCCCTTGAGTTAAGGAAGGCTTTTTCTACATGGGGTCTCTGGGCATGTAGACTCCTGTAGGCACCTGCCCTCGATGACGAGGGTCTGAAACAGTGCCTTCGTCCACATCCAAGTTCTCATGCAGCTCCAGCCTACCTCGCTCAGGACCACCTCCTTCTGGGACCATGAGACCCCTTGCATGAGAACTCCAGAGAGGGGACGTGACGTGGTCAAGGTCACCTGAGGAATTTCAAAGAGTGAGAACAGAAGTCTAGGTATTCCTGATCCTTAGTCCCCGGGTCACCCACATCTAGGCTTCCTGGAGAGCCAACATTCCCCAGAAAACCTCCTTAGTTCGTTTGTACCATCAGACCACAGGACCCAATTTTTTCCTTGGAATTCATGGTCACATGGTTCCAAGCAAAATTAAAAGAGAAAAAAGCATGAAATTCCTCAAGTTCACTGGCGTAACTGACCCCTGAGCGTGCGTGCACACATACCTGCACCATTTCCAGCCTTGCCTAAGACCCTACAGAAGAAGAGCTTCTCTTCCCTTCCAATGCCAATCCATCCATTGGGGTTCAGCAGATCTGTGTTAACCATGTCTTTGCATTTCTGCATTGCTGATATGTTGACCTCCGGGGATTTGCTGAGTCTGGAAAGGCTGCCCCTCTAGGGGCTGGCCAATGCCCAGAGATAATAAACAATGCACCTCTGAGCATGCTTTTCACATATAAACCAGGCAATCCAGAGTCTACACCCCCAATCCCTCTGGGCCACTAAGTATACCAAGCAACTAGGAACAGCCTGTAAGCCCCAGGACCTGCTAAAATTATTGAGAATCGCCAGTCCTAAAACTGCCTACTCCCCCTTGCTCATTCTTTCCTGCAGAAAGCACAATAAAGGCTCTTGTCCACAGTTCTTCTCCTTCTGCCTCCAGATTGACCCCGGCGCTTCCCTGGATCGTTATTGGCATGACAATCTCAGCATTATCTCCCCTGTGACGTCTTCCTAACAGCCTTGACATCCCCAGGAAGTTTTAGGAGAGCTTTCTCTCATGCTCCCACTGTAGAGTGTATACAACGCAATTGTAGCACAAATTATATTGTATCATATAATTGTTTCTGTATCTTTTTTTTTCCCACCAGACTAAAAACCGCTTGAAATCTGAGACTATTTCTGATTTTTGTTGACTTCTGACATATACGAGATGTTGGATAAATATTGAGCCAACAAATGAATAAAATGAGATTTAGTTCAAGAACGAAAGAAGCTACCAGTGTATCTTGCACCCATACCCCATGAACCCACCCTCACTGGTAGTCGTGACAGATATTTATTAGCACCCACTGCATTCCAATCATCCTGTTAGGAGCTAGAGCTACACCAATGAATAAAATAAACACAGCCCTATCCCTGTGGCATCGCAATCTCCCGGGGGAGGTGGACAATTAAAAGCCATTACAAGAAAGTGTTGAAGGGTGTTCAGGGAGCTGGAAGGAGTCCTGTCATCAAGTGCAAGGCAACGAGCGATGAAGCTGGAAGGAAAATGAAGCCGGATGGCAGAGGGCTTTGTAAGCCTTGCTCCAGAATCTAGACTTTCTCCCAAAGGCAAGAGAGGATCACTGAATGCGTGTCACTATCAAATGGGAGGAACCCCAATCGCACTGGCTTCAGCAGAGAGAGCTAGTGGCACCTGTAGTTGAAACTGTGGGGGTTGGGCAGCTTTATCTAGAGGTGATCTGATTATCTAGAGGTGATCCAGGAATCTGGCTCAGACAAGCCACGGGACCTGGCTCTGTCATCTCTCAGCTCGGCTTTGGTCTCTTCCGGGAGCTGGTTTCCGCCTTAGGCTCCACATGTGGGGCCACAGCTACGCTCAACTCACGTCCTCCAGCAAATCCTTTCTCAAAGGATTCTTCAGGTGATTTACGCTAACGCCCCGGGCCTGGCCTGGCTGGAGCCTTCCATCCCCGACAACCACCGCGGCCGGGAGGGTGAAACGGGCCGATCTGTGGATGAGACGGTTTGCTGCGTCCACCTACCCCTAAGATGTGGGCTGAGAGAGCTGCTGGTGGGGAGGGCTTGGGGGTGGAGCTCCCTAAAGGAAAATCAGAGATGTGTTGCCAGTAGAACGATGCCCGGATGCTGGGTAGCAAAAAACAGAAACAAAACCGGAGACCCATCACGAAAGATTTTTGGCAAGGAGCGACTTTGTTATTAGATTTGTAACTAAAGACGACCTATCACCAGGGCACACCGTTGTGGCCGTGTGGGCAATGGTGGGGAATCCACAAGCAGGAAGGACAGTAGGAGTTTGAGAGGCTCAAAGAGACTGCTTATGCTAAGATCCAGAATTTGGTTCTATAAAAGGGTCTGGAGCTCAGGAGAGCGACATGAGCTGAAGATACAGATCTGGAGCCACCAGGATATAGATTACAGAAGGCCGCTAAAGCCAAAGAATGGCATGGGATTCCCACCCCCCCCCCCAGGCAGGGAATGTTGGGGGACAGAGTGAAGGGCTGGCTCAGAACCACCGTGAGGACCAACGCCTAAGGAGCGTGCCGAGGAAGAGGGGCCAAAAAAGGGAAGAGGCCTGAGCATTAGGAAACCAAGGGAAAATGAAGTCATGGAAGCCAAGAGTGGAGAGGGTTACAGGAAGGGGGCAAAGTCAGCAAGACCGGATGCTGCCAGGAGGCCAAGCAAGTACTGCAAAGGGGCCCATTGGATTCGTCCACAAAGGGGTCCTCTTACCCTTGGGAAGGGCAGTTCCAGTGAGGTGGAGGGTGAGCGGGCAGTGGGATTGCTCTGTGCAGAAGCTGGGTTCTGAGGACCAGAAAAACAAAACAGGCTCCCTGAGGGGAGTTGGTGGTATCGTGATGTACACGGAGGCTGTGCATTTACAAGGAGGCACGCAAGGATGCGCGCTCTCTCCCTTGCACAACTGACAACTATGGGAGGCTTTTGAAGCCACACCCCTCACTTACCTCTTTTTTTCTCCCTTTACTCCTACGGAGACAAGATCAAAGCACAAAAAATTTTATAAATTTTTTTTTAACATTTATTCATTTTTGAGAGACAGAGAGACAGAGCACAAGCTGGGGAGGGGCAGAGAGAGACAGAGACACAGAATCCGAAGCAGGCTCCAGGCTCCGAGCTGTCAGCACAGAGCCCCACGCGGGGCTCGAACTCACGAACTATGAGATCATGACCTGAGCCGAAGTCAGATGCTCAACCGACCGAGCCACCCAGGCGCCCCAAGTGGAAAAGGTCATTCTAATCCAGTGCTTTATTTCCCCAGATAAGACTAGATCTACAGTAATTCAACAGCTCGTTCAAGGTTTCAGAACAAGCTGCTTGTAGAGCCCGGGACTTCTGACTTCCGGGCCAGAATTTGTCCATTCTCTCTCCTCCCTGTGTGCTGAAGATGCCCTGATATGGGACCCCTGCAAGGTCTGCCTGCCCAGCTGGGCCTTTGGCTTGAACAATCCTGTTCTAATTGGATCCCTTGAGGCTCTCATTCTGCGACTTGATGTGTTAAGACCCTACTCCCACAAAATCAATGCATGCCAGCCCTTCCCAGTATCTGCCTGCATTCTAATGATGCCTTCAGTGCTTTAACCATGAACTTGGGGAAATCTTCTGAGGGTGGGGACTTCAGCCTTGGGTGAAGCAGATATTTGGGAGAAAGTAAGGCATGTTGGTTTTTCTTAAATCCTTCTGGGAAACGTGCGTGTGCGTGGGGGGTGGGGGTGGGGTGCTATCTGGAAAGAACAAAGGCTGTTCAAAGCCATATCCCAAACAAGAGGGTGTGTTTTCCCATTCAGAAGGCTTCCCTACCTGTGGAATGCTCAAGCACTCGCCACACCAGCTTTCAAAGCAGATGGGTATTTACTGCGCACAAATGTTACATTGACTTTGGAATGTTCTCACATGTGCTCTTGTGGATTAATGAGCTCCTAATATTGTGATAATAATCATTTTCCATAAATATGCATAGTCAGCCTTTAAAAGTGTCACGTGGGGTAATTATTAGCTGTCTGGGTGCTAATCGCTCAGGGAAAATGTTTACTTGCGTGTGAAACGGAACCTGTGTTTGTTTTGTTAAATGCACTGCCTTACAGCAAGCCCAGAGCAATTACCCGCCTGATTTAAAGGGACTTGGATGCCAGGGAACCAGAGTTGAGGGATGAATCTGTGCCAGTTATCTTGGGGCCTAATCCAGCTTTCAAACCTCATTCACAAGGGCCTGTGATGTGTTTGGCTGGATTTAGTCCAATAAAAATATTCTGAGAACCTACTGTGTATCAGAGATCTTGGAAAGGGCGCCATCTTTGAAGCTAGTCGAATGAGCCTAAGTCCTGGCACTTTCTGCCTTGGGGTAAGATGATTAACTTCTCTACCTGAGTTTGCTCATCTGGAAAATGGGGCAATATCCACCCTCTAAGATTTTTAGGAGGTTTAAATAATATACATAAAGCACCTAGCACAAAGCCTGAGATGTGTTAGGCCTTCAGCAAACATTAGGTCTTTCTCTCTTCTCACACACACGCTACGGCAGACACATGGATAATAAATGTAGAGCCCACACCTTCCTGGATCCTTCCAAGTCAAGTGCCCATTAGACCAAGTCCAAGGAGAGCGTGATGAAAGACATTCTACTACTTGGTGGAGGATGCAGAGGTAGGAGAGGTATCATCTACTTAGGAAAAAATCAAGAATGAGTTCAAATCTTCAAGGAGACTTGGTCTTGCCCACCGACAGAGAAGATGGCCTGCTTTGGACATCTGCATTGTGCCCGTCACTGATGCCTCAAATTTTTCCTTTTGTCAACTCATTTCTGTGAGGCATTACACTTTCCTCACCCACCTCCCCCACCCAGGAGTGAGACAATAAACCCCCAATAATTCAGGGTGGAGAAATGCACCCCAGTTATAGGGCAACAGGATAAAGGGGGCTGGGATTGAGGAAAGGGGGATTTCAAAAGGCACGGAGAGGGGAGACGAGGGGAGAGAAGACCGTCTTGTTATATGGGCTGCCCCAAATTGTCCACGTCCCTCCTGCAGGCCAGAAAAGAGAACGTGTGAAGGACAACACAGGAGGTTTTAGAGTCCAGGCCCGGAAGTGGCACGCACACTTCTCACTGCCCTCCATCGGCCAGACTCAACCACACGGCCTCAACCAGCTGCAGTCAGGCTGGGAAATGAAGTTTAGGAAGAGAAGAAATGGGGGTGTAGTGACAATTGGCCATGTGATATAAAAGTCAAAGGGCCAAAGGGAGAGACCTGGAGGGAAGGCCAGGAGCCTAATGTCCAGATCTTACCCGGTGCAGGGTCAGTAGACTTGAACATCAGAAGAATAGAAAACAAGTGTTTAAGGATTGTTTGCACTGGAACCAAAAATAATCGTATAGCTTCAGAGATCTGTCAATAAAGGGCCTTCCTATGGATTGACTCCTAGTCCTCAAAATATGTGTTGAAGCCATAACCCCTGGCCCCTGTGAATGTGACCTTATTTGGAAATAGAGTTTTGACATATGTAATAAAGTTAAGATGAGGTCATTAGGATGGGCCCCACTCCAACATGACCGATGTCCTTATAAGAAGGGGACACGACAGAGACATATGAGAAGCTGGCCATGTGACAATGGACGCAGACATTGGAGCGCTACATTTCTAAGCCAGGAATGGCTAGCAAATACCAGAAGCCGGAAGAGACAAGAAAGGATTCTCCCCTACAGGTCTCGGAGGGAGTGTGGCCTCACTGACACCTTGATTTCTGACTTCTCGTCTCTAGAACTGGGAGATGTCAATGTCTACTACCTTAAGCTGCCTGTTTGTGGTCCTGTCTTATGGCAGCCCCGGGGATGCTAATCCACTGGGCTAATCCCCGGGGATGCTAATCCACTCTCACTGGCCCAGGGCTCAGGACGAGTCGATAGGAATGGAAGCCAAGAAAACTCTTGGCCTGGATGAAGCAGGAGAACGTCTTGGCTGGGATCTTGGGAAGAAGACATTAGATGGGGAAGAAGCAGTTGGCCATGGAGGGATTTGAACGTGATCTTGCCTGCAGTGTAGAATTACCAGGAGGCTCTTCCCAAGGCAGGCCTGGAATCTACCATAGCTTGCCCCTCTCCCACCTCTTCCCATGTGACCAGGGGAGGACCCCAACCTGGTCTTGACGTTAAAGGGGGTCTTAACGTGAAAGACTTTAAAGAGACAAGAGTTGACTCCTTCTCCGGCGTTGCGTAGCCAGTATTGCTAACTTCTAGAAAATAGAGGAGCCCCAGGGAAATCTAATAACAGCCCTACTTAAGAGCACACGACAATTATTACCTCCAACTGTGAGGGAGGCTGAGTAATTAAAAAGGGTTCTTTATTTTGATTAAAAAGATTCCTTTTAGTGTTTCTGAATCTTTAGTGAAAGCCTAGAACTCTATTTTTAGACACAAAACAAGATACGTGGCCAGGGGCACGGGTGTAATTTAAAACACGGGATGAGCATTTGTAACCTGAAAAATGAGCACGCGCCCCCAGTGGCCCCCAGATC
Source organism: Neofelis nebulosa (assembly GCF_028018385.1). Taxonomy (NCBI): domain Eukaryota; kingdom Metazoa; phylum Chordata; class Mammalia; order Carnivora; family Felidae; genus Neofelis; species Neofelis nebulosa. The sequence continues at coordinate 26,938,388 of NC_080792.1, read as the reverse complement.
GAGCCCAGCCCCACCCAATGGCTTTCAGAAGGCACAGCAGCATGACAACCCCAACCCCACCGCCTGGATTAATAGGAGGCCCAAATTAATTGGTTTTAATCACTATAAATTTCCTTCCCAATAAAATTTCAAGAATTTCCAATCATGCTGATTTATATGTGTAATTAGAAATCCATTCACAGATGTCACACTGCTAGGTGGTGGGTAGTGTAAGCCCCGGCTTAACTCCAGCTAGGGGCCTGAGCCATGAAAAACGATAAGGGGGAACTTGGCAGGAAGCTGGGACACAGAGCACGCCCCCACCCCTGGAGGCTCCACCCCCAAAGTCACGCGGGGGCCATTGACCAGCAGGCATAGACTTCGCCTTCTCTGGCCCCCAGCCCTTCCCGGCCTGGACAGGAGCGGACCAAAGGGGCTTGGCGTGTACCAAACAGGCTGAGCCGGGATAAGTACATTGGGTGAAGCCACCCTCACAGCCCCCAGGCCTCCCTTCTGCCCAGAGCAGCAGTGAGCGTAATCACCGTGGGAGGAGAGAACCCCAAGAAGAGGGAAAATCAGCCTACCTACAGCCCCCTTCCGACAGGCAGATTATTGTCTTGGCAAACTGTCCATTCTCCAGATCAGGCAAATGCAGGCTTGCATGCAGGATTGGCCGGCACACTGGCTGGACTTCGAAGTCCTGCTCACGTTCCCTCCTCCTCTGCGGCTCCTATCCCTTGGGCCAGGGGCCCCGTGTCACAGAGGGAAGTGGGAGCAGGGAGGAGAGGACAGAATGGCTGCATCACCCTTTCCCCTCCGTGACCAAAAGGAATGGGAAAGTCTACAGGTGAAGGGAGAGTCATCAAGAGTTTTATGCCAGAAATTCACCCGGATGGAGACTGGTGGGGAGAAGAAAGGAAAATGGAAATGGGGGCTCGGAGAGGCTGTGTGGCTTTTCAAGATCACTCGGCCAGCACAGCAAAGGGAAGAAGGGAAGGAAGTGGACGTTTATTGAGCATCTATCAGATGCCACGTGCTCTTTGTGGGTCCCCCTCGCTGGAACCCTAGTGAGTCCTGGAATCCTAGAAGGACAGAAAAATGAGGCTCATATAAGTCAATATTAAATCTCTTGCTCACAGGGTCACAGCAGGCTGGAACCAGAGCCACGGGCACTCACCCCAAACACAGTCAGCTTTGCTGCCATCTCTCACCGCCCCGGGGCCCAGCTGCTTCGAGCATCACCTGCAGGGGAGTGGGTGAGGGTGGTTAGCAAGCCGGGGGTGGTTCACAAACGTCGGGGCAAACAAGTTACTGTTTGGGCTACAGCAATCTATGTCCCAGCTAGGCTGCGGCAGCCTGCAATTTGGGACAGAGCCCCATGCCTCTCTCTTCTCCCACCCATTGTCCCATACAGGGTGCAACTTGGAACCACTTTATCAGCTTGGCTCTGAGTTTAGGGTTCAGGGCAAAGGACGATGGGTTTTTGAGGTATAAGAAGACTGTGGCACCAGGAACCGCTCACTGAGGGAAGACGCAAGGGGCCATTCATTGGGGAGCTGGAGGGTGTTAGACCCCAGTGGGAGGGCATAGCAGGATCAGGGCATCGATAAGAAACGCCCTTTCTCTTCCGCTCGGTTTCGGCATCGACTGAGAAATTAAGACACAAGAGCCTGCCAGAGGGAATCCAAAACGACCGAGTTCTTAGTAAAGCCAGCTTGGAAATACGACTTGAGCCACCAGGCCCTGCTTACTTGACTCCCGAATTAGACACGGATCCTCTCCTCCCAGGTACGGCAGTGGGCCTCCCCCACACTGGGCTGGACCTGCCTCTGTAAACTGCCCGCCGGGACGGGGAGGTGAGACCGCACCTGCCAGCAGAGGCCAAGCTGAGAAGAGAATGGACGCACGCTTCCATCTGTAGAAGCCAGCCCTCCCCTACGTCCTAATGCTGGCACTCCTGTCCCGCGGGCCAGGACGGGAGCTCTGGAGTGGCTCCCCCTACACGCTGGACAGGCACGTTGACAAAGGGAAGGGGGCATTGGTGGCCCTGAGGTCAGACCCTGCCAACTGTGCCTGCCATTCGTGAAGACCCACCCTGGTCTCTCTGCGGACCACAGGGACCACCACCTGGGTCTCAGAACCACACCAGCCCTCCAGTGCTCCCCCACCCAAGCCCACCCCACGTGACACAGACACACTCAGAATTGTCTTCGATAGTGCTCGGTCTGCAAAAGTGATTGGTCGGCTTGCCCACTAAGCCCGCCTCCCCAGGAAGAGAGAAGAAGATCATCTTTGTATCAGCCTGATCCTTTAATGTGCCTCAAAGCTGCTGCTCGGGTCTAAAGCAGACCCCGGCCCGAGCAGGGAATGGGTGGAGAGGTCTTAATGGGGAGATTAGTGTCTGCCCAGGCCGTGCCAGAGCAGGGTCCTAAGAGGAGATTTTAGAGGTTGGGCAATTTTTAAGGGCTTAAATGTTTGATAATGTAGGGCTCAATTGCATTTATACATGTTGGGGTCTCGGCAGCAATGTACCACCCCGGGCGTAATGGATGTTGCAAGATTTGATTTTAGTAGTTTAAAAATACCCAAGCAGTCTGCAGGCTAATGGCCATTGGACAGACTCATTAGTGTATCAATAATCGTTCGGCATTCTGAAATCCTTTTAATGCTCTGGGAGAGCAAGAAGTGGGCTGTGGGAAGGGAAGAAGGTCATGGGGGAACTTGCGAACCAGTTAAACAAGCAAAGACAATGAATGGCCTGGGCGTGCTCTCCGCCACCCGTGGACTGGTTTAGACAGCAGTCGGGTGGGGGGGAGGTGGGAGGGTGGCGGGGGTGGGTGGGGGGAGCTCTTTGTAACTGCTCGGGGAAGGGATGTTGGGGGAAAGCTGAAACAAAGCCTCGTGCAGCCCGGTCACAGACCAGCAGTTGAAATGGATTCTACCTCCCCCTTGCTCTAGCCACCTTGTTCTTTGCAGCCTCATGGTTTCCACATTTTCTCCTCCTCACCTTGTCTCACGACCTCACCCGGTAGAGTGATTGCCTCCAAACCGCTGACTTCCTGTCCGTCCATCAAGTTCCCATCTCTGCCCAAGCCCTCGCCTCCTTTGCGGGCCACTGGGCCTCTACTGTCGCCCATGACCTAGCACGTGGTTCTGTACCATTACTGTGCATCGCCCGCCCCCCCCCCCCCCCATTGACATGTGAGTTCCTGGCCAGTCACCGTCCCTGCCACATGCTAGGTGCTCTGTCAGGCTTCCAGATTCCAGCTTCCAGATCAAGCTCTGGAAGGATGAATAAGCCTTTGCAGTCTGGGTGGTTAGTTGCGAGGCTCTGCCGTTTGAACGGGAGACAAAGATTTCCTGCAGCTCCTAAGCCAGGACTCCAAGGAGCAGAGCATATGATCAGTTTCTCATTTTGTACCTTAGGAGTCCAAGAAGCAGCCTTAGGAAAGAGAGAGTTCTGAATACCTTTGCAGATGAAGTGTTCTATTGTCAAAGATGCTCTTCAGTTCCTTCTAGAGCAACGTCACTTCTGCATGGAGCACTAAGCGGTAGGGACCAGCAAGGTCTAGGCCATGGCCAAGACACCCCTCTGCGTCCTGCTCACTCCCACCCTGGCTGGAGTCTCAGGGGACCTAGCTGGGCCGTGGAGGAGAGGGGGAGGGGATGGAGGGCAGTGGGGAGGGGATGGAGGGCAGTGGGGCGGTGATCTGCACAGAATCCCTGGCCTGCAGCCTCGCTGAAGAAAGGCCCACGGAAACCTCTGAGCACTACTGAGCCTTATCAGTTTGGCCCCAACGAGGGTGCCTGCTGGGTCATCACTGTGCTGAAAGAAGGACCTCCAAGACACCTGCCCCGCACATCTTGTCCACATCAGAGCACCAGCCACGCTCCCAGCTTCACCCTAGGACAACCTCGCTGGGCAGGGACCAGGTCTGAGGGTCTCCTGCTCTGCAACTCAGGGAAACTGAGCAAGGACAGAACGCAGTCAAGAAGCAAACTTGAAGTCAACATTACTGCTCTAGGGGAACACGGTGAGTTAGCTGGATTGCCTGTCTCTCCCCTTGTGGCAGTCTGGCCTCATTCTTCCCATGAGTCCTGAGCAAAACTTCCTCCTGCTGGAAACAGCCCCTGCTGAGCTGCGTCCCACCACTGCTCATCCATCCATCCATCCATCCATCCGTTCACCTGCTCATTCCATCCTTCCTGGGCGCCTTCCATATCCTGCTCAGCCCCTGTCCTCACTACATGTTTGTGAGCACGAGTGTGTCTGCTGCCCATCTACGTTTTGCTTCCATGGTTTCTGGGGGTGCCCTGGCCCCCCTTAGATCATAAGCTTCTTGGTAGGACACCCCATCTCTAGGCTCTTACCACATCTGTCTTTCATCCACTAAACTTTGAGCACCTCCTTTGTCACAAAGGTAAATAAGAACACACAGTCTGGTGTGGTGATGGATGCATGGCACCATCCATGGGGGGACTACAGGGGCAGGGGAAACACAGAGAAGGAGTCCACTAAGATGGGGGTCTTGGGGAGGCTTTCTGGAGGGGGTGGTAAGGGAGCTGAGTCTTAAAGGATGGGCTGCAATCCCCAGGCACAAGGGGCGGGTGTGGGGGGAGTGGTAAGGTTTGCCAGGCAGGGGGCACAGGAGCGAGGCCAGGAAGATAGGAAACACCATGGGCTATTGGGGGCCCACTGACTGGAGCTTGGCCTTGTGGGCAGAGAGCCAGGAGCGCTGAGATGGCGGGAGAGGCAGGGGGCAGATCCTCTCCTCACTCAATCTTAGTGATCCTCTCCTCACTCAATAAATAGATTTATTCCACAAATCTATTCTCAGCCAGGGCTCGCTCTAGGGGGCGAGGACACACCAGTGCTCAAAACAGACAGTGCCTGCCCTCCTGGAACCTCATTCTAGTGGATGGAGAAAGTCCATTCACACATACACACACACACACACACACACACACACACACACACACACGGGCGCCTGGGTGGCTCAGTGGGCTGAGTGACCAACTTCGGCTCAGGTCATGATCTCACAGTTCGTGAGTTCAAGACTCACGTCGGGTTCTGTGCTGACCGCTCGGAGCCTGGAGCCCGCTTCGGATTCTGGGTCTCCCTCTCTCTCTGCCCCTCCCCCACTCTCTCTCAAAAATAAATAAGCACTAAAATTTAAACACACATACACACAAATAAATACATAGTGTGTTGGGGCGGGGGGCAACATTTTACAGCTGTCAGGGGAGGGGTCTTATAGATGAACACTTTCAGTAGATTACTCCAGGCGCTGGCCTCCTGTCCTCACTAAGCAACCGAGCTGGTCGGACGAAGACAGACAGACCCAGCTATCTCCAACCCCACCTTCAGAAGTTGTCCTTGAGAGCAGCTCCCACTGCAGGGAAAACTAATAAGGCCGGCATTTTATGATCCCCCTACCTCTGATGGCCAGAGGCAATTTGAAGTCAATAAAAGGTACGCTGCTCCGAGGGTGTTTTATGGCTCGTCAAACCGTAAAACCCCATGGCCGTGTGACCAAGGTGCTAGAAAGGGGCCACCGAGTGGATTCAACAGCCTCGGTCCAGGAGGACTTCCAAATTAGGATGGCGATCGACCAATTACAGGAGGAGGGAGCAGATCTATGAAGGAAGCCCCCTGAGCTTGCTGGCTATGGGGCCCAAGCTTTGGGAGCCCCCTCCCCACAGACCGAGCCCTCCCGCTATGATTACAAGAACCCTCGAGAATCCCTCACCTTCTGCTTCAAAGCACGCCTCATCCTGCCCTGGGATGTTTAAAATCCCCTTCCCGTGGGCCCAGGTTTCTGGCCACCAGAGACCTGTGGCCTAGTGCAGTTGCTGCCTTTCGGTCTGAAACTCACTCCACCCACCGCCCATTGACTGTGACCTTGAGCTAACCATTCACTGCACTTCAGGCTTCTCCTTTTTCAACAGGGGTAATGATGCCTCCACGGCTGGCTTGTTTAGAGACGCTGGCACCCAGAAAAGGCTCAAGACTCAGAATCTGTTGCGACAGGAGAGGCACCACTTCAGCTGAGCGAGAACTCAAGCCCTCACATCTCTACGCGATGTCACCGAACGCCCTTGGGACATTTTCTAAGAACGTCCATCCGTCCACCCACCTACCCACCCATCCACCCACCCATCCATTCATCGATCCTTCCATCCTTGCATCCGTTCAGCAACAAACACTGGTCACCGTCTCTGAGCCAGGCCCTATGCAGGGGCACCATGCTGAGCCCGTACCAAGCCTCCACCGGATGGAGGTTACATTCTAGTGATGGGAAAGAGGTAATCCATGTGGGAAGCTCAGGTGGGAGTCCGTGCCATACAGAAAGATGTAGCAGACGTAGGAAAAGGAGGACACCCTGTTTTCAAGGGGGTTGCATGCTAATGACAGGAAATGGACAACGACCCATGAGCAGATCAAATACGCGTGGGTGTGCATGTGTGCATGTGTGTGCACACGTGTGTATGTGTGAGTGAATAAATAGGGTGCCCTGACAGAGAATAATGGGAATGTCACTTAGATGGAAGTGACAGGCCAAGGACTGAAGGACGGAGAAGGAGTAATGGAGAGAGAGAGTCCAGGCAAGGGGAAGCCCCTGCAGTGGGGAGAGGGACAGAGATGCTGCAGAGAGCCGGGATGTGTGGAGGTGACAGGGGCGTGGCAGGAGAGGAGGGAGGAGGCAGAGAGAGCCTGGCCTGCCGGGAGCACCGTCTGTGCCCAACCGGCCCCGCGTCTCACCTGATCTTCGCGGTGCCTCTACTGTCCCGTTGCTGCTGTGACAAATTTCCGCAAACGTAGGGGTTTAGAGCAACACGAACTTATTCCCGTACAATTCTGGAGGTCAGAGGTCCACAACGAGTCTGGAGGGGCTGAAATGAAAGTGCTGGGCGGGGCTGGTTCTCTCCGGAAGTGCCCGGGGAGAATCTTCCGGGCGCAGAGGCTGTGATGCGCTTTTTGGTTCCTCTGTTCCCTGCTTCCGCTGGCTTCCTGCTCTCTGACTCTGGCCCTTCTGCTTTCCTCTGAGAAGGACCCTTGCGATGGCATTAGGCCCATGGAGATGCTCCGGAGTAAAGATCGGTCTGAAGAGCCTTAACTTAATCACATCAGCCCTTGAGTGTCGTGTAAAGTAATATGTTCACAGGTTCCTGGGCTCTTTGGGGGCCATCATTCTTTCTGCCACAGGGATGTCTGGTGGTCCACGTGTGGCTGGCAGGGGGCTGAGGAGGGCTGCAGTTTCCGGGGCCCCCGGGGTAAAGTTATAGCTTTGGACCCTAAGCCAGAGTTACCTCTCTCTGCCCACGGGGTGTCCTTTCCACCCTGAGGTCACTTCCTTGCTCTGCCATGGAGTGAAGAATTCTCCTGGGGGACGAGCCACCCCAGCCCGACCCACCCGCCCTACCACCATCGAGGCTCAGGCACCGCCTCCCTCAGGGTCTCCGTCCCGGGGCCCCAGCAGCAGCAGTTCTCTGGAGAGGAAGTTCTCCTCTGGCTGTCCTCACCCCTTTGTGGCCTGTAGGAGATTCCCCTTTCCCGGTGCCCCCGGAAACCAGCCTGTGGCCCTGGCTTGGGGGCCGGGCCCCTCTCCCAGCCTGCCACCAGTCACCTCTCCTCGGGGCCCCATTGAGCCACGTCACCTCCACTCCTCACTGAGGTCTCACGTCCTATGGGCACCTTCCCTCGCCCTCTACTTATTTAGCCAATAAAGAGGTGCAACGGCAGGATGCGGAGACACTGAGGACCGCTCATCACAGGTGGGAGGAAGAGGTGGGTATCAGGCAATTTTTCAGGGAAGGATGGGGGTGAGGACTATGGGAAGTCAGAGGAAGGACACACAGCTGGACCAGGTATGGGGTGGCAGGGGGTGGGGGGGATACATTTCCGGAGAAGGAGGCAGCAGGTGAATCTGGCTCCAGCCCTCAGTGACCCTCCCTGCTCGGCACCTGGTGAGACAGCACCCTGGCTTCCTTCAAACAGTCCGTGTGGGTGGCCATTTTGAGGGAGGGATTCTGGGCATGACTTCAATCGTGCAGGGCAAGACAGCAGGTGCCTGCACGATCTGAGCACCTGCCTGCTCAGAGCCAGAAAGGTCTGGAAGGATGGATGTAGAGAGGTGGAGAGGCAGTGGGCAAAGGGCCAGGCAGGCCCCTCCCTTGGCTACCCCCTTCTCTGCCCCAGCTAAAACCGACCCACCCACCCCCACCCCGCCCTCATCGATTTTGTAATCACCAATGCCCCTGGCTCCTTCTCTTCCCACCTACGTAAGCCAGGAGGCCTGGGCGGCTGCTCCATCAGGCATTAGGTTCAGGCATTAGCTGGCCTTGTGGCTCTTCGGGGAATGCTAATGCACCTGTTCTTTCTGGAAGTCAGTTCCCGCTGGCCCTCCTTTGCCATCTCCTTGACTCTACCCGCCCCACCAAGCCCTCGCTGACCTCTGCCAGAGTGTTCCTGAAATGATGGGCCATTCCATCTTCCCTCATCCCTACTTTGCAAAGCCTAGGACACGCGTCCACGAAGCTGCCCTCGCCTTACCCATGGGTGGATCCGAATCAGCGGTGGGCCAGTAAAAGGGGCAACCACCAGCTCCCTGGGAGGAAAAGCCCTGATTTGTAGTATTGGCCAATTTCTATGGTGTGAATAGCCCTACTGTGGCCCATGTCAAGTCACCCATGGACTGCACGCAGACTTGGGAGGGGATGCCATAGAACTGGCTCCAGCACACGCCCAGCCAGGCAGTGTCGAAGCGACCCGCCAGCCCCACGGCCTCGCGCTGCTGTCTCCAGCAGCCACTGCTGTGCATGAGGGCAGGGCCTCTCTGAACCGGGATGAGGTGTTAGGGGTATGGCCTTTTGAGTCAATCTGATCTAGGATGAAATCCCAGTTCTGCCATTTAATAAAATGGATGGCTTTCGGCCGGTTGCTTAACCTTTTCTTATCAGTGAAATAAGATTAATGTGACTTGTATCCCAGACACGTGAGCATTACGAGCTCCGTGTACAAGTCACTTCGCACAGTCGCCTGCGTAGGAGGCATTCGGTAAATGTAGGCAGCAGTGGGGGAGTGAGACCCGCGGAGCACGGTGCTGTTTGGGAGTCTACAAGCAAATGCTGAAGGACACCCGGCACCCGGCATAGTCTCTGGAACACTGTCCGAGCCCTGTGCAGGCCTCTTGAGAATTAGGTGGGGATTGGATCTTTGCCTTAAGATTGGAGAGACGTTACCGCTGTATCTCATTCGCAAACAAAAAAAAGATCGTCTGTACATACAGAGTGAGTGATCTTGCGACTTCATTTTGCGATGTCAAGGGCATCAAGAAGCTCTCCTGTCCCAAATAATACTTTTCGCACCTGCTCAATGACACCGGAAATTCCGCCGTGTGGCCTCATTCTAACACCGAGCTGGCAGCACGCACGCAGATGCAGAGTCCGAGGTCACCGGAGGCTTGCTAGCCAAGGGAGGGCACTGGGTGTAGGGGACTGTGTGTGTAGAAGGCGAGACCAGGGGAGGGGCAGGGCTCTAGACCAACGTGACGGTGTCCCAGTTTTGCTCAGACGAGCCCCAGTCCAGAGGGAAGGTGATGACAGTGGCTCCCGGCACCTTTGTTATTTGGGAGAATATTCAGTCTGGGGCAGTAGAGGACGGACAGAGACCCACGCAGCTGGGAGCCGGCACACGGGCAGCATGGGCAGTGCAGGATCCAGGTTGGGGTGATCCCTGGGTTCCAGAGGGGCTGAGAATTTGCTAAGAACACAGGCTAGTTTGGTTTCCTTAAGCTCACACGTCACCTCCAAGATCCTTTCAGTGACATCTGTGGGCAGGGGGGAGGTGGAAAGAGCAGGAAAAGTAGCAACAGGAAGAAGGCGTCACTTAGGAGTTTGGTTTGAAATAAAAACTCTTACCCGTGTCACGAAGTGGGGCCAGGAAGTGATAGGAGAGGAACCCTGACTTAGAGGAAACGCTAAGCAGGAAGAAGGGGGAGGCGGGGAGGCAGGAGGAAGGGGAGAGGAAAAGGCAAAGGAAAAGGGAAGCCATGGAATAACCCCAGGGAGGGGAGGAGAAGAGGCAGGGGAGGCAGCAAAGGGAGAGGAGGAGGAGAGTGGGATCTGCGAGGGAGGAGGGAGAGCCGGGAGGGTGAGGGGCACGGGAGGCGGCGGGAGGAAGCGACGGAGAGAGAGGGCTGGAGACCTTGAGAGTCTTACATTTTGATCAAGGCATGACTGATAACATTCCAGCGGACCATCTTTCAGCCCCCTTGTTTGATGACAAAGCTCATCCCCCGTCCGCCATCCATTATCGGTTCTCCCTCCCCGAGGCGAGGGCATCAATAATGCTCCCTCTCCGCGATGCTGTGCCTCCCCCATGCCGCACGCAGGCCTGGCCATCGCTGGTGGGCATTCCCGCCGCACATCATTACCGCCCGGACCCCATCCCTCCCCCCACCTGCCTGGCGGCTGACCACCCTCCCCAGATGCCTCACTCCCGCAGGGAGCCCCTCTGCGGAGAGCTGGGCCCCGACCCCGGACCAGACGGGCAGCCAGTCTCCACCCGGGCTGCTGGATGATCCCTGACATCGTGGTACCAGGGCTTGATTTTTAAAAATGATTGTTTAGTTTTGTCTTGTGTTAATTAAGAGGGAGGCTGAACTTCCCCACTCTGGTTGGCTCCTCCAAGAGACCTAACAGTTTGAATTTGAATGCAAACATCCTCAAACATCTGTTGCCGTAATTTGGTTGGATTAACTGTCTAGTTTGCTGGGCCATCTGCTGTCCTCCCCAAACCCCATCACTGCTCTTACCCCCGCTGGGCTGGTATCTCACCTGGCTGCCCCTCTACAGGTGGAAGAAGGGGCCCAGAAGGTAACCCCAGGTCAAAGCCACAAGTCTTCTTCCAGAAAAATCTGGAAACAGGCTGGCCAGGCCCGACCAGGTACCAAATGCCAGCAAGGGGAACCCGAGGAGGGAGGGTCATGTCTAGGCAGCTGGGAGGCCAGACCTCAGAGCTGTGTGACCTAAAACAGGTTTCCCTCCAAGGCTATCTGAGCCTTTCTCTCCAAGGCCAGAGCTGCCGTGCCAGGATGCTGGGATGACGCCCTGAACGGCTCTAGGAGCACTGTTCTCTATGAAAGGCATCCCTAGAGTTGTACAGTAGACAACCCGTGCAGCTGTATTGGGCAACTTTGCACTCAGTCCCTGCAGAAACTGTCTTGAGCTGACATCAGGCTCCCAAGCTCCCTACTCTGTCTCTGCAGAAGCACAGCCCAGGATGCCCAAGCTGCTGACCACCTCAGGCAGAGGGCTGCCTCCCAAACAGGATCAAAGGCACAGGTTTCAGGAGTCCTGCAACCTGCTTCAGAGGCCTCACTTGGGGACACTGCGCTGCCATGTATGACCTCAAGGCTCGTTTCAGTGGAGTCCCAGCCGGGACGTATTGCTTGGCCTTGCACTTGAAGTGGGGCCGGCTCAGGTAGAGTGAGGCAGCAAAATAAGCAAAAGAGAGCAGGGATTCGGATCCTGGGATTTGCTCTTCCTCCGCAGCCCCCTCACCGGACTCGTCCTCTCTCCCCCCACTCCCCTCCCTGCGGCCAGATCTCTGTTCCACGGTCCCCTTCGGCTGCATTCACCCCGTGACCCATGCCATTTTCTGAGCCCGCATGCCTCACTCCATCCCTGCCCATCTCCCAAGGTCCAGGTCAGGTGCCTCATCCTCCATGGGGACCCCCAGAAACGATCTCCCTGTTCCCAACGCCCATGACCTCTGTGAGGGCCACCCAGGTAACAATTGCCATCTACTTCCTCGTATTACTTTCATTGCTTTTCCATCTGCACCCACGAGCTCGTGCTTTGTAAGCACGCACGGCTGATGAATGGATGAGGGAATGAATGAAACCGTCTGACATCGGCATAGCAACGAAGGCCCCCGCACCCCTGGAAAAACCGAGTGCATATTCCACATGCAGATGTGGGACCTACAACCTCCCAACACCTGTCACCGATTCCAGGGTGTGCACAGGTTGGTGACTGCCACCGGGAAGGGGTCCATTTCGCTGGATGCCGCGAACAAAGTCAGACAGTTAATAGAAACCTATTTCTAATTGCTTGACATATAATAGATACACCTCCAACCAGCTGAGACCGCCGGATCCCATTCAAAGCCCTGCTTCCTGGCTTACACCTAAGCCTTTCATGTTTTATTAGAGCTCTGCACATTTCATTTCCTTTTATGTGCAGAAGAAAATGGACCCTTGGTTCTAGGACACTCACAGCACACTTTTACTTGTCAAAGGGCAGCTCTGTAGGAAGCAACCCCCCTGCCTCAGATTGGTGAATTCGGTTTCAGCAAAGGTGGAGAAGGCAAGGGTCACTCTCTACCCCACAGTCTCATCCAGGAGTATCAAGGTCCCGACTGCGTGCAGGCCAGGGACGGATCGGATGTGGACAGGACAGGGCGGCCCTGTTCCCCGGCTTGCGTTCCTGCTCACCGCGAGAGCAAATCAGCACCCCAACATCTCCCAAGTTAGGAGCTGCCGCTAATATCTCAGCAGAGTGGAAAACCCAGCCAACTGTGTCCCAAACAGGGCTCTTGTGGCAGTCCCGTGGGTCCCTGCCTCCCTCAGCCTCTCCCAGCCTGGACATTGAGACCAACCACAGCCACACTGGCAAAATACCAGCAACCTTGATACTCTCCCCAGCCTGGAGCAGCCTGGGATCCATCACCCTGCTGATGCTGGGGCACTAGCTGGGGCTCCCAGTGGCCCTCGGCTCCAGAGGGGGCCGAGCGTGGCAGGATTTTCTCGGAGCAGCACGAGGGGCTTGTCCCCACGAGGAAGCCCAGAATGGTGCATGACGGGTGCCACGGGGCCACGGCAGTCTGGTCGCCTGAAACCACACCCCTAGTCACAACCACACCCAGGTTCCTGCCACAAATGGACTGCTCTTCCCAAAACGTGGCACGGAGACGCGTTCGCCTCAGACGTGACCCTTGGCCAACACCCAAGACTCTGTGGGACCGGACTCCTCAGAAGTGGACCTCCAGGACACTGGGGCACAGGCTTGTGGCTCTCTGTAGCTGACCAGGGACTTCAGCCTTCACTCCCTGTGCCGGGACCAGCGATGATGACAAAGCCCTTGGTTAAATCTCCACGTGTTGGCAACAGTGAAGTTTTAAGCTTTATGAAACCATGGCCGTGTGTGAGGGTCCACCTTGTTGTGTATCACCTGCGTTCAGTAGCAGGAGCCTCTGAAGCCACCTTTGAGTCTCCTGCATGATGAGTCACCTGTCCCAACCACATAGCACCATGTGGCAGAGGGGCATTTCACCCCCAGCGTCCAAAGCCTGGGGAACCTGAATGAACTGTGTTAGCCCCACGGGTCTCCCCGGTGCCCTCCTGGCCTCGCCGCTCCGTGTTGGGACCTCCAGAAGCAATAAGAGTAGAAGAGGCAATGACCTTCCCAGTCAGACAGGGTCGTGTTTCTCTCAAGGGTAAATGAAGGGCTGGTCTGCGAAAGCCTCCAAAAATAACAACTGCCGTTAAAGCATTTTAGAGAGAGGGGATAAGGGTAAGTATAGAACTGGACCCAGACCAAGGACAGCAGCCCCACTGGCTCTGTGTCTGGGAGGGGAGAAGCCACAGAGGGCAGTGAGCCCTGTCACCTCACTTTAGCCACACGAGTGGGCAGGGGCAACGTGAGCCCCCTCGTCAGCCCATCGTCACCTTAAAACCTTCTGTAGATCACCAGGGCTCTTAGGATAAAGACCAAAATCCTTGGTGGGCCTGGTCCTGCCCACCTCCAGCCTCCCCGTGCACCAGGGATCCCTGGCTCAGTGCAACCCCGGTGTCCCCCCGGCTCTCCCGCCCTCTGCTCACATGCAGTCCTGTGCCGTGTCCCTGGGGGAGCCTTGTCTGAGCTCCAGAACAGATCGCAGGCACGGCTTCTCTCTTGTAACCGTTGCAACCACCGGGATCTTTCTTCCGGTGGTGGACTATTTGATTAAATATGCCTTCCTCTGGACTGTCAGTCCCGTGAAGGCAAACTGTGCGGGTTTCGCCGCGAATGTTCTCCTCAGCAACTAGCACCGTGCCTGGCACAGAACAGACCTGTCTGTTGCACAAGTGAATGAATCCAAGAAAGCTTCATTAAAAAGCAAAGGTTCAGGGGCACCTGGGTGGCTCAGGCGGTTGAGCCTCCAAGTCTTGATTTTGGCCCAGGTCAAGATCCCAAGGGCAGGATTCTCTCTGCCCTTCCCCGACTTGTGTGCACAGGTGCACACGCTAAATAAATAAATAAATACACACATACGTAAAAGCGAAGGCTCAGAACTGGTGAGATGATGGGCTGGGCCAGACACGACCTGACAAACTGCAGGCAGGGGCAGGCTGTGGCTTTGGAAGCATGAACCCCAGGCTCAGATTCTCTGACCTTGTCCAGCCCCACCCTGACCCCAGGGCCTGGTGCCGCACCGTGCACGTGTCTGCAGTTGACAGTTCGCATGGGACAAAGCGCTCTCGTTATACAACACGCTCCAGGGCTATTGTCAAACAGTCCCATTTCTCAGATGAGAAAATGGCGTCACAGGTGCTAAGTGCCAAAGTCCAATGTGAGCCTAGGGTTTCTCCCTACACATGGGACATCATTTTTTTCACCCGCACCCAACATGTAAACGATTCCCTTAAACCCCTCTGAGCACCATTGTCCACTCTCCTATTTTCTTCGACCTCGTGACTTAACATATTTTTTATTTCCCTACTACCATTGTAGTAAATATTTCAAGATAGAGGACCTAAGTGTGTTTTACTGAAAAAAATGCTTTGGGGTGCCTGGGTGGCTCAGTCGGTTGAGCGTCCGGCCTAGGCTCAGGTCATGATCTCGAAGTCCGTGAGTTCGAGCCCCATGACAGGCTCTGTGCTGACAGCTCGGAGCCTGGAGCCTGCTTCGGATTCTGTGCCTCTCTCTTTCTCTCTCTCTGTCCCAACCCACCCGCATCCTGTCTCTGTCTCTCTCAAAAATAAATAAACTTTAAAAAAGAAAAAAAGTTTTATTGAATGAAGTCCAAAGCTTAGATTCTGCTCATCCCTCTAGTTAATTGATAACCAATTGATAATGTTCGATTTATTATCCCCATTCAGTCCCATCCTGCCAGACCTCCTGCTTCTGGATGACTGTTCCACCGGCCACATGACAAAAAGCACACGTAATCTTTCCGTTCTTTGTCTCCAACCCCACATTTTCCAAGATACTCGGGCTTTAAAGGCATGAAGACCTCATATCCATCTCCATTATCCTGTTGGTGACAGAGTGTCTCCCAAAAATCGTGTGCACTGGAACCTGAGAATGTGACTTTGCTTGGAAATAGAGTCCTTGCAGATGTAATCAAACTAAGATGAGGTCATTTGTATCCTTACAAGAAGAGGAAAAATTTGGACACAGAGACTCACACGGGCAGAAGGCCATGTGATAGAAGACAGATCGGAGTGGCCATCTATGTGACTAGGAGCACCAGGGACTGCCAGCAGTCACCAGAAGCGGGAAGAAGAAGGGAGGATGGAGATTTCCGAGGGAGCACAGCCCAACCTTGATTTTGGACATCCAGCCTCCAGAAGGGTGAGAAAACAAATTTCTATTGTTTCGAGTTACTCAGTTAATGGTGCTTTGTTACAGCGGCCCCAGGAAAGTAACAAAGTGACCATGACAATTTTTTTCTTTGCAACCCTCCTGAATTTTACCATTTTCCGCCTTCGTCGTTATTGAACCCCTCCTGTATGCAAAGCATAAGGTTAGGCTCTGGAGAAGCAGACCTCACTAAGGTCAGGGAGTACAAATCCACATCCTCAAGAAGCTTAGGATTGAGTCAGAACTGGAAGATACATCTGGAAACGGCCCAGGTTAAAAAAAAAAAAAAAGTGTGCAGCGAGGGCCCATGAGGGACAAAATATTTGCCAGGGAGTTCAGAGGACAGGAGAGTCTCTGTAAAGAAGGTGCTTTGGAAAAGAGAGATTTAAGGCACATCTTTAAGGATGACATCGAATTTTGCTGAGTAAAGCTGAGACGGACGTGACGTGGAAATGCAGAAGTATTCCATTTGGGGAATGGCCAGCCTGGCTGGGGTGGGGAGTCGCGGTAGAGGTGGCTGGACAAAAGGAAGGAGCCTGGATCACAGAGCCCTGGGATGCCACACTTAAGGCTTAGGGCTGGCCCCGAGAGGTGGGGTGGAGGGCAGGAGAAGAGCACTGAAAGCCTTCTGCTCTGGACTGACGTCATCCCGTCATGCCTTAGGGCAGCGGCCAAGCGGCGGTTGTTACCGATAAAGTCCTGTTGAAAGAACCAATAGAAACGATGGTTCTGTAGTTATGCGTTGGAAACACACTTCTCCGCTCTACAATTGGAGTAACCACACAGTGAGTCCACTGCATTGTTTCTTCCCAGACAAGACTTGCCCTGGCTCTAAGGAAGTGAGCTGGGGGAAATTTCGGGCGGGAGACGGGGCACTGAGTCATGCCATGGTCTGGGCATCGGTCAGAACAAAGAGAAAATAGCCCTGTGTCACTGCAAAAGTGGGATTCCCGTGATCAAAGTGCAATGTGTACCTCACTTTATCTAGCACATGGCTCCAGGGGAGTCTAAATGCTGGGCTTGGGAGAGCCCTGTCCTTCCAGATGCCAGGACAAGTGCCCGGCTTGCCCAGGGACCCTCTCATTTGGCTTCTGCACAAGTTCAGCACTGGTGTTTAACTTTTCTCCCTTTTTTTTTTTTCTTCCTCCCTGTTATTTAAATGGTTTTAAACATGAAACTAGGCCAGGAAAAGGGGGTGGCATTGTTTTAATAATTAGCAATTATGATCGCTGCAATATTAATTGCATATTTCCATAGCAAACACGTCCCCAGAGGGCCAGGGGGAGTGGTGGTTAGAGACTGCCAGAGCCTAAAACTGGAATTCCTGAGAACAGAAAGAGGAGAGGAAATCAACTTCTTCCATTTAAGCAAATTACCACGGGGACTGCAGGGCCCCTCTAATTAGCCCAGCTTGCAGGAGCTGGTGAACAGGCTGGTGGGAAGTCTCGCTCGGTACCGCCGGGCCTGCCCGCGCAGGCCCCTGCCCCGTTATTTCTTTTATTTTTGTCATTTGGGCAAGACAGCAGCTTGTTTCCAGGGGGGCAGCTGGGCCGGGCTGGAGGCTGACACTCCAGATCTCAGTGCCCCGGGCCCCCAGGCTGGGACCCCGGGTTCATTTGTGCAAATCCTGACCACAGAAGGGCAAAATGGGACAGGACCGCAGGCAATTCCGCGTGGTGGCGCTCGAGGGAGGCTGCGGCAGGGGAGGCCACGGAGCCTGCCTTTCCGATTCTGTGACACAGATCGAGGGGTTCAGGGTGGAACGGGGGTGGGGGGAGGAAGAAGCAGAGGGCGTGGGAGAAGCAGGTGTGACGGGAGGAGAGGGAGAAAGGAGGGTCCCCAAGGGAAGGTGGTGCTGTAGAAAGAAGCAGCAGCCGAGAGGGGCAGGCAAGGGAGTAAGGGGGCCTGAACTGCAGGCATAGGAAAGAAATGAGGGAGAGCGGGGTAGGGATTAAAACGAAAAGGCAACGGAGCCGTCAGGCCGAAGGTAAGATTAATCAGAGAAGACTTCCTGGAAGCGGGGTCCTTCATGACTGCTTCTGGGGCTCTTTCTAACCCACACACCTCCTCCCCAGCATCACCTTTCATTAGCCACTGAGTTCTTAAAAGCAAACTTCCTAACAGAGGCAAGCTCCGCCTGGCTGTGTCTGTGGCCAGGGTGCCATCTCCCAGAAGGGGGAAGAGTCCCATCCACCTGCTCCTGGTCTGTTTCACAGGACACATGGTCTTCGTTTTAAAGTATACTTGCTAAGCAAAACTCCAAATTCACAAATAGAGACGTTACAGGGTAATAATTCTCATTGTAAAAGGGTTCCCCCTAAGGTGCCTTTAAATGGGGGGGGGGGGACCCTCCCCCGTGCATGGAGGCGTTTGTTTACAGATCATCGACTCCTCGATGGAGAAGCTGGGAGGCTTGACGGAGAAACTTACGCACAAAATGTCTCTGGCTGCTTCCAATGGAAAAAGATAAACAATGAAAATAAAGCGAATGTGCTTCAAGAGACGGGAATCCAATCGTGCAACGGTAATGATAGCGATAATACTTGATGCATACAAGTGCCCGTCGTTTCGCAGAGCTCTTCATGCCTCCTGTCCCCCGCCCCAGCCCCTGTCAGAACAGCAGTGGGGCCATCACCCTGTGCATTGGCAATGCCACAAGGAAGGGCAGAAATCAGTCCCAGTGGGCAGGTGAGGATACGAGGCCCAAAGGTCTTAGTGCCTACCTGAGGTCACACCTTGCACAGGCAGACTCTGAACCCCGCCCACACTTGGTGTTTCTGGGGTTGTTTTCATCACCTCTTGCCCCCCGTGCAGGCGAGGGAGGGATTCCCGCCCTAGGATGATAGGGACAATGGGACACACGACACCCAACACCAGACAGGTGAAATGGAGAGCAAGCAGTCCCTTGGTCACAGATGCTCAAATCCCGAGAGCGAGGATGTCTCACGCTGTGCAGAGCCACCCAGGGGGATGCCCTCGGGAACAGAGGGAACAACAGGGGCTGTGGAAGGCAGGCTTTGTAGTGGAAAGAGGGCGAGATGCCCCCTGGTTCCTGAGGGAAGGTGTGACCCGCTTGTTTGAATCATTCAGGGATGAGCATGACCAGAATTGGCCCGTGGATAAGGACAGTGGTGTGGTTGGGCACCCTTATCTGTGGAAGCAGGGTGAGGAAGGGAACATTAGTTTAGATGCTTTGGGGTCCTCCCAATTTCACCAGCTGCCAAAGCAGCACCTTAGTCAGACTTTAATCTCAGGCCCCGCACCACAGAGGTCCCCTTAGGGACAAGACCCCGTACCCGTCAGCACCCTGGACAGCCCATGTTTCAATAACATGGCCAAGGGCTTCTAAGAAATGATACCACCCAATGCCCAAACCAGGTCAGGAGATGATGTGTCCCCAAGGCAGCGCAGGGCCAGCGGCTCTGTCCCAGAGCAGCTTCCCCCGCCCCCACCGCCCACCCTGGGCTGGGCTGGGTGGGTTATGGGAGCCCCAGCCCATAAAACACATTCCCCTCCCACCCCTCCCACCTTCCTCTGTTAACAAGTCTGGAAGGCTTTGCTCACTCTGTGTGTGTACAAACATTACCCGGTGTATTTTTGATCTTACTTATCCCTGGGAATCCATCTCAAAGCCGCCTTTGGAAACTCCTAAGCAGGATGTAATGCGTGGATTTCAGCCTCTGCTCGATAGTTTGCAATGTAGTTATTCCCCAAGCCTTAGCATGTGGGAGGAAAACAACCGAAGCAGAAACATGTTTAACCAAACAGCAGCTTAGGGGTGGGGGGAGATGGGGAAGGGAGAAAGAAAGGGAGGGACAGAGAGGGGAGGCCCTGGGCAGCCCTTGTGCCTGCTTCTTCCAAGAACTTGCTAAATGATTTCTAGAAGCTGCCTGCCTCAGCCCCAGAACTGTCTGGGCTTCCTCTGGCCAAGGGTGCCTGCCGGGTGCTGTTGGCAGAGGGAACTATGGAGGGAGGTCCAGGGGCGAGCAGCAGGTAGAAACATGGAAAAATGCTCCTGCCAGAACATTTGAAAGTACTTTGAAGTTTAAGGAGAAAAACATAAGGACATAAAACATGATTCCACTACAATAACTCTACGAGGTAAGCATGACTAAGGACAAAAATTAAACGGCGATCAAGAAAAATCAAAGTGCTTTGTAATAACTGGGTGGCGGGTGGGACGTTGATTTCCCCCCCCCCCCCTTGGAGAAGTCTTCTATTATAATAATAGTGTTTGGGTAATTATAATATTTTGGTGTGATTATAAATAGTGTTGGGGTAACTGGTAAGAATCAGGAAGGAAAAGAGAGTGTGGTATCACCCCTCTGAGAACTAGTCATCCAGATAAAGGGGCCACTTGAAGCCATCACGCAAATATCTCTTAATTAAAAGAAGTCAAAGGGAATGCTGGGTAGGCTTGAAATTAGGGATTGGTCTGTAAGCAGAGGTGGCTTCTGGAAGGAGGAAGTGCCAGAGATAGAAACAGCCACACTGAATCTCTTTCAACCCACCCTCTAGGCAGGTCAGGCCTGCAGGAGTGATCGGTTTGTCCCGGTGTCTTTTATCCTTTGTGGAGGGCCAGCGCCCCACCTCGAATCACCTAAAACCAGAGCTTACGTGACCGGGTCCGAGCCACCCCAGGACAGGAGGCTGCAGCGGGACAGACGTAGGTGAGGAAGTCCAACCTGCAGCCACCACGGCCACCAGAATGGCGTGGGAGCCTTAAGGGATGAGACGAGGCTCTCACCCGCTCCCTGCCGAGCTCTGGGTGCTCAGTACGTTTCTCCAATACACGTCCACACTGGTGGCCACGCGTCGAGATTCCAGAGATCTCCGGACCCTGTGCTGAGGGTCTGGGAGAGGCGGCAGCCATGAGAGCTCCAGTGCCTTCGTCAGATGGATGCCACATAGACAGCGGTAACTATTTACTGGATGGAACCGGGAGGAAACAAGGCCATCAGGAGTGCTTCGTGGCTGAGGCATCTGACACAGAGGTGACAAGGGCTGTGCTGGGCCTGCAGCTGTAGCCCCTGAAGTCTTACCCAGTTCCTCATAACCCTTGATCCCAGCTCCCACCACACATCTCCCAGCGCCACTTCTGTGCCCGGCCAGCTCCCCGGATCCCACCTCTGCCCACCCCTTGCTTATCACGAGTCAGCACACCCTAGGCTTCTGGTGAATCGCTGTCCCCCACTGAATCTGTGTAGAGGACTTTGCACTGTAAAATCATGTTATACTGTATTGTATTCTCCAATATTGCTGTTATTATACACTCCAATATTACTATCATCCCCAATATTCTTATTATTATCTCCAATGAGTGGGTTCGTGGTCATTATAAGAGTAGATATCTGCGTGTGCACGGGCCACAAAGGTGAACCGAGGACGGGTCCGTGCCTAAGGGCCAAGTCCATCTGGATGGACAAGGTCAAAGGCCGAGGAAGGTCAGAGCTGAGTTAGAACCTGAGGAGCCAGCTGGCGGCAGGCAGGAAACAGCAATGGTGTGGACAAGCACAGGTGTTCAGTACTTCCCTGCTGAGCAGAAACGCACCGCGGATGCTGATAAAGGGGCGAGAGTGGCCCCGGACGAGAGGGCGCCGAGGACGGGCAGCTCTCGTTTCTGCTTTGGCCAAGTGCGAGTCCCACTGAAAACTAGGAGACGCTGCATCCCCTGGAGGGAAAGAATGCTGGCGACGGACAATAGCCTCAAATTATTTTGGACGTGAGTGGAGGCAGAAAGGAGTAAGTAAATAGGCAGATGAAAGAAAAGGAAATTTGAAAAGATAGAAACGTCAGAGCTGGGAAGGGATATTAAGGATTGTTCTGGTTGAACCTCCAAGTCGACAGACGAGGACATCAGGCCCCGCGAAGCTGCAGGATTTCCCCAAGGTTAGCGAGTGATCCAGGATTCATCCCTAGACCCGTGTCTGTCCGCTCCCCTTGTCTAACGGCAGGATGTCATTTACCGTCTGTCTCCTCCACAGAAATATGAGCTCCCGGAGAGCAGGCACTGTGTCAGTTTTGTCTCTCCAGCACCTAGGACGCTGCCCGGCACATAGTAGGTGCCCATCAAATGGGATGGAATCCAACGGATGGGATGCAATAGAATGGGTGGAATAGAATGGGTGGGATGGAATGGAAGAGTTAGCAGAGCTGGGACTAGGATTCTGGTGTCCTAATTTCCATTTGACGGGAGAGGCAAAAGACAGCTGCAAATGCCCTCCCTCCTGGCCTCCCTCCTGTGGGATGCTTCACCTCTGTCTCCACTTCCCTTGTCTCCAGCCAACTGATCTCCCACCCCAAGCAAGTAGGGAAAGGGTCTCCAGCACAGGCTGGGCTGCTGGGAACCAGGAGCCAGCCTCTTCCCTTGGAGACGGAGGACAGAGAACCAAAGTCCCCGTCCTGGGTGAGAGCAGCTTTGGGAAGTGAGGGGCAGTTGGTTAGCCAGAGGTAGAGAGGCAGACCCCAATCCAGGTCGACTCTTTAGCCAGAGAAACCAAGAGAGACACAGAAGGCAGCTCAGGAAGTAGGGCCAAGGGCCACTGCTGAGCCCGTGCTACAAACACAATGCCACTTCTGCTGCCTGCTAACTTCTCTCCCGAGGCCCACCGCAGGGTCATGGCCAATCCGCCAATCCCAGAGTATTTACTCGACAGCCTTGGAGAAACTGGGAAGGGGTATTTTATGGCAGCCACAGTGACAAGCCCTCCTAATTCCACGATTGCATTAGGCTGGCAAGACACACGCTCCCAGCACATAACCTCCATTCTCCCCGATGCTGGGGCACTGGATATCTGTCCATTTCTGTTCCCTCCCCCGTGACGACCAACCCCACGGTCACCACTCACACGCCGTTGACTCTTTACTGTTAAACCTGCTCCCACTCGCAGAGCCCAGGCCAATTATCCTCAGAGTGACTCTTGGCCAGTGACGGAATCCAGGCAGTGCTTTGGGGGCTGAGCTGGACAGGATCCCCTTGTCTGGTTGTCCTGTCCGTGCTATGTCCCGGCCGTTGTCGGGACTGCCTGCTTAGTCCTAGAGCCGTTCCCTGACTTGAGGAATCCGTGTGCCTCCTGGCTTTTTGACACGTGCCTCACATTGTCCCCAAGTCTCTGTTCTATTCATCTCCCTCTCTGACACTCACCTCCACCGGCACCCATCACCATCACACCCTTGACTGCCCACACCACCAGGAGGAACCCCGTGACCTCCCACTGCTGTGTGTTCACCCACCCCCTCTGCCCTCCTGGGCTGCAGAGCCCCTGCCTGCGTCGCGACTGCCATTTTCCGGGTCCTTGCCCCTCTGGTGTTGCTCCCAGCCTTGCCTCGGCGCCACCAGCTCCGACTCCCTATCCAGTCTGCCCACAAAGCCCGCCATCCAATATGGCTCCCCTCAACCACCCCACCCCTCACCTGACCGGGGAACTGGCCACTAGCACCCACTACTGATTGCCCAGCGAGGGTGGCGGGGTTGAAGGGAAGAGTGCCAGCAGAACAATGGGCTGTTGACTATGAATTCCAGTCCTCCTTCCACCCCTGCCTGTTTAAACAGTTAGAAGACAGGCTTTGTTCACTATGTGTGTATACACATATTAGCTACACCACTGCCTATCCTACTGATCCCTGGGAATTTGTTCCAAAGCCGCCTTTTGGAAACTCCTAAGTAGGATGTAATTCGGCGGATTTTATGTTCCGCTCACTGGCTGGCAAAGTCGTTTATTCCGCAAACCCCTGGCACATCAGAGAGAAAGACGATGCATGAGAAATGGGGCTGTTCTATGCCCGTCCACCTGACGTGGCCCCAGCCTGGGCTGCGGAAGACGAGACCCCCTTGGCTAGACAGAGTCTGGGGAAGTTTCCTAACGTCAGAACTTCTACCTTCTCGGCTTCGATACCGCGGGTTGTTAGGATGAAAGAAACAGGCTGTAAATGGCGTTGAAAAGCAAATTGGATTTGCTTCCCCCAGCCGATACAGCCCTCGGTGCCGCTTGCCAGAGGACGCCGTTTACCTCTCACCTGAAGCAGCCATTTGTCATGTGTCAGAGAATCTGAAATAAAATTCCTTTGTGTACGACTGTCTAATAAAGGGGTTCTTAGCGTTAATAATTTACTCTAAATGCCATGCACACATTGCTTCTCTCGCACCTTCAGTCTAAGCTCTCAAAGCTGAGAGGTGGGCAAGGATTTCTGAAGATCCCAAAAATGTGTTCTGGAATAACATTTACACGAAACATCCACCTGCTTTAGATGCGAGGCCAGTGGCTCCGCTTGGAGGTGTTAACATGCACCAGGAGAGCCATCCGCTTGGCGGGGAGGAAGCTTAAATCCACGGAACCCGGGAGGGGAGGGGACAGGAGGACAGGCTTGCGATGCAGAAGAAAGAGAACAGGACAGGAGCGTTCGGGCACCATTCGACCGTATCTGTTGAGGGACTCGACGCGCCAGGCTCTCATGCTTGACAGCAGGACTGTGGGCATAAATAAAGCCAAGGGCTTCTTCACCTTCGAGACCTTTCTGGAATGATGTGGGGCACAAATCAACAAACGTCGACAAACATACTCAGCTTTGTGAACGAGGTGGATGTGTTGCCTGTTCTGGCCCTCCCCACCCCAGCGAGGGGGTGTCCTTCGTCTGGCTTCCTTTCTTTTAGAACCCTCAGCGTTATCATTGATGTGGGTGTCCTAGGAAGTCTGAGGGGTTATAACAAAACCCTATAGATGGGGTGGGCGGCTTAGACCACAGACACTTATTTCCCATAGTTCTAGGGGCCGGGAAGTCCAAGATCAAAGTGCCAACAGACCCAGAATCTGGTGAAGGCCCGCTTCCTCCAGAGGAAGAGAGAGAGAGAGAGGGAGAGTGAGAGATGGCTGTCTTCACATTGTGTTCTCACATGGCCAGAGCAGAGAGACAGAGGGCAAGGTCTCATGTCTCTCCTTGGAAGATCACTGGTCTCATTCCTGAGGGCTCTGTCCTTGTGACCTGATCACCTACCAAAGACCCCACCTCCTGATAGCATCACATTGCCGGTTAGGTAGGATTTCAACGTACAAATTTGGGGGGGGGGGGGTGAGGAGGGGTGGGGTGGGCCACAAACATTCAGTCCATAACAGACTGGAAGGTTCAAGGTCAAGGACTAATCTTTTTTGTCTCTTCATCTAGCACAGTGCTTGTCAAACACTGACCCACAGTGTAGACAACCTCAAACCCTATGAGACAGGATACTGATACAGTGATCAGTTAGGGACACAGCATTTGGCTAAGTGAAGTGTAAGGGCTGGTTTTATTTCAGAGAAGTGAGGCCTTAGGTGACAGCCACCTGTCCTGGGGTCCTAGCCACAGGGAGGTGTCCCCAGAGGCCCTGTGGCAGCCTGCACAGTTTCCACATTTCCAAAAATGGAGGACACAGCCGCCATATCCAGGGTCCTGGAAACTCTGCCCAAAAGCCAGTTCGATGCTGAGGGGCCACTGGTTTCCTCCTACCCCAAGGATTCTCAGTCTCAGAAGACACGGCAGGACTTTTGGCACCCTCATTGCCTCCTGACATGGTACTCACATTCTGAGAGGTTCAGAGCTCACCCTCCCTCTCGCAGGGCTCAGTAGGGACAATCATGGCTGGAATTAAGCAAGGGAGGCAGAGGGAGAAGACTGGGGAGGACCCGCAGAGAGAAACAGGTGCAGGGAGACAGGGGATCGCTTCTCCGGGCACCCAGGAGAATATCGTTCCCAGTCCAACCCAGAAGTGGCCTGACAAAGGCCTTTTGTTCCTGAGTCAGTGCTCCGTCCCTTACAGGCGAGAGTCCGGCCTGAATACACCACCCAACAGACCCCTAGGTTCGAGGCCCTTAAGAAGTGGCTGGGACCAGAAGAGGCCCAACCTAAGAGGTAAGAGGTGCGAGGTGACAGGTGACATTTCCAGGAAGGATGCGAACTTGGGGAAGGGGCAGCGCTTTGAAAAAAGGAATGAGAACTTTGAAATAAGTACAAAACCCAATGATATCCTTTATAAATCTAAATACGCACAAGGTGGGAACATTAAAGGGGACCAGTAAATATTACTAACGAAGTCATCGCTTTCTAAATAAATTTATTGTGTCCTTGCAGACACGAAAAGCTGAAGATGGGAGTGGAAATCTTAATGTGAATGTTTTTTCCAAAGTCATCATTTTTATTCTTCCATTTTCCTTTTGTTGTGACGAGGTCCATTTTTCGTTCTTGCTGTTGCTTATTTATATCAATCTTTGTTGTTTTTCATCCATCTTGGCAAAGGATTGTCTATTATAGTGGCCTTTAAAAAAGACAAAAAGCTTTTGGTCTTATGAATTAACTCTTTTTGTTTTCTCTTAAATTCGTTTGAGTTTTCATCTTTATTACTTCCTTCTGTTTATTGGCTTTGGTCTTGTATTGTTTATCTAATTTCTTGGGTTGAGGTCCACTTATTTTCAGACTTGGTGTCTTGTCATTAATGGATCTAAGGCTGTAAATGACCTTCTGAATGCCCATACTCCGTATATTTTAATATACTGCGTTCTTGTATTTGTTCTAATAATGCAATTTCCTTTGTGATTGACCCTTTAATTTGATAATTATTTAGAGGACTAACTTATTTAAATGAGAGGAGCACAGATTTTCTTTCTGCGATCATTTTGCTGATGATTTCTCATTTTATTGCATTATGGTTACTGAATGTGACATTTAGGAAAGATAGTGATCTTTAGAAAGATATTGATATTTTATTTGTGACCTAACACATGGGCAATTGCGTGAATGTTCCAGATATGTTTGAAAGGGGTTGGCGTTCTCTATTGGTTCAGCATATATCACACATTTTGATGTCATGACCCTTGTTAACCATGTTATTTGTAGCCTTTATATCCTTACCTAGTTATCCTGTTGGTCTGCAAAGAGCTAAGTTAGAGCCTTTGATCTGATGCTGTCTTTATCTGTTTCTCCAAGGAATTGCTATCAATTTTTGCTTTATATATTTTTCAAGTTTTTTATTATGTGCATAATGGTTTATGATTGTTATATATCATCTGAACAGGAAGTTCCTTTCAACATAAACTATTCCCCTTTATTTTATTTGTTATGAATATTGTTCTTCCTGTGTTTTGTTTCATTAACCTTCCCTGATATACATATCTTTACATTTTTCCTTTGATTTTCAACTTTTCTATTAGCTTTATATGTGTATCTTGCTGGAAACTTCATGAAACTGGATTTAAAAAACCCAGATTGAGAAGAATGAAACTCATTCACAAGGATCGCAATTACTGATACGTGTTGTTATTCTAACGATGCCATGCATGTGTATCTGTCTATCCTATTTATCAAGCTTTCCGGTTCAGTTTTTACCCACTTTTCTGCCTTTTGCTAATTTGTTTGAGCTGTTTTCATTTGATTCCAGTTTTCTAGTATACAGAGACCATACCCTAGATTTCTACTTTTCTAGGGTTTATGCTTAAAATTTCGTGAGTAATCCCTTGTACCTGCCATAACGACATCTACAAACAATCAATAGCTAGAGTCACCCGAAGCTCAAACTGAAAACAAACCACCTGCCTATCCCTCCCTCCCCACCTCTGCCCGGCTACTTCCTATCCTGATTCCTGACAGTGCCTAAGATTTTTGTTCTGCTTTTTGCTTTTCCTATATTTTTACAATAAACAACAGGCTGTACTGATTTCTCTTCACTTTACTGCGTCTTCCTTGTAGATGCATTGTTTGGTACTCGGTTGCATGTGAGACAGTCAGTTGTATAGAATCCGTCTCAACTTTATTCAAATAGATTTGGGGGGAGGGGAGGAATTAACATGTTTTTATGCTACAGGCATTGAGAGTTATTTGAAAGTGTTTTAAGAGTTCCTTTGCGAAGGAAAATGTAATATTTTGTTCATGTTAATGTTAGGAATAGGTTTGGCTTTGTTTAACAAAAAAGCCCGCAGAATAGTAGCTTAAAAACATCAAAATGTATTTTTTTTTTCTCAAGTAAAAGAAAAGAGGGAATCGGTACAGGTCTAGTGTGGTCACTACGTGGTATCAGGTACTTGGACATCTGCCTTGTTGTTTCATAGAACACGGTTTCTGTTCCCAAAGCCACCTCATGCGTCAATATGGCTGCTGGGACTCCAGCCATTACATATCCAAAATAGCAGGAAGGAAGAAGGCAGAAAAAGAAGAGCTTCCCATCCTTTGAAGGAGACTTCCCAGAACACAATAATCCTACCTATATTTATATGCTATGTCTAGCTGTAAAGGAGGCTAAAAAATGAGGGTTTTTGTTTTTTTAACTGGATGGAGACGTGCCTACATTAGGGCACATTACAGTGAAATTTAAGAATAGCAGGAATCAATAGAAGGTCCTAAAAGCTTTGGAAGAATAGAACAAAAATCACATTAAAAATAAAAGGTCACATTCCAGGGGCGCCTGGGTGGCTCAGTCAGTTGAGCATCCGACTTCAATCTCAATCACAATTCAGGTCACAATCTCACACTTGGTGAGTTCGAGCGTCACATCAGGCTCCCTGCTATCAGCGTGGTGCCCACTTCAGGTCCTCTGCCCCCCTCTCTCTGACCCTCCCCTGCTTGCACTCTCTCTCTCTCAGTCTCTCTCAAAAATAAATAAACATTTTTTTAAAAAGGTCCCATTCCAATGATTCAGAATCAGAATATCTACAGCCACGCTGGCAGCTAACAGGAACCCAAGCAAGAAAAGAGGTGAAGAAAAACCCCAGGAAAATAGCTGACGGAATAGTTGACACGTTTGAACGTAACGAGAAGAGATCTTCAGGTCTGTAGGAGAACTGGGGAGTGGATTAGCAATTATGTGCTCACAGGTATACAAAATAAGCAAATAAAAAGAGAAACCAAGTATTAATCCAGGGGGGGAGAAAGAAAGAATTATAATCTTAACCCACCGCACAGCTTAGCTGTGAGTAGTATTTATATGGTCACCCAGTAGCGATTTTCACCAAAACTTACGCTGGAGTTTCCTTGGCAGGGGAGGGACAGATACGTGTGTTTGCCAGGGAGGAAATGGACACGTTAAGCCCACGAGTGAACTAAAATCTCACTTTCCACAGTTGAGAGTCAGTAGATAACTCTTAAAACTGAGAAACGAATAAATAGCGACATATACCGGAAACAGAGAAATACGGAAGTAAACGGCGCAAGAGGCAGCCGAAAGGATTCACGGCAGTAGCTTCGGGGAGTGTGAACTTAGGGTGCAGAGACAGACCCGGGGGCACACTGCTCTTTTGCATTACTCCCCCAGTAATACCTCTTTTCTGTACAAATGTCCCAGTTTGCCGAGCAATATAAATCAAAATATACTTAAAGAAATATATTAACGCCAGGCAATTTGGGGCTACTTTTTTCTTTGTTGGCAGGGGAGGTGATGGGGAAAGAAGGCATCTCGTGCTCTAGCCCCAATACATTAATTCTTCCAAAGGGGAATTGGAAGGCTGGTAAATGTTCTGAGTCTGCACTCGTCCAATACGGCTTCATTTTACCCTCACACTTGAATGATAATTTATGTTCGAAGCCATTTCCCCTCAGAGCTTTGAAAATACGCTCCATTATATATATATATTTTTTGTATCCAATTTTGCTGATGAGGAGCATGGCGTCAATCCAGCTCTCGTGCCCATGTGCAGTGGGTCGAACAGCGTGTCCCCCCGAAAAGACACGTCCGCGTCGTGACTCCCAGCCACTGTTTCGAGAGTGACCTTCTTTGGGCAGATATAATTAAGTTAAGGATCTCCAGGTGAGATCCTACAGGGCGGGCCCTAAATCTGATCAGTAGTGTCCTCGTAACACGAGAGGACACAAAGAGGCCCAGGAAAGAAGGCCGTGGGAGGGCGAAGGCAGAGATGGCAGTGACATGGCTGTGAGCCAGTGAAAGTCCGGCAGTGGCGGGAGCCCCCAGGGCCCGGGGACAGACGTGGAACGGATGCGCCCTCAGAGCCTCCAAAAGGAACCAACTGTAGCAACTTTCTGATTTCAGACTTCCGGCCTCCAGAAGGGTGATCATTATATTTCTGTTGTTTGAAGCCACCGAGTTGGAGATACTTTGTTACAGGAAACTAACATCCGTGCCCGGAATTGTTTTTTCTTTCTGAAGGCTTTCAGAATCCTCCCTGTACCTTTTGTGTTCCAAAATCTCACGGTGATATGTCTATGCTGGTGGGTTTTAAAATTTTGCTGGCCACGTGAATGGGCCCTTTATGTCTGAGGACTTTTATCTTTCTTTGGTTCTGGAAAATTCCCTTCGATTGATTCCTTAAGCGTTGCCTCTCCTCCATTATTTCTCTTGTCTCCTTTTGGTACTCTTTATTCCTGCATCCTCGGTGTTCGCGAACTTTTCATTCCTGTTTCCTGTCTCCTTAGCTTTTGCACTGCCTTCCTGGAGAAATTCTTGCCTTGATTTTTCAACAATTCTTCCTTTAGCCTCGCTCATTCTGCAATTCAGTGCATCAATTTTGAGATTTTGTTACTTCAGCTAACAAACTTTCGGGGCGCCTGGGTGGCGCAGTCGGTTAAGCGTCCGACTTCAGCCAGGTCACGATCTCGCGGTCTGTGAGTTCGAGCCCCGCGTCAGGCTCTGGGCTGATGGCTCGGAGCCTGGAGCCTGTTTCCGATTCTGTGTCTCCCTCTCTCTCTGCCCCTCCCCCGTTCATGCTCTGTCTCTCTCTGTCCCAAAAATAAATAAAAAACGTTGAAAAAAAATTTAAAAAAAACCAAACTTTTAATTTCCCTGCTCTCTAGTCGCTTCTGATGATACGGATCAAAGAGCCTCCCTATCTTTTCGGAGATACCTTCCGGCTGGAAGAAAAGTTGCCGTGTGTCCCCAGAACGCCATCATCTGGAACCTTCCTCGGGTCTTCCTATTTGCAATCAGAAGAGTCCAGAACGGATCTCCGATTCGGACATTGACCACTGTTGATTGCACCTGGGTGAGGCACCAGGCAATGTGCAGAGCACTTCATATGCATCACCCTATTTAATATCACTTATTTAATGTTCCCACAAAGATGGTAATATCAATACCCCCATTTAATAGATGGACAAGCTAAGGCAGGTAGAGTTTACTCGGCCCTGATCACAGCAGAGCTAGTCAGTAGTAGAGATGGAATCTGCACGTAGGTATGGCTCATTCCAGAACCAGAGCACTTGGCCACTCCATTATTTTGCCCTGAATTATGTTGCACAGATCACAGCCCATCTCTAGATATCAGTTGGTGCATTTGTTAAAGGAGATTAGTGTAGAGCAGTGGTTCTCAGCCGGGAATGACTTTGTTCCCTAGGGGACATTTGACAATGTCTGGAGACATTATTGATGGTCACAACAGGGGAGAGAAGAAGGTGCTTCTGGCATCTAGTGTGTAGGGGCCAGGATGCTGCTAAACGTCCTGCCATGCACAGGATGCCCAGAATGGTCCAGCCCAAGCATCAGCTGTGCCGAGGCAGGGACACCGTGGTGTAGGGCATCTAAAACCTCTTCCAGCCCTGTGAGCCCGTGGCGACAAGTCACCAATGTCAGTGGGAAGTGCAGGAGAGCATCCCCAAAAGGCTTGGGTGGGCCCAGGTCGCCACTGTCATGACAGAACAGACCTTCAAGGCGAGGGACAGGCGTCCCTCCCAGGCCGGAGAGCTGTAGTGACACATTGTTCTGTCCCAGAGGTTGTCAGCCCCACCGACCCCAGACTCCACACACAAGTCCCTTAGCACCAAGTTGACATCCGCTGGGCAAAGCCCCTTGAGACAGGACGTGCAGCATATAAATGTGGGAGTTCCCCCTTTGTGTCTCCTTCTCTCCGTCTCAGACAGGTAGCCGTGCTCCGTTCTGCTCCTCAGCCCCAAGGAGTCCTGCAGGGCGGTGAGCAGAAAAGGACCCCAGGACAGGTGGCCGGAAATGGCAGTACCAGAGGGAGGCAGCCAGATGTGGGGGCGGCCGGCTGTGTGGTGCACCTGCAGAGGCTGTCCCCAGGCTGGGAACACAGCCTCGCCACAGGAAAGCACGCCTTAAAGGGTAGGGGGGGGATGAGAGGGGTTGGCGGGGAGGGGTCTACCCAGCTGTGTTCAGGGGAAAGCCCCCCCCCCCCCACCGTGGCACATGTCCTGAGCCCAGTGTGATCAGTCACACAGGAGCGGCGAGGTGAACCAACCCTCTCTCTCCTCCATCCTTCGCCTGCCGACCGGGACCCAAGGCCAGAAGGGGGAGACACCGGGGGCTGCCCGCGGTCCCCAGCCCGAGCCCCAGCCCGGAAGCCCTGGGAGTGTGCCACACCTCCCCACAGCCAGGCTGAATCCTGGTGGGCCCGGTTCTGCGCAGCGACAAACTTTGTCGGGGGGGGGTGGGGGTGGGGGGAACGAAACCTCAGCTCATCAGTCCCTGTTTTTCAAACTCAAATCCCATTCCCCTATTGACCCACAGGAACGTTAATCTTCATTTCTGATTGATTTTCTGTCAATATCTCCCTGCCTCGCCCCCACCCCAGCCTTTCCATCACGCAGTTAATGAGCTGTAAACAAACACCTGGATGCGCTAGGAGGATGGTTTTCCAGAAGCTTCTGGTTCTGCTCTGGGTGCATGTGCGTGTTTTTGCTCACGTGGGGTCCCCACAGCGCACGAGTTGAGGATACCCTCTCCCCAATCCAAGAAGCAACTAGCCACGACCCAACATGAAGGCAGTGCATTGAATAAACCCCACATCTCTCTCCTCTGCCTCTCACCACCCCCTCCCTGCGACTCTGGGTGAAGGGCTCCTGAAGGAGCAACTAACTAGACAGGCAGTGGTGCATCCAGGACCACAATGTAAGGATTTGTTCGCCCGCTGGCAGGGTCCTGGGTTCAGCTGGGATCTGGCCCGGAAAAATCAGGAGGGGAGCCCTGGGTGTGACACCTAAGCGATGTCCCAGGGTGTCAGAGGGGCCAAAGGCTTGGAAGCTCCCCCAAATGACAATGGGCTGGATGGAGAAGACAACCACCGCCCCTCACCATGGGGTCTCAGTTTTCTCATCCATCAGATGGGGTCAGGAATTCCTCTCCTCTCTACCTCTCGGGAGTCTTAGAAGGATCTGAGGACACAGGGATTAGGAAAGGTGGAGGGCTTATTACAGACGTCAGGGAGGTGACCATCCCTCTCCTCCCTGGTCCTTCTGGCCCCAACGCCGCCCGCCGGGTCCCCATCTGCCGCCGAGGCCCGGGAGTTTTTCTGCCGCCCGGCTGAATGTTAACACGCAGGGAAAACTTCAAGGAAAACATACAGCTGATAAAAATTTAATGCTATATGTAACAAAGCAGAATGAATATTTAATCCGTGCTTTTATGCGAAACCACATAACCAACCGGCCCCACGCGGCGGCGACGACCGCGCGGCCCCTCCCCGCTCGCGGCGCCCCGCGCGCGGCAGCGAAGCAGTTAAGCTGCTGGCAACAAGCAGCTCCTAATAAACACTCGGCTAATTCTGTAGGAAAAGCACTAATTAGAAAAGCAATAATAATCGGTGTAATTGCTCTAAATTACCCTCCTAACAGAGAACGGCGCTCGGAGCCGGGAACGCAGCTGCCGCGGCCCAGCCCCGCGCCCTGGGCCCGAGGCCCCGCGCTCTGCTGCCCCCTGGCGGCCGCCGCGCGCCGCGCCCGCCTGGCCTCCGAGGGCCGCCGCGCCAACCCCGACGCTCGGGCGCCCCCTGGTGGCCGCGCTGTCGTACTGACCTGCGGACGGGCCGGAAGTCGGGAGAACCCCAGAACTCCTACTCGGACTTTCTCCTCTGCCCTCAGCCTTTCTCCCAGAGGACGGCTGACACAGTGGCTGGACTCAAGGAAGAGAGGACGGGGTCAAAATCACAATGGAGTGAATAGACCTCTAAAGAGTCCTCGAGGTTCAGGATGGGGTGGATTTGGGGGATTGCTTTGCCAATGGGGTTGAAACAGACAATCCCAAAGAAAGGGGGCCTTCCTCGGAGGTGGGAGCTCAATATTACAAGGGAGATGGAATGTTCCGGGAAGAGGGCCGGGACAGCTCCACCAGCATTGGAGTCCCCTGAGGGGGCACGACTGCTTTTGACCTGGCCTGAAATTAACAAGGATGCAGCGTCATCCTCACGCATGCGGAGCAGGGACAGGATGTCTCACAAGATCATGCCCGCCCCTGCCGCCGGTGCTCCTGGGGTCAGCCGATAGTTTTCAGGGTGAGTTGGGAGCCTCAGCCTGTGCGCCTCTTTGCCAGCCCACCCCAGGCTAAACCCCAGGCATCGTCTTTCTCCTTCGCGCGCGCGTATCCTCCCCGCTCACGGCGGCTTGAGAGCACGCTCGGCTCCACGTCCACGGCGCCGGAAGTCTGCGGTTGCCACCCAGTAAGTGCGTGGTGGATGAATGCCCAGAGCGTGCTGGGGCCCGACGTGCGGGAGAAGGGCGTGCCCCCTGGCCCGAAAGCAGGGCTGAAGCCAAAGAGGCCAGCAAGAAGCAGGGGGGCGTCCTCCGATGTGAGCGGGACAGAGTACACCGCCGGCTGGGTGGTCAGGGAGGACTTCTGGGGGAGGCGTGGTCCCAGCCTGGCCCCTGGAATCTCATGCCAGAGGTTTAGAACGAGGATGAGAGCTTGGATGGATTCTGGTAGGGCTCACCCCTCAGCAAAGGGAACAGGGAGGGATGTGCGCCCAAGGAAACCAAAATGCTGCTCCCCTGCCCCCAGGCCCCCCATCACCCTACCCCCTTCCTGACACCAGTGCCCACCACCCTCCTCTTCGCCCCCAAGCCAAGGAGGGGGGAGCGTGACGGGGGCATCACTCCTCCCTCGGGCACCGTGTGCCGGCACTGCGCTTTCTGCCTGGGGCCCAGAAACCCCGGACCTGTCACCCACATCCCCAACGCCACCTGGCCCCATCGCCAACCGCATCCAGCGCCCGGACGGTCTGGCCCCTCCTGCCGTCTCCTCCCAAGCCCGGCACCTGAAACTACTCTAGTCCTAAGGGAAACCCGAAGACCAAGGAGTGAGAGACGGTGCCCTCCTGCTCACCTCCTCTCCGGGAGGCGGAAGCTTTCAGCTCAGAAAGCATCCCAATAGGTAAAGAAACAGACGACCATGACATGAAATGTGAATTCTCCCTCCAGGAAGGCCTCCCTGACTTACCTGTCATCACAGAACAACCTTGGAATACACAAGGGCCGGCAGCCGGGGGAGGGGGGGGGAGGGGAAGTGGGGGAGGGAGGGGAAGTGGGGGGGAGGGTTATGGCTTCTACGTCAGGTGAAGGGTGGCTCTTAATTGGTGGTATTCAGAGGGAGCCGCTTTGGGACAGGTTCTACCCATGTGCCTCAGGGGCATGTCCGCACAGGGATGGAACCACGGCTGCCGGCCCCTGCCCTTCCAGTGAGCAGCCCCCACCTTCACATAATACAGAGGCGGGTTCGGCCTAGCAGCCACGTGGCTGGCTCTCCCACGGACTCCCTGTGTGCCCATGGACAAGTCTCTTAACCTCTCTGTGCCTCATTTTCCTCATCAATACAATGAGGATACTAACAGTAGTAGGCTAACTCATGGGGTTATTGGGAAAACTAATCGAATCCGCACGTGTAAAGCGTCTGGAGTACAGGATACACTCAATAAGGGTTTAGCTATTAATACTATCTGATTTGTGTAATAGAATCAGACGTACCGTGCTTGAACGAAGACCTGCCTGGAAACCTCTGCATGTAACGATCTCCAAGGTCTCTTCCGGCTTTAAAAGTCTAGGATTTTAAAATGATTTCTTTTCCTTTACTCGCTTTCCCACCCCCTGAGCCTTTGCCCCTGCTGTTCCTTGCCCAACACACGATCTCCTCCTACCTGCCTGGCGGGCTTCCTCGTCTGCCTCACTCTACCGTCCCTCCCAGGGGCAGCTTTCTCTCCCCGCCCCCCACCGGCGCCCACCAGGCAGAGGCGGTCTGCCCCTCCTCCCACAGGCTCCTGGCACTCGGGTCCCCATTATGATTTGTCCCCCTCATCTGTTTCCTCGTCTCTCCTAGGAGCCTGGAGAGCTCAGGGGGTCAACTCTCGCCTTCCCCACATTCGGCCTAGAATTGATTGGTCTGTTGATGTTACATTAAGGTTACAGATGAGGAAACTGAGGCACAGAGGCATGGAGCGAATTGCTGGAAAGACATATATGCGCGCACGCGGACACAGAGGCAGTACCATTTCCGAGGCGATCTGTGGGCATCATCTCACATCTGGACCACTGCAGAAGCTTCTACTCCCCGCTTCCATGGGTGCCCCCGCCTCTAGCCCATCCTCTGCATAGCAGCCAGGGACCTGGTGAGAAACATGGCTCAAATCAAGTCACCGCCCACACAAGACTTCAATCTCACTCAGAGTTAAAGCCTAGTCCTTCCAGCGGCTCCCAAAGTCCCGCATGCTCAGACCCCGAGCTCGTCCTCCCCACTTCTCCTCCCCGCTCATTTTGATATTTGCCACATGGGCCCATTTGATATTTGCAGACCCCAGGCACGGTCCCACCTAGGCTTTTCCATCTGCCTGGGTGCCCTACCCCCAGATAGCCACGTGGCTAACTCCCTCCCAGCTTTTCTCTTTTTTTCATGTTTATTTATTTATTTTGAGAGAGAGACAGAGAGAGAGAGAGAGAGAGAGAGACAGAGAGAGAGAGAGAGAGAGAGAGAGAGAGAGAGTGTATGCATGTGGGGGAGGGGCAGAGAGAGAGGGAGAGAGAGAATCCCAAGCAGGCTCAATGCTCAGCGTAGAGCCCAATGCAGGGCTCGATCCCTCGAACCGTGAGATCATGACCTGAGCCGAAATCAAGAGTTGGACACTTAACAGACTGAGCCACCCAGCCTCCCCATCTTCCCAGCTTTTTAATCGCTGTTCAGATCTCCCTCCTCATAGAAGCCGGTCCTGACTGCCATATTTCAAAGAACATCCAATCATGCCTTATCCCTCGACCCATCTTGGTTTCCCTTCACAGAACTTCCTCACTTGACGTGGTATATATATTTCATGATTTTTTAGCTAGACTGAAAGCCCATGAAAGCAGACATTGTGCCTTTTGTTCACTCAGGCATCCCCACACCTGAAATAATACTTGTCACATAACGTGGGTTCAGTAAATGTTTGATATACGTGAAACTCATTGCCCGGTGTGAAGTCAC
Source organism: Neofelis nebulosa (assembly GCF_028018385.1). Lineage (NCBI taxonomy): Eukaryota > Metazoa > Chordata > Mammalia > Carnivora > Felidae > Neofelis > Neofelis nebulosa. Next base: position 26,901,637 of record NC_080792.1, on the reverse strand, counting down.
AAAGAAATGGATTTCTAATGGTGGAATTTTATGCATTGCTGCTGGACGGGCACAGAGTGGGTGCCAGAGAAGATCTGAAGAATAAAGTGACTTCCTGATGTCTCTGTCAGCACCCTTTGTCTCCATCTGAAGGCAGGTGGATGGCGCGCGTCTTCACTAGAAAGACTTTCAAAGTACAGTCACCGTTGTGTTGGTGTTGGGTGGTCGGTTTGCTTGGCTGGCTGACTGGTTTTCTGATGATGGGTACCTGCGGGGCACCCCCTGCTTTCTTCATGATGTGAGGTTTACCAAGGCACAGCGGACACTGTCTCTCTTCCCAGGGGTCTCTCCTCACTCCAGGCCCCACCCCCAATTGTCTCTGCCCCAGCCAAATGGAAAATTTAATTTCCAGCTAATTAGCCCTGAATTTGGTGCCCCTTGTCAAGTTACGGGACTGCCCCTTTTCCAAGAGGGGCGGGCTCCCCACCCACATGTGGCCAACATTTGACATTGCCTCTCTAGGGAGGGAGACAAAGGCCCCCAGCGCACCATTGTCTGGGCTCTAGGAGGTCAGGGGCAGGCAGATACAAAAGCCTGATGAATTCTTCATTACCCTCTGAAAGGGTGATTCCTCCAGGCCTTCGGGCCATTGCGCACAGGTGGGCCCTTGAATGGAGAAGCGCTTTATTTTCTCAACCAACCTGGTTCTTTTCTTGAGTCTTTGAACAGGGCTGCCCGCACCTCCTTCCCACAGCCTCCTCCCCTTGGAAATGCCAACCATGCAATTTAGCTGAAACCAGAATCCCCACTGCCAGGCCAAGGCAAGGTCGCCCCAGCATCCTGGGAGACCCTCCCCGACTTCCCTCCACACCACAGCACCTGCAGCTGATCAAGGCTTCAGGGACCACCGGGTGAGACCCTGGTTCTTGGTGGAGCTGTCCCCTCCCCGGCTCCAAAAAGGGTCTCCAGGGAGAGAGCTGTTCCTCCTTCCGAATAGAATGGCCTCAGGAGGAAGCACCCACCCCAAGCTTCTTCTCCCCCCCCCCCACCCCCCCACCCCAGGAGACCCAGGCAGGACTGGGTGAAAAGTCTGGAAGGGAAGGGGCCACGCTCTGCCATGGCGCCCTCTGCTGGGGGGTCCCATGCCACCTGAGAATGGCCAATTCCATGCCCTGTCCTGACTCTGAGGGTCCAAACAACTGTCCCCTGCCCTCAAGTTCCCCTCTCATCCAGGAAGCCCTTCGAGGCCACAGTCCTCTGGCCAAGTCTCCTCCAGAAGTAAATGGAGGGGGAGGGAGGGAAGATGAAGCCTGGGGGAGGGGCTGGTTTGAGTTAATGAGCTATGTGCCTTCCTTCCCTATAATCCACGGTATTTGATGGAGCGGCCAATTTAGCTTGGCCGTGGGATAATTTGTCATGGGGTTGTTAGGATGGGGAAGCTAGGGTGGGATTCGGAAGGGCGGGCAAGGCAAGGGACTCTCCCTGCACTTCCTGGAAACCCTCCCGGGGGAGGTGTATTCCATGCACCAGAAGCCCGGAGACAGAAGAGTGGACTGGCCAAGGGCTCCTGGGAGCAGAGCTAGGATGGGATCAGGGAGGGAGGGATGGGCTCAATGACCCCAAGACGAAGACCCTGGCCAAGCGGAGGACCTGGCCTCTCCCCTGAGGACAGGGGTGTGACTGCATAACACTCCAGGGCCTGGGACCCGAGCCACTGTATACGTATTTATTGGATCCGTATAATCCAGGGACCAACAGACAGATTGATTGGCTCCAGGGATCAATGAGTGAGCTCCACGAGAAGCTTCTCTGCATCTCATGGAGGACGTCAGCTTTAGATGGTTCTTCGAAGGTAACTCATTTTACGGATACGCTGGGTGGCCACAGTTTCCTGGTTTGTCAAGATAGCTGTCCCAGTTTCCACCTACTGTCCCAGGGTAATTGTTAATAATACTGCCTTCCACTCACAAGACCACCTTTGCACTGTGGACAGTAACTGTTATGTTCCCCTGCAGAAGAGGAGAGGGGTGGTCACGCTCAGGTCCCCTGACATGCTGTGTTCTTCCTGCTGCGCTGAACCACGCGCCTAGACCTGGCTGGCACTCAAGTCCACAAAATTGGAGGCCCCCTACCCACTGGAACCTTCCTCCTGCAGGAAGCCCACGACCGACAGCAGCCTGCAGGGGCCCGCCCGAATCCGAGCCCCGCCCTCCCAATCCTGTTTCTCCCTCCCTGACCTGTTTCTCCACCAAAATTGCCAGAGTGTGGGCGGGGGTGCGTGGAAGAGGATGCTGGAAGGGTGGCAGAGGCCAGAAGGTCGGGGTCTGGGATCAGTCACTGCACATTTCTCTCCTGAGATCTGAAACGCAACCGCGGCTGGAGGCCCGACGGGGAGATGGGGAAGCCACACATCCGGATGGGGCTGGAATTCAAAGGTTGATTTGACCATTTGCATCCTACGGTCCTGAGAAGAGGGGGACGGCCAGGCCCTCTCTAGCAAGATCCTCTAGGCTCCTTTTCTGGTAGGCTGTGGCCCCGACTCATTTCCATCCCACCACGGTGACCCACAGACCCACTTTCTGGTCCCTCTGCCGTCTTGTCCACCCATTTTTTTCTGCCAGCCTGCTTTCGAGCAAGCAGCGCCAGGCACCGGGTGGAGTGCCGGCTTCTCTCGCCTCCCTTCTCTGCTTGAGAGGTGTGGCATCCCCCTCCTCCAGGCACCCCAGCCTTCCCACTTCTGGATGGAGAGACCAGGCTCCTTCCCCAGTGCCCGGAGCTGGGGCGGGGGAAGCCTGCCGTCCACTCTCTGGAATGTAGCACCACCTAGTGGTAGGCTGCAGCATGACAGTGCCACCAGTGAAATGTCAGTGAGTCAACAAATTTATCAAACATCAAGACACAGGCATGACGCCAGGCCGTCATAGGCAGATCAAGAATAGGCAGAAGATCAAGGGGAAGAAAAGGCAAACAAACAGATAAAAATCCAAGGCATGCTCCTCGCACCAGAAGGCCCCTACTTTGAGCATGAGCGTGAGTCAGACCATCATGAATCCCGGCTACAACACTTACTAGCTGTGTTACCCTGGCCATGTTGTTTAACCTCTCTGTGCCCCAGTTTCCTCTTTTGTAACATGGTAATATGACAAGCACCTCTCTCAAAAAGATGTAAAGATGAACTGAGCTGAAGGATTAAAACACTTAGCACAGGGGTGCCTGGGTGGCTCGGTCGGTTAAGCGTCCGACTTTGGCTCAGGTCATGATCTCACAGTCCGTGAGTTCGAGCCCCGCGTCGGGCTCTGTGCTGACAGCTCAGAGCCTGGAGCCTGTTTCAGATTCTGTGTCTCCCTCTCTCTGACCCTCCCCTGTTCATGCTCTGTCTCTCTCTGTGTCAAAAATAAATAAACGTTAAAAAAAAAAAAATTAAAACACTTAGCACAGAGCTTGGCAGGCGGTACACGAGTTTTTTTCAGTGGATGCTATTCTTATTGAGACGATGAAACGATTAATTCAGGCTAAAACGTGTACGAATTCGGGAGAATGTCCACCCAGCGTTGAATTGGAATTATGACAGAGAGCTTAACAGGAGAGGTGAAAAACTGAGTAGGACCCTGTGGAAAATGTGGGGCCGGTAAGCAAGCCAGTAAACCTCTTCAGACCTTGTCTTTGAGAATAAGACAAAGTACTGGAAGGTAGAGACTCCAGCAGATAATCCTTAGGCTAACATCTTTCCGCGATTAACATGAATCACACACCCACCGGGTGCCAGGCTTTGGAGCCTCTGAGACAAGGAGATATAGTCACCAACCCCCAAATCGCAATCTGGCTCACATCACAGAGAGAAGAGGTGGATGGCTTCCCGGCCCCAATCCCTACCCCAACCAGTGAAGGCAAAGGTCAAGGCTATCTGCTAGGAGCCTATCCTCAGCAGGCAGAATCTCCAGGATGTCGCCCCCTACAGGGTGAGCCAGGAAACAGCAGGGCTGCAGTCTTCATCAGATGCTTGACGGGGCGGGGTGGGGGGGGGGGTGGGGGGGGTGGGGGGGGGAGAATCAGTCCCTCTACGCTCCCCTGGGCTGTCAACAGAATTCATCTTCTCACAGCTCAGGACTGAGGGCCCTGTGTTCCTGCGGTCTCTCGGCATTTAGAGGCGTCTCACAGCCCCCTGCCCCATGGCCCTCTCCACTGACAGCTCATACATGAGAGTTTTTGCTTCTTCAGGACTAGCAGAAAAGTCTTTCTCTTCCAGTCGCACAGAATCCTCTATAAAGAAACGTAATCACGGCAGTGATTTCCCATCGTCTCTGCCGTATTCTGTTGATGAGAAGCAAGTCACAGGACGCAGCCACACTCTGGGACAGGAGGCTGTACAGGAATATGGATCACCTGGTGTGGCTATTACAGTAAGTCAGGCAGGTGACTGCACTTAAATCCAGGGGCCTTGAACCGGAGAGGAAAGATACTGATCAGCTTTTGATTAGATTAGATTCAGTACGCTTATTAAAGTTTGCAGGGTACCCGCCAAGAGGACAGAACTAAGATATATAACTCCAGACTAATGAAGGGGGGACCAGAGTCCTCAGTACAAAAGCAAACAAAAAAGGGGGGAAAATAATTGGAAACTGAGCAAGTAGGAAATGCAGCATAATATAAATAAATCCACACTCATCAGTAGTGATAAGCATAAGTGGATTCATTAACTTGCCAGTTAAAAGATAAAGTTTGTATCAATGAAGTTTTAAATCATCCAGGTACAAGCCATCCACAAGAGACATTTTTAAAACACAAAGATGCAGAAAGTAAAAGGATGGAAGATGTAAATAAACCATCAAAATAGTATTCAAAGGAAAGGAGACTGGCTACATACATTGTGATTTGGTCGAGTGGGGTATCATCCAGCAATGAAAATGAGTAAACCACAGCAATATTCGCCAACCAGGACAGACTACTAGAGTGTTGATTTAAAAAAAAAATGTATTTATTTATTTATTTTTGAGAGACGGAGTGAGACAAAGTGAGAGTGGGGGAGGGGCAGAGACAGAGGGAGACACAGGATCTGAAACAGGCTCCAGGCTCTGAGCTGTCAGCACAGAGCCCGACGCGGGGCTCGAACCCACAGACCATGAGATCATGACCTGAGCCGAAGTCGGACGCTCAGCCGACTAGCCACCCAGGCGCCCCTAGAATGTTGATTTTTTTAAAAAGCCAGTCATAAAAGAATGCACGCAATATGACTCCACTTAAATAAATTTCAAAAGCACTCCAAACTAAATATATTATTTGCAATACATCCCTTTGTGATAAATTATAAAGAAAAAAGAAAACAATAAAATTTTCTCTGGAGATGGGGAAGGGATTTGGAAAGGGTACCAGGAGGTTTCAAAGTTATGGCAATGGAAACTTATTTTTGAATTATATATTTTTTGAGATGTATATTTTGAATTAAATGATACGTGAAAACAATTTCTTAAGCTTAATGCACAATAGATGCATATTCATTTTCTTTGTATTCTTTATACCTTTTATAAGTTCATATGTATAATATCCTTTCTGACGTGTTTAAAATTCAATAATTATTTTAAAATTTTTGAAATCCTGATAGCTTATGTGCTCTTGACCCAGAGGAAAAGCACAGCAATGGCACCACGAGAAGACAGGCCTCCCCCTGGGATTGCCACGAACTTCACAAACACCAGCTTGTAGCATCCTACAAGGTCAAGTCTCTATCAACATAGCCCAACAAAGACACAGAACTGCTCATGACCACTGCAGCCAGGAGGTACTCTCATGCTGGGGATTTGAGGCTAGACCAAGGGATGGATCCTTGTTCCTTTTTGTTTTTCCAGTGAGCCTGATAGATGTCTGCTCTACTCTGGGCATCTCAGAATTCCTGTCCAGGTTAAAAAAAAAAAAAGAATCCCCATGACGCTATGTGCCTCTGTCACTTTCTCATTTCAGACATTTTTTGGTAATACCTGCCATGTGCCTGACCGTGGGCTGACTGCCAGGGATACCACAATGAAATATGACAAACGCAGTCCCACTCCCAGATGCTCAGAGCCTGAGAGCGCTGTAGACAAGCAAACAGGCAAATGCAACAGAGAATGTTAAATACGGGAAGGGTGTGAGCTCTGTGCATGGGGGGAGAAGACAGGGAAGGTTTCCAAACTCAGGGTGGAGATAGGGAGCCTGGCCACAATGGCTGAGAAGGCAGAGGGGAGGGTCTGTGATGCCACCTCCCAGCATCAACCTCACTCAGATTCCAGAACAATAGTTCGATCTGACACCCGAGGACCAAACCTTTCCTGTCTCCAGTAGTCAGTCTCCAGTTCCCACTGCGGTGGTGAGCCCCACTGTTTGGCGCTATGCTTGTCTCACACTGGGGCCTTCCTTTGGGTTGTCCTACAGCACGGGGAGCCGTCCCGCTGAGCTGGTGGCTGCAGGTGCCTGTCCTGTCCTGCCCTGGGCCCTTGGCAGGGGGTCTGGTCTGTTGGCCTGCTGCACGACAAGCACAACTGAAGGAACTAGACTCCCGTCTTGCCACCCGGAACTCCCTCCACCAGAAGCATGCAAGGCCAGTCCAAACTCTGGAGCCCAGGCAGCCCAATCTGGGGGGCACCAGGAGAGGAGGCAAGGAGGCTGGGAAAGGGGGAGGTGTGCATCTATAGTGGGGAGACCGGTTCCACAACTGTCTAGCTGGGTGGTCTTGGGCAAGTCACATCATACCTCTGGCCTCAGCTTCCTCCTCTGTGAATTGGGCATAGACATGCCTGCCTCTCGGGAGACAAACAGGGTGAAGGAGCTGGTTCAAGGAAGCCCTCTGAGAGATGCAAAGCTCAGTCTTTGTTCTCAAGTCTGGCCAGGGGTTTCCAGCCCCTCTATCTCCACTCGGGCCGAGACGCCTCCCTCCCCACCCAAGGCCGCTCTCAGCACAGCCTCCACCCAGACCAGACCCAGGCTCACCCAGTTCCTGACTCTGGACTCCCATGTGGCCTCCCAGGGGGCCTCAGAAGAAGCTGAGTGCAGAGTGGGTGGAGAGGAGGGCATCACACCCTTTCCTACAACTTGTGGGACAGGAAGTTGGCCAGGGCTTTTCCTGTTGCCCAAAGGATGCTATGCACCCCAGCACCACCAGGTGGCCCCAAGGAGTCAGCCATTGCTTGTAACTCGGCTCCAGGGGCTCCTGAGACAACACGTTATTTTTTTTAATTTTTAAATGTTTATTTGTTTTTAAGAGAGAGAGAGAGACAGAGAGACAGAGCGTGAGCAGGGGACGGGCAGAGACGGAGACACAGAGTCTGAAGCAGGCTCCAGGCGCTGAGCTGTCAACACAGAGCCCAACGCAGGGCTTGAACCCACAGACCACGAGATCGTGACCTGAGCCGAAGTCAGACGCTTCACCAACTGAGCCACCCAGGCGCCCCGACAACAAATTATTTTAAAAGTACAGGAGCCTGAAGCAGAGAGACCGCCCCAGAGAAAATCCAGGCGAGCCTCCTCAACCATTCAGAGGCCACAGACCACTTTAAGAATCGGATGCAAATTATTGACCCCCTCCCCCAGGAAAATGCCCCAGCATGTATATTCGATATTGTCATGCAGCATCAGAACCGCAACCCATCCACGGATCCTCTAGAATTTCTTGTAACTCAGCCTAGGTATCCCTGCCCCCGACCGTGGCCACTTCGCCCCCTGTCTAGGTGATAAATGAGCCCGTCTACCTCCAACCCCTGTGATCAGACCCATGCCTATATCCATCCTGGTGAAATCTGGTTGAGCTGCGCCACCAATGAAACCTAAAAAGAAAGTCACCAAAGATTAGCCAGTGTAAAGGAAGGGGCTTATCAAAGTAGGGAGGGACTTTGTGGTTTGGGGAATTGCGAACTAATTGTCTATGAGCCCCAGACCTAGATTTTATTGTTTAAATCAATAACCAATGCCTCTTGTGCCAAGAGAAACCATCACCCCACTACCACCTGCGTATAAGGGCACAGAGACAAGGGTACAGTGGAGAGGGAAGGAGGTAGAAAGGCAGAACTTAGGACAGAGGACAGACTTCCCCCTTCTAGGTACCCTGGGGGCCACTCTGTCTTCTAAACAGAGGGCGCTGAGCCGAGGTCAGACTTTAGTCCATATTAGAAGGTCATCTACTTACTCCACAGTTGTTGACCGAGTGACGGCCATGTGTATGCCAGGCACTGGGGATGCGACAGCGGCCATCGAGATGGACACAACCCCTGTCTTACCACCTAGTGAGAAAGACACTCTAGAAAATAATTACTCTCGTAATGAATCACAGCTGGGACATGGGGAACAAAAAATATCACGCTATGGGAATATATAAGAGGTAACCCGGTGGAGAGGAGAGGAAGGAAGAAAGGCTTCTCTGAGGAAGTGATGTTTAAGCTGAGCTGGGGGCTGGGTAGGAGGAAGGCAGGTGGAGAAGGGAAGAACAATATTCAGGCAAAGGGAGCAGCGAGAATAAAGCCGTACGGCCGGGGGAAGCCAGTGTGGCTGGAGCAGCGGCCCCATAAATATTGTCAGGGGTCTGCACCATTTCAGAGGTGCCCTCAAGGCTACTGCAGGGGTCAGGGACCAGGCAGGAACACTGCCATCTGCTCTTGGAAGAGAGGAGCAGACCGGCCCTGTCGACCCACCGAGAAACACCAGCTACTTGTGGGGCGCTCTCCACTGTGGGTTATCAGTGACAAAACTCGCTTGGGTCCTACTATTCAGAACTTCCATGGAACCATAGAGTCCTGGGAAGCCCTAAAGAGACCATCTAAAGCCAAGGGCATGATCCTGGCTGCACAATCAAATCACCGGAGACACTTGGAAAAATACTTATGTTCAGACAAACGCGATCAGAATATCTGGGCACAAGAATCCATCATGGGTACTTTGTAAAGCTCCTAGATGATCCCAGTGAACAGCCAGGGTTGAGAATCATTAGTTTTTTTAATAGACGGAATGGCTGAGGCCCTTTTACAAAATTATATATCTCAGAAATGTATGCATATTCACATTATACACAAATTGAAAGATTTGTGATGAAAGAGCAGGGGTCAATGAAATTTCTTGTTTAAAATGTGGTTGAACTTAGAGAAAAGGGGATCTGACTTTCTCTTTCTTAGTCCAGAAAAGTAGTATTTCAAAGATGGATATAGGGGCACCTGGGCGGCTCAGTTGGTGAAGCATCCGACTTCAGCTCAAGTCATGACCTCGTGATTTGTGAGTTCGAGCCCCGCCTCTGGCTCTGTGCTGACAGCTCGGAGCCTGGATCCTGCTTCGGATTCTGTGTCTCCCTGTCTCTCTGCCCATACCCCGCTCACACCATCTCTCCCTCCCCCTCTCTCTCTCAATAAATAAATAAACACTAAAAAATGTTAAAGGTGGATATATAAGTTATTATTATTTTTAAAAAATAGTATTGTGGAGAGCCGCATGCAAAAATATGAAGTTGGACCCCTTCCCTACCCCTGCACAAAAGTTAACTCAAAATGGATCAAAGACCTAAGTACAAGAGCTTAAAACAATAAAGATCATAAAGGAAAACATAGCAGTAAATCTTCATGCCCTTAGGTTAAGCAAAATCTTCTTAGATACGACACCAAAAGCACAAGTAACAAAAGGAAAAACAGATGAAATGGACTTCATCGCAATTACGAGCTCCTGCGATGCACACAATACCATCAAGAAAATGGGGAAAAAACAACCTACATCATGGGACAATACATTTGTAAATTATGTATTTGATAAGGGATTGCATCCAGACCATCTAAAGAACTCTTACTACTCAACAATAAAAGGACAAATAACCCAATTTCAAAGTGGGCAAAGCATCTGAGTCGACGTTTCTTGAAAAAAAAAAATGTATAAATGGTCCATAAGCCCAAGAAAAGGTTCAGAATATCATCAGCCATCAGGGAAATGCAAATCAAGACCACAGTGAGATGCCACCTCACACCCACTAGAAGGGCTATAACCCAAAAGACAGAGGCTGTGGCAAAGATGTGGAGAAGCTGGAACTTTTATACAGTGCCGGTGAGAATGTAAGATAGCTCAGCCACTTTGGAAAACAAATTACCAGCTCCTCAAAATGTTAAACACAGAGGTATCATGTAATGCAGCGATTTCACTCCAAGGTATAGAGCCAAGAGAAAGGAAAACATACCCCCACAACCTACACGTGCGTATTTGTGTCATCATGGGCCACGATGGCCCCAAAATGGAAACAACCCAAAAGCCCATTAGTTGATGAATAGATAAATAAAAGACGGTGTATGAACACAATGAAATATTATTGAGTGATACAAAGGAATGAAGTATTGACACGCGCTACAACACGAGAGAATCTTGAAATCGTTACGCTAATTGAAAGGAGCCGGTCACAGAAGACCGCGTGTTGTATCACTTTACTTATATGAAAGGTCTAGAACAGGCAAATCTACAGAAAGTAGAGTAGCGGTTGCCTAGGGGCTGGGAGGGGGTGGGGAGTGAGTGCCAGTGGGTACGAGATTTCTTTGGGGGGTGATAAAATGTTCTGAAATTGATTGTGAACCACTCTGTGAACATACTAAAAGCCATCAAATCGTGCAATTTAAGTGAGTGAGTTGTGTAGTATGTGAGTTACATCTCAATAAAGCTGTTTTTCAAAAACAGCGTTCTACTCGCTTCCTTATTCTGGGTAGTATTGGGGCATTGCTTTTCTATACTTCATGTTTTCCATTCTTTTCCTCTTTCTATATTTGAAAGCCCACTCATCTATCTGGATTTGTTTCTTATGTCTGATCTGGTGATCTCCCTCCATCCCTCTCTCTCCCTCTTTCTCTTTTTCTTTCTCTCTCTCCTTTCTTAGCCTTTCCCTACTTCATTTCTTTCCCTCACCAAGAAGTGCTGCCTTTGCAGATTTGCTCCCATAGAGAGCTGATAAGCCACCAAGCAAGTGGCTTTTCAGTGAGTCAGTGAACTTCAGGTCTTCCCCCTTGTCACTTAGGAATTACCCAAGTCTATCTGCCACATCACATTAGATTGCGTCTTCAAAGAGCAAAGGGAGGAGGGCCCCTAAGGCAGATAGAGCGTATGGCCAAGTTGATTCCTCGGCAAATGGAACCATTTAGGAAGACTTTTCTGAAATCTTCTCTTACTCAGGTGCCCTATCCTCTAAAGGGTGCCAAGTCACGTAAGGCCAACAAGGGCAGAGGGGACACCTGACGAAAGCAGGAAGACGGAGTTGCCCAAATGCGGCAGATCGCGTTTTCCAAAGGTGGCTACAGCAATATTTCGGATCCCACATTCTCTTCCGAGTTCTTGAACAACCCTCTTAAAAAAGTAGAATAGAATTCCCCTCCTTTGAATACTGCGCAGCCTTGGGGTCTTTCTTTCTTCTAATGAATCGAACACAGCGGATGTGATGTAGTCAAATTCCTGATGCTAGGTTAGAAAAAGTGATACGGCTTCCATATGGCACTCCCCCTCTCTCTGTCCCTTCCTTTGCCCCTCACTCTGTCTCCCTCTCTCTCTCTCTACCCCTCCTCTCTTTTGTTCTCTCTCTCCCTTGGGACCCAGCCTCCTTGTTCTGAGGAAACCCCGGCCTCATAGAGAAGCCACACACGTGTGTTCCAGCCAACAGTAAGCGAAAGTCTCAGCCCACAGCCAGCATTGACCTCCAGACAAGTGCAGGAGGGAAGTGGGGAGGAAAAGAGGGAAGGAAAGACAGAAGGAAGGAGGGGGAGGGAGCTTTCATAGTTTCAGTTCCCAGCTTCCACACCCACCCAGCTGACAAGTAAAAGACAGGCAAGCTTCCCTGCTGAGTCCTCTCCAAATTGCAGATTCCTACAGTTACCTATCACTGCATAACAAATTACCCCATAACTCTGTGGCTTGAGACATTTATTTTCCCACAGCCTCTGCAGATCAGGAATCTGGACATGGCTTGGCTGGGTCCCCTGCACCAGGGTCTTTCAAGGGCTGTGATCAAGGTGTTGCCTGGGGCTTTAATTGTCACAAGGTGCCCCTGGGGAAGGCTGCTGCAGTCCAAGCTCACTCCTGTGGCTGCTGGCAGGATGGCCTCCAGTTCCCTGTCGGGTGAGCCCAATATCACGTGGTGGCTTACTTCCCGCAAGCCATGGCAGTTGAACCAAAATGGGAGCAAGATCGAAGCCACCGGTCTTGTAACCTAATCACAGAAGTGACGTCCCATCACTTTTGCCACATCCACTCATTAGAAGAAAGTCACTGTGTCCAGCCACACATAAGGGCAGAGGATCAAAGAAGGGCGAGAATACCAGAAGCCATGACCGGATGCTGCTTGAGCACTCGGCACGAGTAACGCCTCGTCCATTGAGGGCACTCGGTTTGGGAATGGTTTGTTATTCGGCAGCCAGAAAACACCACAGCACAGGGAGATGGAAGTGATGGGTAGGAAAACTGTATTTGTCAAGTATTTACTATATGCCGGGATCATTTCACAGATGGGAAAACTGAGGCTTAGTGCTTAGTGACTTGCTACCGCCATGAGCGACAGAATGGGAATGAAACCAATTCTATCAGATTCCATAGCCCATGACCTTTTCACTTTTCCACTCTTTCCTGTCCTCTGAAGAGAAACAATTCCAAACCATTTGAATATTAAATAGCGTTTCACCAGTGGCTTGTTTTTTAAATCCCTAAATTTAACCAGCAGAGATTATTTCTAGCTACACTCCCCCACCCATACTCCTTCAACTCTCAGTTATGAAGGACTTTCCTCTTCATGCAAATTCTGCGTTTTATGAAACTGGCAGGACCAGCCCACTATGCTTAGCTGGATTTTCCTCCATAAAAACAAGCTTTCTGGAATACTATTATTGCTTGCCCATGGTGAGGACACAGATTCCAGGAAGTTGGTTTCCAAAGCTAAAAAAAGAACATGAGGCAGACATCTGCTTGAGCAGAGAAGAATGCAAAACCCAACTGCTCCTGTCACTGGTGTGTCCAGCCCCACCCCACGCCCTGCCACCTGTCCCCCAGGAGGGGGTTCAGACTGAACACATAGCAAAACTTTGTGTTTATTCGTTTATAGTTCCAGGATAGGAGGAAGGCTGACTTTTAATGGCCAAGTTTTTAAAAATATGATGTGCATGTTAATTACCTTAAGAAATCTGTTTGAAAACTAATCTTAGATGAGAGATGTCTATTAAGGGAGACTGAGACATTCGTCAGGTTGGATTCCGTGACGGCTGTGTCCTCCTGGGTGCTGATTCTGGGATGTTCTGCATTTGGTCAGGACCATGCCATAAGCATCCAATTCTGTCCTCAGGCCTGGGAACTCAGCAGAGAGATGGTCCCTTCAGGAGCACACTGCCTGGTGGGGAGACAAGGCAGCCTTTTCCAGAAGCAGCAGATAACCCAAAGCAAACCCTAGGTGCTCAGGGTTGAATGATATTCTAGAAGATTAATCAGATCAGAAAGATGTCCTCACTCTCCTGCAACCCACAGTGATAATGGTTGTAATCATAACAAGAATTACTATGTATTAACTGGACTGCTTCGTCCATTAACATTTAATTATTGACATGATTGAAATCAGGTCTACCATTTTATGATTTGTTACCGGTTTGTCTCCTCTGTTCTTGCTTGTTTACTCCCCCTTTCCTTTCTACTTTGGACAATTTAAATGTATTTTAGAATTACATTTAATATATCTATTTAATATATCTTTTAAATATAAACAGTTGCATGATTTTTAGAGGTTGCAGCAAGGATTATAGCACACACTCTTGATTTTTCAGTCAGTATTCTATCATTTCACATAAGATGCGGGAACTTTACAACTGTATAGTTCCATCATTTACCCCTTACACTACCCCACCCCCAGCATTCTTTACACAGTAGTTGTCATGTGTATTACATCTGCATCTACACTATTATAATTTCTTTTTAAAATAACCGCATGTATTTTAAAGAAATTGAGAGGAAAAAATAGTTGTATATATTTACCCAGACATTTACCATTACTGGTGTTTTTTATTCCTTTCTGGGGGTCCAAGTTTCCCTCTGGTATAATTTCCCACCAGCTTGAAGAACTTGTTTTGCTTTTCGTCCAGTGAAGATCTGCTGGCATTGTAAAAGAGTGTCTGCTTTCTTTTTGGAAGGATATATTTGCTGTATATAGAATTGTAGGTTGACTATGTTTCCTTCTGGTACTTTAACGATGTTGTTCCACTATTTTCTGGTACTCCATGTTTTCTCACAAGAAGTCTGTGGGTGTCAAAATTACTGTTGGCCACTATGTAATGTGTTGTTTTTCTCTCGCTGCTTTCAAATATTCTCTTTCTCTCTAGTTTTCAGCATTCTGACTATAATGCATCCAGATGTGGTTTTCTTTACATTTATTTTTCTTGGGGTTCACTGGATTTCTTGAATCTATAAATTCATGACTTTCAGCAGATCGGGGAAATTTTCAGTCACTATTTCTTCAAATATTTTTTCTGCCCCATCATTTCTCTCCTTTCTTCTGAGACATCAGCAGATGTCTGCTATTGTCCTACAAATCCTAGAGGCTTGTTCTTTTTTAAGAAATCTTTCTCCTTCTTCTTCAGATTGGAACATTTCTACTGGTGAACTTTTACATTCACTGATTCTTTTTTCTGCCTTCTCCATTCTGCTATTAGTCCTGAGAGTGAAGTTTGTCACTATTGGAGAAAGAAGTTACAATTAAGCAAGAGAAATAAAGGAAGGCTAGAATAAACTTGGTTGTATTGTATTAGTGTTGGAGATATCAGAAACTAATTGATGATGATGATGATGACGATGATGATGATGATGATGGGGGAGGGAGGGAGGGAGAGAGGGAGAGAGAGAGAGGTGGGTTCACGCAAGTTAGTACATATACATACATTCCTAAATCTATTCACTGAAGGGATTTAGAAACACCACAATTGCAGTGATAACACCTAGTGCTCAGATCTTGGTTTCTAAATACCATTTTCTGAAGCAGAGTTCTTTGGAGAAACAGTTGATTCCCAGGGCTGGGGCAGGGAAAATACAAGATGAACTTTGAGCATCCTATGGTACCTGAAAGTAAGGAAGTACTCAAAAAAATTATGGGAGCATGTCAAAGGCTTTAGGCCACTCTAAAAGAGCTCCCAATGTGTTAATATTGAATTATATCCCAAATAATAAAATAAATATCCTTTGGTCTATACTGATATAAACAAATAATTGAAAAAATAAATGAACAGGGTGGGGATGAAATGAGACACATAACGAATAAACGTAGAATGAATCGGAAAAATAGAAAATCACCATTCAGACATCTCAATGGCAATGGCTGCAGGCAAGATCCATCAACGAATGCTCAAATTAGTGGGTGAAAGTTTAAGGGAAAACAGGATATAGCTTCAAAATATCTTCCTCAAAATATTTGTTTATGACTGTGGTGGAATATGTTCACAGGTTCTTTGTTATGCCTTCCTTCAGGAGGTGGACCTTAATTTCTCTCCCCATGAGTGTGGGCTGAATTTAGACTCTCTTCTAATAAATAGAGTATAAAGAGAGAAAAATACTAACTGTATAGTGGAGAAACCTGGCAGACACCCCCTTAACCAAGGGCTCAAGGTTAATATCACCAGTAATAAGACATATCAGCATCATATACCCCATGATATAATGCAGTGAGATGTCTCCTCTGGGTATTGTTCCCCCAAATCTATAATATCAGCCTACTTGTGAGAAAGCATTTTACTAAACCAACTTCAGGAAATTCTGTAAAATACCAGACTCCTAAGTGCTGCTAAAAAGTGGCAAGATCATTAAAGACAAGGAAAAAACGGGGAACCGTTACAGAAGAGAGGTAAATAAGGTAAATGTGAAGATCAATGCAATGTGGTATCCTGGACGAGAGCTGGAACAGAATGTTAGTAGAAAAACTGGGGAAAATCTTCAAGATGTAAAACTTCTTGGGGCGCCTGGGAGGCTCTGTTGGTGAAGCCTCCAACTCTTGACTTCGGCTCAAGTCAGGAACTCTCCATTCATGGGTTCAAGGCCACTGACAACTCAGAGCCTGCTTTAGATTCTGTCTCCCTCTCTCTTGACCCCTCCCCCAGCTGCTCTCTATCTCTTTCTCGAAATAAATGACATTTTTTTTGACTTAAAAAAAATAAGATGTAAAACTTCTTGAGCATCGGGACAGAGTTACTCGATACCCAAGAGCTTAGTATAAAGCCTTCAACACGGACTTCCTGATGTGCTCAAGTCAGACATAGCATCAGGAATAACAGCGGCCATTTGTTGCACACTTAATGGATGTCAGCTACCCAGTTCAGTGCCTCACATGCTATCATCAGCTCCATCGTACAGGTGAGATGTCGAGCACAGAGACGTACAGTTGCCTGCCCCAGGTCACACAGCTGATCATTGCAGGAGCAAAGTATTGAGCGCAGAAAGTTTGGCTTCAGTGCTCATACTCTTACCTATCATGCTTGGTCCGTGGGAGTATTTACCAAATTATTGCCCTCAAGGATTAGGTAGTTCTACTACGAGAATACTGTGAATCATCAAAAACAAAAACCATAAGATACTGAAGGAAGAAATCCTTTCTAAAACAGCACAAGCGACACCCGTATTTCCCCAGCTTTAATCAGCTTCCAGCCACCTCCTCGATTCTGCCATTGTAGCCATAACCTCGATTCTGCCATCGTCATAACCTCCTCGATTCTGCCATCATAGCCATAACCTCCTCAATTCTGCCATCATAGCCATAAACTGTACTCTTAGTCACTTAATGTCTGTTAAATCAATTCAATTGTTTTTGCTTAAGCAAATTATTTTAAAAGGAAAGTGACCTCACGTCACTATTGTAAATGGAAAAGGGTATCACCTACCTTAAGTAGATGGTAACCTAAAAATAAATACCATAGAAACAAAACAATGTCAGTAAATTACGGCTAGATGCTAGTTCCTGCCAGAGGCTCTGGGCCTCAGCGAGCTCTGTTCTCTTCGCTGAAACAGGGGAGATTTAGCAAGTGTGAGAGAGGCGTTCAGGACAGACCAGCACCAAAAGGTAATCAGAAGAATTACAAAAAAAAAAAAAAAAAAAAAAAAAAAAAAAAAAAAAGAAAGAAAGAAAGAAAGAAAGAAAAACTGGAAAAAAAAAAAAGAAAAAACAAAAGAATTAAGTTTTCTCTGGAATTTGGGATAAGGAGACAGAAACCCCACAGGAACCACGGCTTCAGCAAAATGGAAACTTATTTCTGGGGCGCCTGGGTGGCTCAGTGGGTTAAATGCCTGACTCTTGGTTTCGGCTCAGATCATGATCTCACGGTTCGTGGGTTCAAGCCCCATGACAGTCTCTGTACTCTGTAGAGCCTGCTTGGGATTCTCTCTCTCTCCCTCTCTCTCTGCACCTCCCCTGATCTCTCTCTGTCTCTCAAAATAAATAAATAAGCTTAAAAATTAAAAAAAGGAAAAGAAACTTGTGTGTCTCACCCACAAATCCAGAGATAGATGGACTCTAGTTAGTATAATACTCCACAGTGTTGTGAAGCGGCACCTTCCATGCTGTGGTCCTCCCAGGCTTACGAGGTCACTTCAAGGCCAAGTTTGCTGCTCCAACACCAGCCATCACGTCTGCTTTCCAGATTGCCACAAGAAGGAAAGGGGAAGGTAAAGGAACATTCCTTCTCTTTAAGAAAACTTCCTCACTACTGCTTGCAACCCACTGGCTAGTACTTAGTCACATCGCCAGAGAGTTGGGGGAAAGTAGCCCTCAGGCGGGGCAGCGACGTGCCCAACTTCAAAAAAAGGGAGGGAATTCTATCATTAGAGGAAAAGAAGGAAATGGATAGACAACAGCACTCCCTGTGATCTTGATTCTCCACGCTGCACCAGTGAGCCTCTGGGACTCACCTCAGGTGGACCACCCGCATCAGCCACGCCCAGACCTTAAGCAGACCTCCCCACTGGCCTCTAAAGCTGGCCTTGACCCTGCTGTTCCTCTGGATGCCTTAGGAGCTCAGGAAAGCACTTCTCTTGCCCCACGAAGGTTATATGTTGTTATTAAGCCCCACTAAAGCCGGTCCTGCCCCCTGAGTCCATCACCCCCAGTCCCCCTGAGCTAGATGGGCTGTGGTGTGGCATATGACGTCATTACAGACAAGGGAACACTGCTTACCAAATCAGCCAGGCCTGGGTTTGTTTTCCGACTCGGCCCCTCACTAGCTGCGCTGGCCATCACCCATTCACTCCCCCCGAGACCCTTCCTCATGGAAGCTGACGCCACAGTGCCAGAGGCAGAGGTCTTGGCCAGAGGCTGGAATAATCCATGGCCCCAGATCCAGTTACGGGCTGTCAACAGCCCCGTCCCGATACTCAAGGAGTTGCACGTCTTGCAGCGAAGGGGTGCCACATGCAACACGAAGACATATTCGAGAGTCATTCTCAACGTGGAGAGGTACACAAACACAGCCAAGGATGATCTCAGCAACTGGCAACCAGCTGGGGCTGGAAACCCTTCCAGAGCATACGACCCTCAATTACAACCTGAAGAGAGAGGATGTGGCATGACCAGGGGAGGGGGGGATGTTACGGGACACAGCTGTTGAGAACATCAGAGACGGGTCACAGATGCTGGGCTCCCGCCACCTGGACCGCTGAGCCTGAGGGCACCAGTCCGGTGTAGGACTGGGATCACAGGCGTTTAGAGCGGACAGCCATCTGGGGCCCGCCAGCCCCCTTGTTCTCCACGTTTTCAGAATCAAAGATGTCTTTTAATAAAAGACGTCTATTGGAAGAGTTCCTTACCAATTACATTGTACAAATTAGAATTAATTCATGTTTCCTGCATTTTTCATCCAAGAGGGTCCGGTGAGCATGGGCAAAATTAGAGGACCAAGCTGAGCTGACGGATACCCAGCCTCCGGATGTCCTGCTCAGGCTCACGATGGAGAAAAACCCACCACTTTTATGGGAGTTCTGAACACCAAAAATAGCTGGTGAGCCAGCCCCGCTCTTGGCCTCCTCTATCTTCTTTGCAGATCTCCAAGCTCCTCCCAGTTTGGCAAGAGCAAACCTTCCTGTCCAAGCCCCTCAGTTGACTGGTGGGAAAACCAGAGCCCAGAAGGGGGGCTGGCTTGGCCAAGGCCACACAACCATCGATGGAAATATGTGTTGCAGACCTCCACACCGATGGCCACTGCCCTTCCCACCTCCACGCACTCCAAAACTCCCCTGGCAGGCTGACAGCACGGTGTGGGAACCGGCTCAGCGGAGTCGCAGGGAGAAAGGGGGGGGGGGGGGGTTGCTCCCAAGGAAAGAAGTTGAGAATCATCCACACCCAAGGATATAAAGCAGAAAAGGACGCCTGGATCAGAAGGCCAAGGCTGTGCCAAAATGCCAAAGGTACCGTAAATTAAGCTGCCTAACATGCCAGACTCGTTCTAATTACCCAGCATGCTGATAGCGTGTCTGAAGGCTGCAGTCTTTACGATGGGTCCCAAGACATTCATTTGGCTTGTTATATGATCTTACGCAGGTGATAAGTGAGAGCATTGTTTTCCCCAAATACCATCTAGATCAAGCTCAGAACAGACCACCCAGAAAGCAGTTGTAACTGGTCACGCTTAATGGAAGAATAAATCGCAACATGTTTTTATTCCCAGCCCCTGATGAAATCACTGATTGCCTCGTATAAACTGTCAAACGCCCTGGGACAGTGTCAGAGGAATCAAGTGCTAGCTCAGTTTTCTCAGTACCTGCGTGACCTTGACGGCTCTCGGGGGGGGGGGGGGGGGGGGCGGTCCTCAGTTCCTCCGTCATAAAGTGGTTAACATCAGTCCCTGGATTCGTCTGCGAGGGCTGCCATAAGAAGCACCACAGATGGGGTGCAGAAGCAACAGAAATGCACGGTCTCTCAGTTCTGGGTGCTGGAAGTTCAAGATCAAGGTGTTACCAAGGTCGGCTCTTTCTGAGGGCTGTGAGGGAGTCTGTTCCGCGACGCTGCTGAAGCTTCCTTGGCCTTCCTTGGCTCGTAATCACATCGCTCTGATAGCTGACGTCACCGTCACATGGTGTTCTCTCCCTGTGCACCTGTCTCCCCATCTCCCCTTTTTATAAGGACACAGGCCGTATTGGATAAGGGCCCACCCATCTTAACCATCACATCTGCAATGGCCCCGTTCCCATCTCAGCAAGTCCTACAAGCATTGCAGAAGGCCACGCACGTGAAAGTACTTAGGGGCAGAGAAAGCAGACAGGATGGAAGGGACCCGTGTGGTGTCTTCAGGCCATGAGGGCCACAGAGATGTGGCCGTAACACCTCCTAGGGGCAGGAGCCTGGAGGTGCCCGGGGTTCGTGACCATTCTGGAGAACTCGGCAGAGAGCTCAGGTGGCCAGCTTACCCATGTTTCCCTGAAACCCTTGGTGCAGAAAGGGAACCCTCTCCGGCTGTCTCCCTCCATCCTATGACATAGAGACCTGGAGTGACTTGTCCCAGGCCCCGCAGACAGGTAGCTGGGGGAGCCCACATTCAGACCCAGCCAGTCTGGCTCCCAAACACCGCGGCTGCTTGCATTGGGGGGCGCCAAAGGGCTCAGGGTGGGATGTGGGGCTGAGGAAAGGACTCCACTGACAGGCTCAGCCTGGGAGACGTGTGGAAATTTCCACTTTGTGCTTTAGAGTTTTCCAACTAAGCTCCTTGAAGAAGAGGGGGAGGTCCTGGGGAGCAAAGACCAAACCTGGGTCAGGTGAGGCATTTGGAGAGGGACGAATCCTTCATGCCCTCCCCCCCCCCCCCGCCCTCCGTCCTTGGAGAGGTGTAAGTAACTTTTTCCATTACTTGATTTTATTGGAAAACATCAAACATCCAGACAAGGATAGACCATAAAACCCCTTCTGCTATCTGGCTTTATCAAAGTTACCAATACACCATATTTACCTCAGACTTTTACTTCTAAGAAATGGGACAACAGGGGCACCTGAGTGGCTCAGTTGGTTAAGCATGTGACTTCGGCTCAGGTCAGGATCTCACGGGTCACGAGTTCGAGCCCCACGTTGGGCTCTGTGCTGGCAGCTCGGAGCCTGGAGCCTGCTTCAGATTCTGTGTGTGTGTGTGTGTGTGTGTGTGTGTGGGCCCCTCCTCTGCTGGTGCTCTCTCTGTCTCTCAAAAATAAAATAAGCGTTAAAAAAAAAAAAGAAGATTCTCCTAGGGATAAGGCTCCCATGCTCCCACGTGGTATAGACCTACAAGTGGAGATGCCTGGGTCAGGGAGGCAGGGGCATCTTTGGCTCTTTTGGGTATTGCCAAACTTCTCTTGAAAGTGCTCTCCAATTTATACTCCCACTTGTAAACGTTTGAACTCACCGCATCCTTGCCTACACTTAGTATTCAGACTTCAGAATTTTTACCAAGCTAATGGGTATGAAACGGTGACTCCCTGGGATTTGAATGTGAATTTCCACTTACTAGCTGTGAGATCAAGAATCTTTTCATGGTTTGATTTTAACGGCCTGAATCTTTAGGTAACTCTCCTGGTGAGGTTCAAGGGGGCAGTGCAGAAGGACCTGAACTTAAATCTTTGGCCTGGCTCTCAGTAACTCCAGAAACTCTCCTAGCCCCTGAGAAAGATACTGCCCATTGCTTGAATAGCCTGGAGTTGTTGATCTTGTGGAGGCTGAAGGGCAAACGTAAGAGACAAGAGGCCTGTGTTCCACCCCATCATTCACCGATCATCAGCTCAGCACCCCTGGTGGTGACCCATGGGGTGGGAAGACAGACAAAGCGCCTCAGTGATGGCACGGGAGCCCGTGATGGTGCAGGAACCTTCTGGAGAGAATGTGAACAAGAGAAACAGTAAGATCAAGAGACTGCTCCCCTCTTGAGCAGCAACCACAGGGAAATTCTGGGTGCTATTTTTTAAGTGAACTCTATTGAAATTGAACAGACCGGTAGAAAAGTATACAGTTGTAAGTGCTCAGACCAATGAATTTTCATAAAGTGAATGCCTTGGTGTAATCACCACCCAGATCTAGAGTAGAAAGTCGCCAGCACCCCAAAAGTTCCTCTCCCCTCCCCTCCCATCACTACCACCTCTCCCCTCCAAGATAGGGCTACGTACATACTGTCAATATATAATTCTGGCTGTTGGAGGGTAGAGGCACAGAAGTTTCTGGATTTTCCCTTGAATCTCACTAGAGAAGGTACGTGAAGTCTTATGTCATCCTCATACCATGTGAACTTTTTAACTATTTGAGCACATAGCCTCCGATCGCAGCAAGGTCACTGAGGTCCCTTGCTTGGCCATGGAAGGAGGTTGATGGCTGGGATGGGGGTGGAGCCCTGAGGTGGGGAGTGGCTCAGGGCAGTGATCATTTACTAACTGGCCGGACTGTTAGTTATTCTGACATTCTCCTACCCAGCATGCACTTGCTGTGTGAGTAACGGAGACTCAGCAGAGGGCACAAGTGAGAGAGGCAAAGCCACCAAGAGGTTTGTGCCCTGCAGGTGGGGACGGGCGGTGGGGGCTCGGCGCACGGCTATGCGGAGAGAAGTGAATGGATTGTCAGTATATTTTGCTGGAAGAATTCACAGGACCTGGTGATGGGTTGGATGAGGGGGTGAGGGTGAAGGAGGTGTGAAGGACAACGCCTAGGCTCCTGGTGTGGGCGCCTGGTTGGAGACCAAGGCTGTATACCAAGACAGCGTTGCTCAGAGGAGGAACAGAGTTAGGGTGAAAATCATGAACTCTACTCGGGACACGTTAAACCTGAGGTGCCTCCAAGCCCAGCCTGTGGAAATGTCAAATAGAGAATTAGAAATAGGGTTTTGGAGTCGAAAGAAAGGTCTGGATTGAAGATTTAAGCCTGGGAGTCAGTGGCCTATGCAGGTTGCTTAACACCATGGACGTAAATGAGATTCTGAAGGAGAGAGAACCCAACAACCTAACTAGTTATTGTTAAATAAACATGAAGCGCGTTAGCGATATCAAGCCTATGTTTGGAGAGTCCTTATCTTTTAGACAAACATACCAAAATGTTTACATGTAAAATAATGTGTAGCATGGGGTTTACCTACGAGTAAACCAGGGCAAGGATGAATATTATGAATATTTACGCCTTAAATTGGCAATTGTTGAAGATGGGCGGTGCGTACCCAAGGGTTCATTACCCTGTTCTCTCGATTTTCGTCTGTTTGAAATTTTCTAGACTAAAAAGATTCAAAGGAAAACAAGGATGCAACACAGAGCCTTGAAGACCTCCAGCGTTTAAAGCAGTCAGATGGGGGAGTGCGGAAAATCCTGCAAAGGAAACAGAAGGAAGAAAGGCAACCAGTAGAAAGGGGTCCCTGACGTTCACCAGAGGGAGGGACTCAAGAAGGATCAAGACGGAAACTGGCCTGTTAGGGACTCAGAGGCAAGTCGGATAGGTGTTCAGTTGGGCCGGATGGGTTTAACAACATGGAGGCCGTTGGTGACCCCTGCAAAGACAGTGCCTAAAGAGCAGGTTCAGTGTCAGGAATCTCCCCGGAGTGAACCGAGGATCAGGAAAGGTGAGAGAGGGCAGGAGGATGTGTGGACACCCCCGACTGGGAATGAGAGCAGAAGGTGGGCAGTTGAGGGGATGGGAAAGACTGGAGCATTTTGATCCGAGAGAGAAGGAGACATCAAGATGCAGGGCGCGGCCAGGGCACCAGCGGAGTGAGCCTCCAAGGGACCCATCGTCTACTGTTACAGGAGGGAAGGGGGGAGTCTGGTGGGGCGGGGCGCGGGGTGGGGGTTGCAGGCTGGAAGGCTCACAGGCCAGGCCCCAGCTGATGGCTGCTCTTGCCTCTTCTGGGGGCAGGACACTAGACCATCGGACGCTCGCGATGGAAGGACACAAAAGGACAGTTGAGGAGAGTGAAGTCTGCTCGCAAGGGTCGCAGGGAATGAGGGCTGGACGTGTTAAAGAAACCCCGCAGGACGGTCCCTTCCTCAGTTACCACTTCCTGGATGCGGATTTTAATTCTTGTTTCAAACTCTGAAGTCGCGGCCGCTCGCTGATGTTGCAGGACCAGGGAGCTGCGAAGTAACGCATCACTGCGCTCAAGGTGAAAGTCACGGTGACACCAAAGAGAGGACCCGTGCCCTCAGAGCTGGAGGCCACCTCTGAACCAGAGACAGGGTCAGAACTGAGTCAGGACTAGGCCCCTGGAGTCACGGACGTTCCCGCGCTTGGCAGTGGCTGTGTGAAAATGCCGTAATTCCAAACTGGAGAAATCAAAGAATACAGTGGCCGGTAATGGTAGGCTTGATGCAGTATTTCAGTAATTTGCCGTCTTCCGTTTATTTCACAAGTAAACATTCTCCCTATTCTCTTTTTCCGTAAACTGTGTGTTTCTGTAATACGGCAGAGGAAAAAAAGTTGGGTGACAGTTTTTGGTTAACTGCTAATACTGAGCTCTTGACTTTTCGTTATTGCTAAAGAAAATTCACCTTGACGGAAATATCTTTCATTATCTCCCCTTGTAAAGGGTTATATATTTCCCTTAACTGGCTGTCTCTCCCCAGGCTGGCATTGTATTTATTGGGGAAAAGAAAAAATAGCCACCAGCCTGTATCTGCATAGTACCCCGCGTTTTCTAAGCCAGGCCTTCCAGCCTCAGCTGCTTGGAGCTCCACACAGCCTCATGTTCCATGAGGTTGGCAAGACGGGGTGGTGGTTCTTTTCATTCTTCTTTTTAATCCCCACTTACCAGGTGAAGAACACAGGCGTCCAGGGGGAGACATGATTGCAAAGACGACTTGGCTTGTTAAAGGCCGTTGCCCCAGGAGCCAATCATCCGGCCCGCTCGCTCGTCAGGGCTCTGGGAGTTGCGGGTTTGGGTCCGAGGGACAGGGGACGGAAAGGCTGGGGCTGGGGGCTGAGTGGCAGGAGGGACCCCAGGATGAGAGCTCTGACCGGTCCTCGGGCGCCCTCTCCTGGTGTCTCATTGTTAACCAGCCACAGCAGGTATGAGCAGGAAGTCTTTTCCCTCCAAAGACAGAGGCCCTCCCCGGGCAGAAAGCTGTGAAAAGGTCCTTCCCTGCCAGAGAAAACCAGAGGCCTGCCAGGCTTGGGCCATCACTTAGACGTGCTCCAAGTTAGAACAGAACTCTGCTTTTTATTGAGCCATGAGCAAAGGGCCAAAGGCAACACGAGTGGGGACCCCCACCCCCTGGAAGCCAGGCCCCTGCCCCCAGCGCCTCACCGCAGCCTCTACCCCTCTGCAGACGGACAGAGACAGGTCTGGTGACTCACTCCTCCCCAGGGAGCAGCCTGTGGAGGAAACGGCTCGGCCAGGCCCGAGGAGCGCCTGGGAGGAGCTCTGCACGGACGGACCTCAGGAAGGTCCTGGTCTCCAGGAAGGAAAAACAGAAGGACTGAAATCACCACGGTTGGCAACAGTGCCGATCTCCAGGGTGTGTGGGCCCCCGGCGAGCAGCAGGAGGAAAGAGCCGCGTGGGGCTCCTGAGACGTTCTGGGTGGTCAGCCTCTCATGCAAGAGAAGGAAGTCCCAGGATGGAGCTCCTGGGAAGGGAGCACCCTGTCATCTTGTCCTGGCGCGCGGGAGCATTAGTGGATGCCTGGAGACAGACACTGCGGTGCCCCACACGAGGCCAGAAATTCATTCAACTCCTCTTGTGTCATACAGCCATTCGTCCCACCACTCTGCGGGCACGTGGCAATTGCCCTCTTGTGCCCGATGCCGGGCTGGGCTCCGGCGTAGATTCAGGGAGCGATGAGACAGTCCTTGCCCACGAGTGGCTCCCAAGGCCAGAGGAAGCAGAAGTTTGAATGACTCTGGCTTGCGGCAGCACGATACAAAGCAGGCCCCAGAGCCGCCCCGGGCCCGGGGCTGTGCTGTGGGAACACAGAGCATGTCCCACTCTGTGCGGATGGATATCTGCTCCCCCACTGCCTTCAGGTGCTGCCCAAACTCCTCAGTGCCGGAGGCCTTCCCTGACCACACCCCATGGCCCCCTGTCCTGTCCCCTGACCCTGCCTTATGTTTCTTCAAGGCACTTATTCCCACCTCCTAGGCTTACACTGATTGATTATCTCACCCAGAATGCCAGTTCCGTGAAGGAAGAGACCTTGTCCTGCTCACCTTGGAGTTCTCAGCTCCCGCTACAGGGCTTGGCACAGAAGCTGCTCGGTGCCTCTTTGTTGAAAGAAGGAAGGGAGGGAGGCAGGGAGGGCAGCGTGACTCATCAACCCTGGCAGATCTGAGAAGGGCTTCCAGGTGGAGGTGGCCTACGGCTGGGCTTTACAGCAGGAGTAGGATTTCCCTGGGTGGGGGAAGAGAGGACAGTCAGACATAGGGAATGGCTGCTACAGAGTTAGGGAGACTGGAAGGAGCCATAGCCCAAGTGCTAAGAGCTTGGAGCAGAGCTGCGGCCAAGAAGGCCAGAGAAGTATGTGGGACGGGTCCTGAAGGGTCCTGAGGGTCCAAGCCATGTCCCTGGGCTGTAGGGAATTGTCTAGAGCAGTTCAGCAGAAGACAAGGAAGGGCGGGGTGTGCTGGAACAGAGAGACGGAGCCTGGGAGGGAGACGTATTGGCAAAGAACTACTTGATTTAACAGCTGTCAGTGCCAGCAGGGGGAGGAAATTCAGGGGGCCAGAGGGTCCCAAGCACAGAGGTACAGCCCAGGTAGAGCCTGGGAGGCTTCATGGAGGAGACACGCTCTGTGCGGGCCTCTGAAGGCCCCCAGACCACACCAGAAGGAAGGAGAGCTCCTGCCCAGTGGGTCCCATGCCTCTTGTTCAGCAGGGTGACGGGAAGGAGGAAAGAGCCAGAAGGAAGGCACCAGAGCAAGCTCTCAGCAGCTGACAGCTTCCCGGATGGGCACACTCCCCCGACACGACCAAGATGGACTTGGACTAAATATCCAGCTGGGAAACCCCTGTGTAGACAGGCCCACGTCCCCGGCAAGCCTACCCCTCCCCTCTGTCTGGGCCGGCCTTGAGTATCCTGGGCCCACCCCTTGCCTGGTGCCAACTCAAGGCTGGCCACTTGCCCCAGACACAACTCTGCCACCCACCCTGCCCGGGGGCCCTCTTTGGGAGCCCTCTGTCCCAGGCCAGGCCTTGCTCCCCTTTGGAGGGCACTGGGGTTTGGGTCTCTCCAGGCTAAGCGGAGCCTGGGCGGGCAGAGGAGGCGCAGGGGCTGGGTCTCCTCTGGTCTCTTGTAGCCCCCTTCCTTCCCACCCCCACACAGGAGAGGGGGCCAAGATTCACCCCAACACAGGCGCCTTCCCCTCAGGACCCACCCACAGCCAACATCAGGCTCTGGAGGCCTTGTGGAGAGACAAACTCTGACAACCAGCAAGTCCATAGACGTCACCCCACCCAACTTTGGGATGTAGGGGAGACACATTATCTTATATATAGCACTGCTCCTTATAGCTCTAAAGTCACTTTTTGGTGCAAACACATTAAAAAAAATGTATTATGTATGACTGGATATCACATTTGATATATTTAGATAATTTTTCAGCAAAGAAAACCAACAAAACCTCTCTGGGAAAAAGAAATTCCCTTTCCCCCACATTTTCAGGTTCTTTTCGGTGCCTGGGTCCTGGCTCTCCTCTGGAGAGCAGAGAGGTCGGGCCCCCGCTCCTGGCCCCAGGAGCCCGGCTCTGGGGAGAGGCGAGCGAGCAGCCCTTCCTCGGGTGCACACGCCCCACCGAGAGGTGTCAGATTGATTAACTTCTTGATGGTAGACAGCTCCCTAATGGTTTTCTTTGCAATGTCTCCGCTCCAAACGATCGTGACCCAAGGCAATTTACAGTTACTTCCATTTTTTTTAATGAAGTCTGATTTAATAGTCGGAATGGTTAATGGCCTCGTCTGTCACACATAATAAAACAGAGCCTAATTGTATTTTAAAAAGGCCCTTTTGGTATGAACAGAAGCAACAACTTGATTGCATTCTGAGAGAGGGTTTGGGTGTGTGCTAAGATGGCTTCCCAAGGGCACCAGAGCCTTCTCCCTGGCTTGCCATTCACCGTCCCTCCCCCCACTCAGCGTGCTTTCTTCTAAAGGGATTTCTCAATTCCCCTCACCAGTTGAGGCCCATGGCCATCCCACCGGTTTCCTCAGGACGCCCATCATGGGCTCCCAGGACTTTACACACCCTGCTGTAATTATAGCCCTCCGGGCCCTCCCACGGGAGAAAATGGCCTGCCACCCATTTTACACCTGGGAAAACTGAGGCTAGCTTGCCCGACTTGCCCAGAGCCCCAGGGTGGTGAGTCACTGTCTCTGGCAGGCACCGGTATCAGTTCTGCCCACTGACCCTCTCCGACCGCCAGACCCCCCACTTGGCACTCCCCCCATGTGGCAGAGTGGGGCCCCTCTGAGCCAGGCCCGGTGTCCTGCCCTCTCGAGTCACCGCGGTTGACCGCTGAAGGCAAAAACCCATGAGGAAACTGAGGCGGAGAGAAGCGACTCACCCGAGCGCACACAGAGTTTGTTCAAAGGCACCTGAGGTGATATCTGGGGTCACTGAGCAAATGGCACGCTTGCTTTTTATAAAATACAAAAGGAGCCTCCCTCCTTTACGAGAGCCTGGGAAACCGCGCAGAAGTCTGGCAGGGGTGGCCCCCCACCCCCACTGGCCTGCTCTATGCAGCAGCCTCCCCTGCCCCCCCACCCCCCAGTGTCCCAGCATGCCCTGAGAGAGCCCAGCCCGGAGCCCTGGGCAAGGCCTACCAGTCAGCTGAGGCAGGTGTCACAGGGAAAAGGCCTGAAGAGGCAGCGCGGCTTGGCTGAGGCCGCGAGCTAACACGACACTGGGCGCACAGGGCCCTCTCCCCGGGGCTGAGACATGGTGGAAAGAGCACCAGACCCCGTGGCATGAGGCCACTTCCCCTCGCTGAGGGCCAGCTTTCCCTCTGTAAAACACACCCTCGTTCTTCGAGCCTGCCCCTCCCTACCCCTGGCTGTGGGGTCGTCCCTGCCGTGCCCCTGCCTTCAGGGGGAGTTTTGCCAAGGGCAGATGAGGGTGCCGGGCAGGCCCACACCGTCTGTCTGGAGTGAGACCGGATTCCTGTGGAAGAAATGCCTGGCCGAGGGGGGGTGGCTTGGCCCAGCTGAGGCACGTACCCCTACGATCCTGGGAAGTGGGGCCTGTCTGGACATTCCTATCTTCCGTCCTGTAGCCTCTTTTAAATGCTGGAGCCCAAATGGAGGCTGAGGAGGAGCGTGAAACATGTGGGCTCTTGTCCAGTGTCTTTGGCCAGAAGGGTGGGTGGCTGGGAGAGTCATCCAGGCAGGACTGCCGCTGTTCCCCAGAGCTGGCTGGGCAGAGGGCCTGAAGGCTGGTGCCAGAACTTGCAGATCGTGTCTGTGGGCAGGGCCCATGGCTGTAGGCTCATCTGGCTTCTCTAATAAGGAGAAGGGGGGCGGGGGCGGGTCACGAGGATGGGAGCCTTCTAGACCCTTGCTGCTACCATGTATAAGGAAAACATCAACTTGGAGTTGGGCAGGCCGGGTTCCCGCCTGCCCAGCTTCCAAAATGTCTGACTGGACAGGAAGGAGCATGTGTTCTCTCTCTCTCTCTCTGTCTCTCTCTGTCTCTCTCTGTCTCTGTCTCTCTCTCAGTCTCCAATCTCAAGCTCAAAAGGACAAAACAAAAGTGGGTACCAGGAATGGCTGCAGCAGGGGCTCTGCTGGAAAGAAAATTAAAATGAGCCCTTGCAAAGAGAAAGCTTGATGACTCTCCGTGTTGCCAGAAGTTCCAACTGGGCACAGGGACAATTCTCCTCGGGGACATGAGAAGGAAAGATTTCCTCCCAATTGTCTCTGGCAGCCTTCCTGAAGCTATAAGTATAGTAAAGAACCTCAGGATGAATCTGACGTCTCTCTTCCTTCCCTTCCCGCCCAGCCTCAGCCTCATTAAACACTCCCTCGGTCTCCTCGTCCCTTGCCCCCTCTGTCATGCCTCTCTAGCAAAATCCCAGTGCTGGGGAAATCAAGAGTCTATCGTCTCCGCTCCTGCACTCGGGCAGGGAACAGAGCTGGAGAGAAGCACACAAACAGGCTGTATCAGTCAGCCCCGGTCACGCTACCGTCACAAACATCCCCCAGGCCTCAGGGCCCCGCCATGGCAGAGGCTCACTTTCCACTCAGAGAGGACAGGTGAGCCGCAGGTGGCTCTCGCCCATGGTCCTCTCTCCAGTCCAGGTTGATGGAGCAGCCTCTGTCTGGGATAGGGCCAGCCTCGGGGTCGAGAGAAAAGGGAACATGGTGAACACACCCGATGTCACAGAGCTTCTGCTTCGAAGGGACACACATCACCTCCCTTCCTAATCCACTGATCT
Organism: Neofelis nebulosa; assembly: GCF_028018385.1. Classification (NCBI taxonomy): domain Eukaryota; kingdom Metazoa; phylum Chordata; class Mammalia; order Carnivora; family Felidae; genus Neofelis; species Neofelis nebulosa. Next base: position 26,871,339 of record NC_080792.1, on the reverse strand, counting down.
GTGCAAGTCTTCTGGCCAAGCCCAGTGGACTTAGGGCAGGAAAATAGAGTTCTCCCCTCCGGCCCCCGGAGCGCTCATGAATATTTTCGCAAAATAATGCAGTCTACCAAACAGGTGGGCACACAGCCTCTCTTGTAGGGCATGCCATTCACCTAGAATGGGCTCCATCTGGCCCATCCATTCGGTCCCCCCCCCACCCCTACCTCTATTTGATGCCTTTCCCACCCTTCTCAAATGCCCAAGCTCCCCACTACACACAATTCCACTCTAGCCAATGACTGTCCTTAATTCACAGAAGAGACAGAAGCAACCAGAAGAAACCTCTCAATACTTCCAGCACCAAAGCGACCAACTCTGCCTTCTCTCCTCTCCCCAGATCTGAGCCTTCTGTGTTTCCATCCAGAGACTCTTCTGTTTGTTCACTAGATGTCCCCGACTCCTGAATACCTCTCTGTCTCCCTGACACCACGCCCCCATTTTCCCCTCTCCGCTGGACCGTTCTCCTTAGAGTCAAACATGAGGCTTCATCTTCAAACTGAAACACTCCCTTGACCCTACCCCCTCTCCAGCTCCCACCTCGCACCTGCTCTTGTACATGCAAAATTCCTACAAACTGTTGCTCTGCTCTGTCTCCAATTCCTCAACCGCCCTTCTTCCTTGGCCCCCCTCCACCGCACCCACCCCACCCCACACGGTTAATCCGACTCTTAAATGTCAGAGAATCCAAGACTTGACCCTCATACCTCCTTTCCATCCATACCCACTTCCTCGGTGGGCTCACAGACACTCGGCATTGAGCACTGCCTGCATCCTGATAATCTCTCCACTGACCTCTCTGGGCCCATCGTCGCCCCTGAACTTCAGATTCACATATGCGGCAGCTACGCGACCAACAGCTCCATTTGGACAAAATTAAACATGTCCCAAACCAAAGTCTTGATTTTTAACACCCAAACCCACTGCTCCTACCTCCGTGGTTGTGTTCGCTGTTGCCTCAGTTGTTGGTGGCTCCATTCCTCGAGTCATTGAGGTCAAAAACTAGGAGTGTTCCTTGACTCCACATCCCGTAACCGGGCTCCTTGCTTCTGTCGTTGTCCTCCTCCAGGATGGAGTGATTCTTCAAGGCCAAGTTAAATCAAGGTATTTTCTTCCCCCAATCCTCCAAGGCTTCCGTCGCAGAGTAAAACCCAGTGCACCCTCCAAAACCTACAAAGTCTTGTGTGATCTGGTGCATTGCTACTGCCTCTCCGTCCCTCCAGGTTTATACCTCAGCCATCCCGATGCCCCCAAACTCACTAAGCAACTCCCACAGGAGCACTTTGTACTGGCTTTCCCCTCAGCCTGGAATGTTCTTCCCCCAGAGACCCACATGGCTTGCTTCCACAAGTCTCTGCGAGGGAGTCCCTGTATCAGAGAGGTCTTCCCTCACCATTCTATATAAAATAGACTTTTGACAACTGCTGTCACTTTATAGACCCCTGCCTGACTTATTTCCATATTGTGTATCATACGTGCCCTCCTTTTTTTCCTCTCATCTCTCTCCCCAAAAGAGAATGTAAATGCCACAAGCAGACGTCTTATTTGTTCCGTTCATTGATGTACATTGTATGCACGTCTGTACATTGATGTAGTCCTAGCCCCTAGAGCAGTGCTCGGCATACAGTAGGCCCCCAACAAATATTTGTTGGATAAAGGAATGTGTGAATGAACCCATGGGGGAAATAGCAGAGACAGGAAATAACTCACTCTCATGCAACACGGGGCCTAGGATGTTTTGAGACTTCTATTTTGTGAGACATTAAGCTTCTTTACTACTGAGGCTATTTTGAATGGAGTGTCTGTTCTTTTCAGCCAACAGCATTCTAATTGAATCACTGCCATCTAGGCCACTGGGCAGGGAGAAAGAGGACCCAGGCAGGAGAATCCTGCCAGCAGCCAAGCTGAGTAGAAGTCCATCCATGGTAACATGGGGTTGGGGAGCTGGCACTTTGGATATGGTTTTATGGACCTCTCTCCCGGGTTCACCTCTAATATGGTGGGACAGTGTCCCAGATTTCAGCAGTGTTCTAGCAGTGCACCACAAGACCCCACAATCAGCCAGAGCTTGGGGTCCTTGGGTAAGGGGCTTAGAGACAGGAATGGTCACAATAGAACTCTGGTACTTTCCCCCTCAACACCACAGAGGCGGTCCATTCTATTGCAGGGGCAGGTCAGTGTTGGCCTCCTTCTAGAGAGAGATAGAGAAAGAACCAGGTAATTGTAGGCCGTTGCTGTGGGCCAGGCATGTTACATGCATTTTACCATTTAATCCTCACCTGGAAGGGAGCATAGAGTGCGGGCTACTACTGACACTATTCTTCTTTTTTCCGTTGTTAAACTTCTCTGTTTTAAACTCATTCTGATCAGGCCTTCATTCCCATCACTGCACCAGATAAACTCCTGTCATACACATCACTGGCCTCCAGGATGCTAAACCCAGTGATGACTTCTCCGTCCTCACCTAACTTGACCTCACATCAGCACAACAATTGACGGGTTGACCATTCACTTCCCCCACCACCATATTCACTTAGTTTTCCTGTTTCCTTTCAGGCAGCTCCCCATCAGTGTCCTTTGCTGGTTCCTCCTCATTTTCCCAACCTCTTGAGAAAGGACTACCCAGAAGCTGGGTCCTTTTACCTCTTCTCTCTCTATTCATACCACTTCCTTGGAGATATCATCTGTCCCATGACTTTATATTTATCCACTGCTGTGGACTGAATGCATGTATCCCTCCCCACCATCCAAATTCATATGTTGAAGCTCTAATCCCCAATGTGGTGGTATCTGGAGGGGGGGGGGGCTTGGGAGGTGATTAGGTAATGAGTATAGAACCTTCATGATGGGATTAGTGACCTTATGAGAAGAAGAAAAGGCCACAGCCCTCTCTTTCTGCCATGTGAGGATACGACAAGAAGGTGGCCATCTGCAAGCCACAAAGAGAACGCTCACCAGAACCTGACCCTGCTGGCACCTTGATGTTGGACTTCTCAGCCTCCAGAAACGTGAGAAATAAATTTATATTGTTTAAGCCACCCAGTCTGTGGGTATTCGTTATGGCAGACCAAGAAGACACCCTCATACTTGCCCATCCAGAATTCTTCATCCCTTTCTACCTGGTACCATTTCCATTCTGGTATCATTTTCTCTCAGCCTGAAGAACTTCCTTAAGTCTCTTTTCTTGTGTGGGTCTGCTGGCAACAAATTCAGCTTTTGTTTATCAGAAAATGTCTTTATTTTGTATCCTTTTTGGAGACATACTTTTGCAGGACATAGAATTCTAGGTTGACAAGGGCTTTTTCTTTCAGCACCCTAAAGATCCATTCGTTGTCTAGTAACTGATTTTTCTGATGAGGAGTCAGTCATCATTCCTAATGTCGTGCCCCTGTATGTGATGAATGTTTTTTTCTCTTGCTATTTTTAAGATCTGCCCCCCCTCCCCCATATTTGGTATGTTGGTTTGGCAGTTTAAGTATGTGTATTTAGTACTTTTTTTTCAAAGCTTGCTTTGGATTCACGGATATTTCTGGATTTGTGGGTTGCTATTTTTGAGAAAACTTGGAAAATGTTGGCTACCATTTCTTCAAATGTTTTTCTGTCCTATTCTCTCTTTTCTCCTTGTGCAATTCCAATAACATGAAAGTCACACTTTTTGATACAGGTCATTCAGACTATCTTCATTTTTTTTTTCAGTATCTTTTTCTCTGGGTGCTTCATTTGGATATTGGCTTGTCTTCAAGTACACAGTTGTATCCAACTTTTTAATTTTAAAAAATGCTTATTTATTTATTTAGAGAGAGAGAAAGAGAGAGTGAGCAGGGGAGGGGTAGAGAGAGAGGGAGACAGAAAATCCCAAGCAGGCTCCATGCTGCCAGGGCAGAGCCCGACACTGGGCTCAATCCCACCAACCTCAAGATCATGACCTGAGCCAAAATCAAGAGCCAGACACTTAACCGACTGGGCCACCCAGGCACCTCCAATCTTCTGAATTTTTTATTGCATATATTATATAATCCAGTTCTAGGGTTTCCATCTGGTTCCTTTTGAGAGTTTTCCTATTAATCCTTAAATTTCTTATCTTGTTACTGATTAATCCATTAATTCAAAAGACTTATCACATTTATTTTAGAGACCTTATCTGCTGATTCCAATATCTGTGTTATATCTGTGTCTGCTTCTGTTGACTTTTTCTTCGACTATGGGTTACATCTTCCTATTTTTAAAAATCTCTTGTAATTCTGGATTGTATATTAGACATCATGATAAATTTATTATAAGGCTCTAGATTCTGTTATCTTCCTCTGAAGAATATTGTGTGTTATTCTAACAAGCTGTTAAATTACTAGATCATCTTAAACCTGAGATGGCCTAGTTTTAGTACCTATTACAGTACAGAAATGAAGAGTGGGTTTATTTCACTTTTGTCCTTAGTTGTAGAATGAATCTCAGTCCCAGGATATATCTTTACTCCTAAATCATGGGCTTTCTGGAGTTTCCACGGAAAGTCTGAAACCAAGGCCCCCACTAACTTGAGTGCAATGAGAAGCTGAAATTTCTGCTCAGTTCTGCTCTATCACCTTTCCAGCTGTTGCTTTCCTTGAGGCACCTGGAGTTCTGAGCCCCGCATGCACAGTTAAGAAGTCAGGAAAGGACTTGAGAAAAGTTTATATACATATTACAGGGCTCCCTGCCCTATAACTCCCCCTTTCGTCCTCAATTTCCAGCTTCTCTAGAAGCCTCAGCCAGCAAGAACTCTGCTTGAGTTCTTCCACTGTGTATTGTGTGGGCCAGTGAACACCCTTAGGAAAACAGTTGTATAAACATGGGTCTCATTTAATGTGTTTCACTTCTCTAAAGGGTTGAATCTCCTCCAGTAGCTGGTTGCTTTAGGTTGCTCTCCCATGCCTCCAGAGTTGTCATTATCATCAGCACAAGAGTTGGTCTGAGAGAAGCTACTCTGTGATTACCAGAGGCTGGAGGTTCAATCTTTTGGCTTTAGATGCTAGCTATCATCTGACAACTCTCAAATTTATATCTACACCCCAATCTCTCCTTGATATCCAGACTTGTATGTCCAACAGCTTCTGTAATGCCAAATAGGAATTTCAAACTCTACATGAACAGAATCTCTTGATCATTTCCTTCACAAAATTCCTCCATGTACAGTCTTCCCATCTCAGCAAATGGTACCCCCATCCTTCACAGCAAACTTTGGAGACGTCCATGCTCTTTCCCCCTCACATTCCACATCCAATTTGTCAGTAAATTCTGGAATGCATATCCAGAATGAAATAAAACATCTGATAATTGCATACAAAGAAAATGGAAAGGGAAAGTGGGGAGGAATATAAATGAAACAAGATCAGCCATGAGATGGTAACTGTTGCATCTAGGTGATGGGTATATGGTTATCTGTTATTCTATTCTGTGTTTATAAATGTTTGAAATACCATATGATAAAATCACTTCTCACCACCTCTATCATGATCACCCTGGTCCAAGTCCTCAATGTCTCCTGCCTGGGTTATTTCACATGGCTTCTATCCTTGCCTCTATACCGATATGCCACTCTCAGCTCAAAACCCATCACTGGCTTTCAGGCTTATTTGCCTAAAACCCCACAAAGACCTTTAAAATAGTCTTCAAGACTCATTTTTACCTCTCTTTCTTTATCTTACTTAGTCTTCTACCTTCTTGCTAATAATTATTTCCTAGAATGTCTCCAAACTGGAGTTTTTCAACTGTTTACCATTAGATTCAGGTTGTGTATTTTGGCAGAAAGCTGTTGGTGACTGAGCCTGGGTGGCCATGTGAAAAGTAGTGTGTCCTCCATGGCCATCTGAACCCTTTCTGCTCCAGAACGTCTGTGTGCTGCTTTCTCTCAAGAATATGTCTGAAGGGGGTGCCTGGGTGGCTGAGTCGGTTAAGCGTTGACTTTGGCTCAGGTCATGATCTCACAGCTGTGAGTTCAAGTCCCGCCTCAAGTTCTGCGCTGACAGCTTGGGATTCTCTCTCTCCCTCTCTCTCTCAGCCCCTCCACACTCGCTCAAGCTCTCTGCCTCAAAATAAATAAATTAATTTTTTTTTTAAATGTCGAAGAAGAAACCATACCAGTAAAATGCCTATGTCAGGCCCAGAGAGGAGAAGGGTCTTGCCAAGACCAAATAGCTATTAGTGACAAGTGGGTATGAGACCTTAGGTCTCCTGGGTTCCAACCCAGTACCGAGTCATTTCTAGTTATTATAGTCTTGAAACCAAATCCCACCTGCCTCCTGTCCCACTCTCCAGGACTCCACCTTTCCACTGGCCCTACCTGTTAACCTATGGGAAGCAGCACGGGTTCTGTGAACTCTAGGGTCTTTTCTCCTTAGTCTTCCTTTCTTTCCTGCTTCCCACTCCTGCCTTGAAAGCCAATTATGCCATGATTCCTTCTCGGAGATCCTCCCTCCACACATGTGTGCATGCACACACACACAGCACTAAACTCTCTCAAGGACTACTATCACAGTGTCTCCACCCAAATGACCTTTCAGGGTGACCCTTTAGACCCCTAGCCTCTCTCTCATATGCCCACCAACATCCTCTTCCACCCATCAGGCTCAAAATTTGCCCATCCCATGTCCCCATTACTTTGAGTCCTTTTTGCTAACTGATATAATGAGTAACAACTCCACCTCGCACTGGTAATGGGATGTTTGTTTTACAATCATTGCTCTGGGTGAAAAGCATATGGGGCAGGCTTTTCAAGCTGTTTCCTTTCAGATCCACTGAGCACAGGTGCTAGGGCACTCCCTACTATACCACCACTGTCCTCCAAGGCTCCCAGAATAGGACATAGGTCTCTAGACCTATGTTAGTTTTATGCTTCCCATTCTATTCATTCTTATCCTAATAATAAACTAAGAAATCAGTGGATTAACCCTGCCCCAGCCCATAAATATGAGCATGTGAACCAGAGACTTTGGGAGCCACTAACAAGAATGACTAATTATGGAAATGACAGTCACTTGGCAGGCAGACAGGAGGGTTTTTTTCTGGGACAGGCTTTCACCTAACTCCGAGGATATCAAATATCTCTCCACCCTTCCTGGGGTGTTGCTGGCTAGAGGGGTCTTGGGATTTAGCTAAGCTTTTGTACTCTGGGAGCCTTCTTGTATAGACTCTCTCTTGTTCGTGCGTGGACAACCCTTTGATCCCATGACACCGTGTACTTTGACCTCACTGACACCATGAAGAAAAGTTGCATGGATAGACCTGGGGGCAGGCAAGTAAGAAGCCACAGACCTCAAGGTGGAAATAACTCCCTGTGTGCTCACAGCAGCTTGGGCTCTGGGCTCTACCGCCCCTTTCCTTTGTTCAGTGCTTTGTATAGGGTGGGTCACCAAGTAACACAGGCGAATATACATGACTAAAGGCTTTATTGATAATGCACCACGATACGTTCAGTGACCTCCCATGACATGTTTAGCAATGCATAGCTCATGTGCATATGCTCATGTGCATATGAGCAATGCATAGCTCCCATTAGCAATGCATAGCTCAATGTGCTGTGCAAAATCACAACCAACACAGTGCTCTAATGCAACATTTCCACCCATCCTTCACAATGTGTTTGTGATATATTGCCTCAGATAATTTGTATCTGATATTCCCTGAATACATCTGTGGCGGTAGCATACCCCAAAAGAGGTAATCTCAAGAGGGCTCAATCTGGGGCGCCTGGGTGGCGCAGTCGGTTAAGCGTCCGACTTCAGCCAGGTCACGATCTCGCGGTCCGTGAGTTCGAGCCCCGCGTCAGGCTCTGGGCTGATGGCTCGGAGCCTGGAGCCTGTTTCCGATTCTGTGTCTCCCTCTCTCTCTGCCCCTCCCCCGTTCATGCTCTGTCTCTCTCTGTCCCAAAAATAAATAAAAAATGTTGAAAAAAAAAAATTTAAAAAAAAAAAATAAAAAATAAAAAAAAAAATAAAATAAAAAAAAGAGGGCTCAATCTGGAAAAATGAATACATGAAGGAACAAATGAATAAATAGCATTATCTACATTTTTAAACTTTACGGCCCCTTTCTAGTTTGTGAAGCACTTTCACAATTGTTACCTGTTAGTCCTGGTGTTCTTCTTCTATCAGCTATAGCCTGGGAAGAGAACCTAAGACTCACCATAGAGAGTGCCCCAAATACAACAGCCCAAAGGGGGGCTCTGTCCAGAAAGAGGAGAAACCACATAGGTGTTGCTTCTTCCTTCTCTGTACAAAGCTGTGCCCATCCTCCACCCTGAATTTGAGGCTGTTCTGATCACCAACCAGCTCCATCTCCCCAAGGGAGATGACCCTACAGAGCAGGGAAGGCTGGTGGAACAGTGGGCAAGACTAAGGAGATGGGGAAGGGGTGGTGACAGGAGGAAAACTCAGCTGATCCTCCTTCCTTCCCATGAAGATAGGAGCCACATCCCCCCAGATGGTGGTAAAGGGGCTGAGCAGAGCCAGGAAGCTTCTAGCTCAAATCCCTGGTCTGCCACTTAAAACCAGCTGACTTTGGGGGAGTTGCTCAACCTGGTTGAGCCTCTATTTCTGCACAGCTCCATAGGGGCACAAAAGAGAAGACCGCCTCTGACCTCATGGCACATAGGAAATGTGACTTGAGTAAAAGTTCTTAAATTAACGGATCTATTCTATTATTTTCCAATGAGAGATGCCCTTCAATGTAGAGAAAGGCAATGCGGTGTCAGGATTGAGGGCTTAAGCTCTGCTTTCAAAAAATCCTGGACTCAAATCCCTACTCTAGCACTTACCAGCTGAGTGGCCCTGAGCAAGACATTTGATCTGTGTGTGATTCAGTTTCCCCAGCAGTGAAATGGGAACATTACTAGGAGTGTTGTAGGGATTCAGGGAAATGATGTATGTAAAGCCCTTAGTATAGCATAGTGCTTAGTAGTATAGTATAGTGCCTGGAACACTGGTTACACCCAAGGCTATCTACATATCTCAGTGAACCTTGGCTTGTTTGAAATATTTCTGGACTTCTAAGAATTGATATCAGAATCAATTGACAAACCACAAGGAAAACCAGTTTCATTGCTTCAGTGCCACTTTTACTGCTAACAGTAAACAGCACCTTCTATGGGAATCAACCCAGTGATTTATAGCTATTTCCAACAGTCTGCCCACTGACCCACATGATGAAAGGAGTCAAAGGCAGTGCTCATGGAAGAGTCTCAGTAATGCTTCTGGCACCTCTGTGGGAGATGGTCTGTGGGGTGAAGTTCTGCACGACGATGAACATAGGCAGTCTACTCTCCCTAGTTGGCCCCAGATCCCCACCTTTGCCTTTATCCAGTTCCCTAAAGCATATGGTAGATGTCAGTTGCTCATAAAGGGATGTCACAGCTTTCCAGGTCAGAGGCCGGCAGGATCAGCGGGGGTGGGAGTGGCATTGTATCATCCCTCCAGTCTGGAAACTGAACTGGGCAGAGGTTGAGGAAACCCGCAGGGGATTGCACATGAGACTAGCAGGTATAGATATGTGCACTCATGAAGAACAGCCCACCCCTGGCCCCCCTTTCCCAGGGAGCTAAAAAGGACCCAGAAGCAGAAAGATAATGAAGCACTCTTGTGTCTGTGCCAGGTCTCCCAGACTCCTCTTCCCTCCAGGTCAGAGCTCAAGAACAGGGCAGTGACTCCCATCTTTTAAGAGCTTTGTTGGATGGCATCCAACGTTCAGCCTTGTCTGGGCTGTAATTCTCTTTAAATCTTCTGAGGTTTCCCCATTACCAAGCACTTCCCTGGCCCTCTCCTGGCCTGATGATTAAACATTGAGAGGGATGTTATTTTTTTCCCCGCCACATACCTGTTATTTGGGTGGAGATTTCTTCTTAATTCTTCAACCCAAGAGAACAAGCTACCTACTTCCTTTTGACTCAAGGTCTGAGATACACTTGAACATGGAGAGGAGTGGGCTTGCTGCAGGAAACCTTTCAAAGAGAAGACTGAGTGTAATTTAAATGTGTAATAGAGTTCTATCCCATTTGCCAAAAGCCATCCTAAAGAGGGCTGATACAGTCTGTTAAGTGCTGCTAATTATATACTGGAAACACATACCCTTGCAGACATGAAGTCAGAGGGCTCCTGTCATCCCGGCCACCCAGACCAGTTCATCTGAGCAAAGTCACAGAGGAGCCACTGGAAAATACTATAGTCAGCTAATCAGGGTGTGTGGGATGGCTTCTTATCCTAGAAAGAAGGTGCCTGACCCAGGAATACGAGGAACCAAGAAAATTCCAAAGTGCATATACATAAAAAGAAACAAAGTGGCCACCATTCAAGCCATGTCCCTGTTCATTCCAGAACCTCTTGGGCTTTCTTCTTTTCCACTCCTCCCTCTTCTCTACCACTCACCCCTGCACCCACCTTCCTCCATGGCTCACATCCCCACCGTGCCTCTCCTGTGTTCTCAAGGTCAAATGCTACACCCTCTCTGCCTGCGGCAGTCCACCTTCATTACTCCTGCTGAGACCCTATGGCACTTTGTGCCCCAGCCTCTGCTTTCGATCTTGATTCCACACTGCTTTATAACCTGTACTGGCTACATCCACGACGGCATATCAAGACCCTCCCAAGCAGGTAGTGCCTTTCTCCCGGAGGAACCAGAGTGCTAGGCACAAAATCAGTATTTTGAAAAGACAAGTTGACCCACCAATATATTTGATTTCGAAATGTACATAAAATAACCCCATGTATCAGCAATAGCAGCCACGGCTGAACCGTGAGACTCTCGCACCATCATCCGCGCTCAGCACCGTCTTCTTTGCACGTGAGTCGGGGGATGCGAATCACGGCTTTCTCGTGCCCAAACAACTTCTGCGCCTGCCTCGTTCTCTGAAGACAGTAATTACTGACTCAGAGGTTTTTCCTTCGGAATGAGCACTACCATCCCCCAAGGACTGGAGCACCAAGGGGTGTTCGTCAGGATCCCTCAGCAGTACCCACAGCTTCAGCTGAGACCTGTCTAACCTCTAGTCCCCAGGCCCAAATGTACGATAAAGAAGGTAAGAACTACTTGCTGTCTATCTGGCTTTTGGCGACAGGGTGACAACCACAGAGCTTATGGCCTCCCCCATCAGGCAGCCTACACGGCTGTGAAAGAAGCTATCTCTGAAATTCACAGACACGCTTCTGCGCCCTTCAGGGACCACTTCACTTGTATGAGCTAAAATGGGTTGGTCTCCAATCCTGTCTCTCTACACCGCTCCCACCCCAAATGCACATTTTAAGGCTTGCCAAAACCTGTGATCACAAAAGAGAAAATGAGAGCAGCTCATCAGGATGGGATCCCGTGGAAGGCAAAAAAAAAAAAAAAAAAAAAAAAAAAAAAGTGGGGTTGGGGGAAGCATACCAACATTTCGAGGAAAACAACTTAAAAATTAATGGGCTCTCAGGAAAGGAAGGCATCACAAGAAAATCAATCGGGCTAGGTTTTCTGAGCACCTGTCAGTTGATCAAAAATATTCACTGCCTGCCTGTTATGCATAAGGCACTGCTGGAAATGCTGGAATGGACGCGAAGATGTAGCATATATAAAAAAAGAAACGTTTGGGGAAAACCGATTTTAGCCTCTGCTCTTACGGAGCTTTAACGTAAGAGGTACAATCGAATCTAAACCACTCTTCCTAAAGGCCCCCTGTACATGCATACTCACCGCCAAGTTTCCTTTCTTAGGTGCCCCTGACAGTGTCCCCCAGGACCCCCAGCTGGGTCTTGAAGAACGGATAAATTTGGAAGGCCAGAGAGCTTTCCAAGGCAGAAAGGAGCTCACGATTTAGTTAAATGTCAGGCACGTACAGGCCTACTTAGAATATGATGAAGGCTCTCTCACTGGTATAAACAAATTCTGAAGAGAGTGCTCACAAGGGGCAACAGAGTGAGGGAAGAAAGGGGAAAGGTCTGTGGTGGGGGTGGTATCTGAAGCAGGCTTTGCAGAACGACTAGGGTTACAGCCAGCCGTCAACAGAAGGATGTTCAAGGCTCTAAGGAAGAACGGAACAGGCGAACACTGAAGTTCGAAAGAGCAGGTCCAGGGCGAGCATGTCTCTGTTGGGCCAATACTTTGAGAACCTTACAGACCCCGTTTTCCTTGTGGCTGTCTCCCCCATCTGTAGTCTTTCCACTAAAGCTAGGCCATGAAGACTAGCAATGGCAGGAAAGGAAAGGATGTGTACTCGGGTAGTTAACAGTTACTATTTAGCTGTGACCCTTAGGGTCTTTTATGGTTTTGTTCTTCTCTGGCATCTCTAGAAAGATGATAAGGAGTCTTGAAAGTCAGGTTTTATGGAGGATGAAAGGGGAGCGTCAAATTCTAAGGGCCCCATTCCCATACTAAAGGTAAAGTTTGGACGGCTCTGTGGGCAATTTTACTCTAAGCCACAGACAGGAGGAACTTAGCCCCTATGAGATCTAAGGAGAGCCCCTTTGTTAGGGAGAAAGTAGAATGACTCCTAAGGCAGGGAGAGAGATTCAGAAAGGAAGAGTAGGTTGCAAGGAAGTTAAGAACACGTGTGACTGTGTCTTCATTCCTGGGGTCAAACCCCAGGTGCGTGGGGGGCAGAGCGGTAGGGATGGAGGGTGAGACGGAAGCTACATGGTGGGCTCACGGGCTGCTCTTCCAGGCACAGCCTGGGCAAGGCGGCAAGCACCCAAGAGAAGCGCTCCTTGTGCCTGAGACACACCCAAGCAGCACAGAGGCACTGGCTCACCAATGGTAGAGGGAGCTGTCTAGCTAGTCGGAGAAAATACTGCCGGCTTCCCAAAGCTTAAGCAGGATGTTCAGGATATCCCCAAGTTCCCACCTCCTCCCCCATCCCCCACCCCCAAAGGCCACGCCGATAAACAGTCTTAGTGTTGGAAACTGGAGGCCGTTGAAGGTGAAGACCGTGAGACCAGAGGTGATGGCAGAGCTGTGGTCAACAGCAGGACAACGCCAACACGTATGTGAGCAAAAGCCAGGGAGTCACTTACATCACCCCGCAGATTCAGCACTGACAGAGGCCAACGACAGAGACCGCAGCAAGACTGTCCAAGGACCTGCGCGCAAGCCTTGGAGGACCCACTTTCATAACCTCTCCTCTCCCATCTGTTTGATGCCGTCTCGGGGAGGAAAAGAGAAGGGAGGCTCGGCGAAGCTGAGCGTTTATTCTAAGGAGGCAGTCTGAAGCCGGAGACAGACTAAGAGAAGGAGTTATCTCTGATTTGCAAGTTTAAGGCCATCCACCTCTTCCCACCCCCTCCCAAGGCTTGATGGGGCTCCTGAGAGATTTTAAATTAGTGGTATGGAATGAAGAAACTACAGCTTTGTTTGCACAGTCTGAGTCTGAACGTGTGGGAGGTGGGAAAGGAGCAAGGTCTGAAAGCCCACAGGGAACGTGGTCTAACGCAGTGGTTTGCCGGCTGACAATCGCTTCGGGCTTTCTAAAAATGCAGATCCCAGTGTTTCAATTCCAGGCCTACACAGTCAGAATCCTTGGGGAGAGGGGGGGGGGGGGGTGCGGGGCAAGGAAGCAGCATTTTAACAGCTTTCCTTGTGACTCCAATATGGGAAGCACAAGCACTGATGCGAGCATCAGCCCGGGACAAGATATCCCTTCCTCCGGGTCTGAGGGAAAAGACCAGGGCAGTGCCCGAGGGCAACCATGGCAAGTGCAGGTGAGTGCAGTGGGGAGCTGGGACAGGAACCGGAGCTGGCTGGGATCCGCTAGTCTCAATCCACTTGACTGCACACAGATGAGACAGGAAGTACTCATGCAGGTTGCAAGGGAACTTTGTCTTCATTTTCCTGTTGTCTTTTAAAGTGGAGGCTGTGGGCAAAGGGGCACCTGGAATGAAAATCTGAGAAGGAATGTCTGATTGGGAGCACTCTAGACAAGCCGTGCAGAACTAACTAGGTCTCAGAGCACAGGGCTGAGGCCTGCCATAAGACACCTTTTCCTCTGAGCAGGACGCGGTGGTGAGGAGAAAGGCTTTGGAGAGTCACGGTGGGAATCACAGGGGGTCACCTAAGAGATGGTAAAGACACGGTGGGGCTTCTCAGAACCCGGAGACAAGTTCAGCTTCCTTTGAAAATTTTAGCTTCCATTCCACATTTAGTAAAGACCCAAAATACCAAAATACCAAAAATTCTTCAGGGAAGGCAGTAGAGATGGGCTGGAATGGAAAGAAATATAATTTTTTTTTCAACTGTACCTATGTATTGTTCAGAAGTTGTGGTTTTTTTATGAAAAAAATGTTCTTATATAACCATGTAGCTTAAAAAAAAAATACCCAAAGCATCTCACCATCTTTTCAGATTATATGTGAAATGCATAGTATTTCTGAACACACTTATAAGTTGGAAAAAAGACAGATCTTGACTTAATAATTGCCTAAGCAATTTATCAAAACATTAACAAGTAATCGCAAATGTTTTAATGTAACGTTACTGATTCACTTGACATCTTGAATAATCTGTATGTCCAATACACTTTCTATACTCATTATAATTGAATGCTTATTGATAGCTGATCACTAAAATTCTTTGGTTCCACTGCACAATTTTAGGATATTTAAGATAAAGGGATATTTGCTGCCAAAAATCCACTAATCAAAGTAGAAGCTCAATTTAGATACATAAAAAAAAAAAAAAATCGTGCATGAAAAGGATGTCCAAAATGTTTGTATTTAATTTCAAAGCCCAAGTTTTAAGTAAACCAACACAGATCTTTTGTGTTCCTCAAAGCAAGTAAAAAGAAATTATATTAAACGTCCACTATGGCTTGCTGAATGGGTTGATGTATTTTAAGATTTTTCTCAACGACTTTCAATAGCTCTAACTATGCTGTTAGAGAAGCTCCAAACATTTCCTGTTAAATATATATACACATCCAAAGTAAAGAATGGAAAAAACATACACCAGTGTTTTTCTCGGATTGTTATGATCTGAGTGAGGTTTTTGTTAGGCGGTTCTGTATTTCATAAAAATGGGTATATTAGAGACAACAAAGATGTTAAAAAGTCCCATTCACCGGGTTGCCAATAAGACTACAAAAAACTTTGGTGTATTTACATGAACGTGGTAATCAAAGGGAGTTGTGTGACCATTAAATGAGTGTGGGGAAGGGGCGCCCATTTAAATATATATTCAAGGAGAAATGTACTCAGTGCTCTGAGAAACCGTGGTAAATAAATGCTGGACACACAAAAGCTGAAGGCTGAGGTCAACTTTACTTTCGAGGGCTACCCAGCACAGCTGTACCACCAAAGAGAAGCTCACTTCCTAACTTCCTGCATCGCAGGGACTCAGCCTCCCCAGACAATGTTTGATACTTGCAATATAGAAATGGGCCACAGATGATTGCAGTGTTCTTTTTAAAGATTTGTGTCGGTTACAGCATACCACGATCAGTCAAGCAGATCTTTGCTAAAGCATTAGTCTTGGTGAAGCTCCCCGGAAGCACTCCATGCTTCCAAAACGGCCACCGTGCAGTACGTACAGCAGGGGTGCAGACTGCATCACCACATTTAAGTCCCACAAATGTCTTGGAAGTGGCACTAATGAATGTAAATGTTTATCATTAACATTTCTTCTTAACTGAATGCTTCCTGTTACCTCATTTGTGAGGTGGATTCTTCTAGCTCTGCACAAGCAAGGCTCAGAGTTGAGCGGGTGTGAATTCCAGTCATGTGATAACGGCGGGAGCAGCGGCGACGATGAACCTACAAGAGCGGACAGAGAACACATTCCTTTGGTTTTAACTCCCCTTCGTGGTGTACGTGAGAACAGGCGTCTACTGCATGCTCTGGGAATGAAAACACACTTGAACCAAACAGACCCCGGCTTGGGATCTCTTCAGCTTCTCCACGTGTTCCAGTCCTCACTGGCAAACAAACAGACCCATCTGACAACACGAAGCATGGGTGTGGTGGAGTGTGCATTTAGGGCCCCAGTTCTTCATCCTTCTTTGTCTCCCCCCCCCCCCCCCCAACCCCTTGCCATTTCACTCCGTGGTGACTTTCTGCTCTGAGCTTAGCCCCGTGGCTTGCTTCTGGGGAATGCTGGTCAGCATAAAGGAGGCAGACCTGAAAGGGGCTTTGTGGCCTAGGGTGCTGGTGCTGCCCTCGGCCACCTCCACACAAACATGCCTGGGCCGGCTGATGGAGGACAGGAACATAGAAGGGTTGAGTTGCCCCAGGCAGGGCCGACTTGCCTTGAGGTGAGCCAGGCAAGACCAGAAGAAGTGCCCAGATGCCCGGCCCCGAATCACTGATCAAACTCCTAAACTAAATAAATGTTTACTGCTGCACGTCACTGGACTTTTGGGGTTGTTACGCATCACTTGGGTGGCAAGAGAGAATTGTCTCGCTTGACACCTCGGAGTGTGACATGTCTCCCAACTTTTCCGAGAGAAGAAGGATCCAGGAGTAGAGACCTCACAGTTACCCTCCCCTCTCCTGCACACCATGAAGATTCAGTCATCTATCACCGAGCGCCCACTTTGGGCTAATCCCCATAGGCACTCTGAAAAGTCACTTCCTCACTTCAGGGAATCTGAGGAAACGAGAAACGTGAGGCAGTCTGATGACATGATTTATCTAATGTCACCATTAATTGGCAGAGTCAGGGCCCAAACCCAAGACCTAGTGCCATTTCCCATTACATCAGAAATGATCACCAAGGCTTCAAACTAGCAGAATGGTACTCTGTCCAAAGTCATCAAAGACAGAAAAAGTTTGTTTAAAGAACACAAGTGAGTTTTTATTCCATCATCCAAGATAACTGAAGTATTTGACCATGACAGCATTTCACCCTTACTCAGCATTCTTGTTGCCTCAATGGCCCTTAGGATAATGCTATTCCCAGCTGAGAAACACCCAGACGACCTGAGACTAAATCATATAGATCCCCTATTTCCCAGTTTTATCTTAAAGGATTTTATGTTCAACCTCCCTCTTCTTCAGCCAATCACTAAATATGTAAATTGTATATATGAAGATCAGCTGTTGCTTGGTGGGAATACTAATTAGAGAAAAATACCCCGCGTAAATATAAATTAGGGAATAGCAGAAACATAACAAACGCACCAATTTTCAAAGGCAGTCTCTTAAAGAATGTAGTAACAGGCCAGATCCTAGGACATCACCCCTGTTTGTGATTTCAGGCCTTACAAAACATACAAACAAATCCATTACATATTGTAAGATAAGGCAGTTTTCTGGGGGCTTATGTACAGGAGGTTTTAGGGGCAGAACGGGAAAGGGGGGGGGACGGGACACAGAGGAGAAAGAAGCTGACATTGGCAGATGAGGACTGCACCACGAGGGAAATTGTACAGACGTTGCTAGAAACTCCAAATTTAGTTTGCCAAATCTAGCTTGACTTTATTAACATATTTGATTTCATATGTATGTAAAATTTAAGCACCTGGATACTGAAATGGTAAGAGATGCTTTAGTTTAAAAGTAGTTAAGCTTTTAGAGTGTAACATTTTGTCAGTGGTTGTCATTTGAGTTTAAAAACTGAATTTCCTCTGCTGCGTACTTCCTTTATACAAGAATCTTGCAGTGGAAAAGTCCCCTTTGACAACTTCAGAGCATAGGAAGAAACCACAGTGGTTTGCAGGCCGCTAATTCCGTTACAGATGAAAGCATTCAATTATCTCTATAAAACTCAATTCCTTAGAAAATGTGTTTGTGATCAACTAAGTACGTTTTCAAAATGTGGTGCTACCACATGCTATTATTCAAGATTTTGATTTAAAAGTTGGAACGATGTAGCTTGTGGTTCTTGGGTAAAACGAAGACACCTCATCTGTTTTTTCAGTATGAAAGTATTCTCAACATAAAAAGGCAACCTAGAATACTTTTATTCCAGATGTTAAGCTAGGCTTGTTTAAATCTTTGTTTTTAGCCACCGCAGCCCAAACATACTTAAAAACTGCAATCATTTAGAAGGTCATCATTAGCATTAAAATCTTATTTACATGGCATGTATATTTGAAAGTGTGATCAAATATAGTCTAGAGATAAGGTAGCTCATGAATAAAACTTGAACAAGACTTAAAATCAGACTAAACTCTAGCTTAAGTTCAAGACAGGGGATCTCAATGGAGAATTCCTGTTGGGCAGTGGTTAAGGCCTCTCTGATGATTGCTACTTTTTGTCAGAAAAACCTACATACACACAACATTCTGCATAAAATCCCAGAGGGTTCTCTAGATTAATAATCTCCAGCTGTACATTGAGCAAAAAGTTGTTTCGGTTAACACACACACACACACACACACACACACACACACACACGAACGTGTTTCAACTCCCCATGCCCAAACAAGCAGCCCATACTTGGCCAGGGTTATGTTGGGTATTCTCCTATCCTTTGCGACATCCCGCTTTCGTGCACAAAGTCACAAACAAGAGTTTGGCTCCAAGACCTCATTTCGAACAGCTTCTCAAGTCCTCTCCATCCGTCCACATTCAGTGCATCCTTGAATATTGTGTTTAGACGGTATTTTGTCCATTCTCTTATCGCACATCATTCAGAAGCACCTTCTTCCTCCTCCGGGATCATCTTTCCTAAATTACTTTCAAAACTTTTTAAGCAATCTTATTACTGGATAGCATTAAGGTAGGTGCAGAGGCAGCCAACAAAACTATCGAAGACAGAACACAGAAGCGGGGGCCAATCCCTATCTCAAACTCCATTTATCCCATAACCAACCGTAAGGTCACGTAGCTTGCACTGGAGCACAGAAACACATGGTTTGTTTGCAGCTTCCTAAAGGCAGGCTTAGTCTGTTGCTGGTTATCACTGAACTTGTTACCCATTAAGTCGGATTCAATGTTCTTGCCTTCTAGTAATGTGGTTGATTTTGGAAATGTCGTCTTCCTATGTGCAAACCAACATGACATTCGCTTTTACACAAAATAACCATCAGCTAAACCGATTCTACACGTTCCCATACCTATTTATCATAGCAGAAAGTAGCTTTTATATATGCCTTTGTTCTTTGGGATTCCTACATTGGTGAACTATTCATTTTCAGGTCGGGCTCATCTTTATATGGTGATGAAGAGGAGGAAAGGAAGCTGGACAACTGCACAGGACAAGTATGTTCTTGAGTAGCAGATGAACACGGTCTTCACCCTCGGATGTATCAGGTGCTTAAAATGACAGCACTGGAATACATCATTTTGATAGTAAAAGATCTGCTTCCCAAACTAAGGGGCTTTCAATCTATTTTGAAGCAAGGGCGGGGGGGGAGGGGAAAGGATTTGCCAAATGGTGATAAAGCCCAAACATACAACATACTCCTCCCCTACTCTTCAGCCCTTTGGTGAGCATGTGCAATTATGGAGACTAGGGTAATTATGGAAATCTCCCAGTGCAGACAACCAGTGTCACTAACAGGTTAATGAGGCAGGAACGTTCCCAGGGTGAGGTGACAATGGAAAACAATCTTCTCCTGCCGTCTATCTAGTGCAGTGATGTAGTTAATGCTGGAAGATTCCTTTCACATGGTTTATAAAGTTCCATGGAGTAGCAATTTAAGTAGGATTCGTTTAAATAGGTTTCTACCAATTCAAGATTGTTGATGCAACCATGCTAGCTCCTAGACTGTTCAATGCCAAGCAGAGTAGCACGTACTTCCGCTTGTGAAGTCCCTTTTGTTACATCCTAAAGCGCGTCTGTCTTAAATGATTTGAAGAGAGCAGTCTGCTAACCAGAAGTATTGATTCATCCTAGGAGCTGAGCTCTTGCAAGGCACAGAGGAATTGGCTCATCTAAAAAGTTTTTAGCGTTTTCAATTATTTTGTGGCACTATAATTATGAGTAAGCTGTGGCTTACTCTTTTTTCAATGGAATCTTGCTTAAAAGGTTTTTGTTGTTGTTGTTTTTGCTAGGAGTACATTTTGAGAGTAAATGTGAATTTCCCCTTCTTGTCTGTTTTGTTTACAGCAGTTGATACGCATTGGAGATCATTAATTTGGCACAAGCAGGCTCTGAAAGAAACTAAACCGTGTAACTTACCGGCACTGGGGGGGTATGTGTTATGGGTGTGCTGTGGGGTGTAATATCAAGCAGTGTGTATCTGTCTGCCAGGGGAGTAGAATAAACTTTTTATACAAAACTTAAAGAAAAAGATGAACTCTTCGTATCATACTTCCATTATGTGAAACACACACAATTTTTTTTTTGTTTCCATATAATTTAGGGCATGGACAGCAAAATATAATCCCCTCTAAGAAAGATCAGTTTAAGTTAAAATCAATTAAAACAATTAAGAATCAGTCCCATAATAACATGGTAAACAACTCAAATGGCTTTTTTTCTTTAATGCTAGGAAAAATGTTCACCTTTCAATGGTGAAAGTACTGTTAACACAGGTAGAGAGCAAACAAGGTAAAAAGTGAGAGCACATACAGACACACACAAATATATATAAAAATTGACCAGAAATCACAGGACATTTAAGCAATGTTTTCTTAAGTAGAACTATTTTTTTTTTGTACTTTAAATAGACTAAAATATTTGGTGTGGGCGAGGGGAAGGAAATCAGTATTTCACAATTTTAACTTGAAAACCAGCTGCAATAAAGCCTCAGCTCATCGTTTAAAAAAGAAAAAAATGGAACCACATCATACTTTTGACAACCATAGGATTAAAGCTTACAAAGAACACACCTACCATCTACATCACAGTGCACAGAGGACGCAGGCTCCGAGGACTACCACAGGGAAACGACGACAGACTGCATCCCTCATATGTTGCATTACAAAATTAATGCTGTATTAGAAAAATCTCACCTCCCGTGCTTGGCGCTCTAGCTGGTAAACACCTGAGGGGTAGGGGGCTACCAAAACTGAGGGCACCGCTCAGTCTGGATCCGGACACCCACTTTCTTCCCCTGCCATTGGCCGATGCATTTAGTAATCTCAATACAACAGTCACTGAGAATCAACACTACATTCTGGCCTCTTGAGCAGGACAGTCTGCAGAATGTAGCAGAGGCTAGAGCATCCAAGGCCGTATTTTCTCTCAAGCGAGGAGAAATCCACAATACCACTCAGTTTTCTCTTACTGTGAAACATGTAAATCTCAGATTAGCTTTAACCCCATAAAGACATGATTTGTACTTCCATATACACACAGGTTCTGAAGAACTTAGCTATCTAGTTGCCTCTTCTGTTTCATTAGCCCCCTGGTTACCTTCCGTGGATTACTAAGTGTGAAGTCTCACCACCTCGTTGGCGCCATTTGCTGTTATTTGTTATGAATCTCACGTTCCGTCCACAGTAGTAAGTGACTGGAGGACACACATCCAAGTATCAGCAATGTTGACAAGCCCTAAGGCAGCTGAACTTAACTGTAACCATCACAATGTTTTAGGGAGTGAGGGTTAGTCGTAAGAACACCTAGGGTGACAGTTCTTCCCGGCGCACCCAGGACTTTCCCAGGTTTGGAACTGAAAGTCCTGTACGCAGGGAACATCTCAGTCCCAAGTGTCCCAGGGCCGTCGGTCACACTGAGAACACTGCTCACTCTTCTCCTCGTATCCCTAGGTAGAAGGTAAGAATTTTCAAGATCGTAAAGCTACCTATGAGGACATCAGCTCAAAAAACACTTTTAGGGCATCGCTTACGGCAAGCTCCTAGAAGTCCATGGATTCTTTATTTAATGGTGTCCATTATAAGAACAGCTGGTGGTACCTAAGCAAATTAGTGGTCAGTGTATAAAAGTTCATTCTTGAAACCTGTTTTCAGACAAATCCTCTAAAGCTTCTTCTCGTTTGGTCCAGTTATATAGTATTTCACTGAATCTTTCTGAGATTTTCAGAGCTAAATGAATAATTCAGTTTTATATGTCTTTTCATTTTCTTTTTTTAGGTGAAAACACTCTTTGCCAACTATTTCCCACATTCTTGCTCCATATATTGAAAAGACTGCCAACTGGAGATACTCCCCTCAGATTACAAAGGCCCGGAATTGTTACTTTTTACAGCGTTCTGCCAGAAGGTCTGGCCTTGGGAAGTGATGGCAAAGAGTATTCTCAGATATGAACATTTTTATTTTGCCTACAACGCTGTGATCTAGTTCAACAACTGCACATCTGCTTTCGGCGTAATCTCTAGTTTTTCTTGTTTTGCCCTCTTGTGTAAAAATGGTTCGTGTCACAGCTTCACTATCGCTAATAAAAAGATATAAATATTTATGCCTTAAATGTCAGGGTCAGAAAAGCAACAATGAAGCCTGAGGTAAAGTTGGTCTAAAAAGTGACCAATTTGGGTTCTGTGTCTTGCCAAGAAACAGGATTTTTAAAATTAAATCTATGCAGATTACCTACTTGCTACATGTGATGATTTCCCCCAATTTAAACTAATCTGTGTGTATGGTAGTTACACAAACCAACAAATGAATACATTCTTAAAGCAGGTACATACATTCACCAGAAAAGCACCCTATTCTCACCAATGTACTCTTTTGTTTGAACAATCCAAGAACGTGAATGACGAGACCGACATATTTCTTAAGGGACTTACTGAAAAAAGGAAAATGAAAATCTCTTTGGAAGAGACTTTTAGTAAGACTTCTATCCCTACAGACAGATGCTGAGAATCAACTTTCTGCTACGGCATTGTAAAGGGTAGAACTTAATATAGAACCAGAAATATGGCAAGTTATCTAGTGACTAACAGTGTAAAATAGCCAAAAGCTTTAAAGCCACAGAGAGAAAGAAGAAAAGTGGAGTGTGAAACGCAAAATACATAATGAAGTATTTTTCGAGGTCTAAGACTTCACTTTTGTTCTTATATCAGTATATTATGGATTTCATGGTTCAATAAATGATCATCTTTAATTAGAAATAGGAAGTAAATCCTTAACTTCTCACTGAACATTCTGGAGAAACAAAGAGCTTTCTTTCTTTCTTTTTTTTTTTTTTTTTTTTGAAGGGTAGGAGAAGATGATTTTGCAGGATTTTTTTTGGAGAAAAATCTATACGTCCTTTGTGTGGTGCTAACGAATCCTTCTCACTCCCATCAACAGCAGCATTATTCTTCCAAGGGCCCTTCTGTCTCCACCAGTGCTTGAAATGTGTGGTCTATTACAGATCTCATGGCAGCAAACCAATGGACACTGAAGTTAACTTAGGCTAACACACTCTGGTCAGGAGTCTGTGAATCAGAGATGACCCAAAGAACTTTGGAAAATCCATTTCTGTTGAGCACAGCTAAGAAAGTCAGGTCTGAACCACCTTCAGGCTGCCCTTAACTACAGGAGAACTTAACTTGGTAGTGCTACCTCCCAGGTATCTTAAGCAGCTCAGCAATCTTAAGCTAAGACGAAAACAGAGGATGACAATCTGACACTTAAAAAAAAAAGTTAACCCTACTCTAGTACCTTCCAGAGACCACTGGATGTATAATAATTTAATCAGTGGGTGTCTATCGTAGTTTTACTTGATGTTAAAGAATTCCAGTTATGATTCTTCATTATCAAGCTGCCTAAAATGGCATACTAACCAAACCGCCAATCAGGACTCTGGCAGAATAAATAAATTACTCCGAAGGTCTGAAAAGAAAATGTCTGCAAGCAAATTAAGGAACTCTCAGTGAGATCTGAGATTTAAACAACAGAATTACTCCGTGATGCTAAAATGTAAGCAGATAAATGACCCCTACTGTTAAGGTTTTCCTAGGAGTGTGTATGTATCTATAAATCCATACACACACACAATAGAATTTATTTCCTACTAAAAAGATTTAAGGCAGTTATGCTATATATAAAGTTAGCTATAATATCCAAGATAAAACCGCTCCTATTCAAAAAATTACAAGAAATTATTCAAGAAATTAGACAAGTTCTTACCATAAAGGCTATCATGAGGCTGTCTATATCTAGTATAGCTGACGTTTCCTGGTTGAGGCTCCAAACACAGGAATTCCACTCCAAGAGATGATTTGTCCCTCAATCCCCACACATAAAAGGTAGTCTGAACACATAAAATATTCATGAAAGCTTGAAAAGACATAAAAGGAACTCAACAGTAGGATTCTGACCACCTCTAGAGACCACTCACTATCGTCATTACTCTTGATCGTACTAACAACAACCCAATACGCTCCAAGGTGGAAATGGGCTGGTATTAGAGGAAAATCATTGGCTGCAACTGCTGGAAAAGTTCCTAATCCTAAACATAATTTAAAATAGAATCTGTAATTCATGCTATTTACTAGTCACAAAGACATTTAACTGGAGAGAATTTCTCAGCCATCTGTTAAGATTTAAGTGATTGACCAACTGGAACAACATCAACCTTCAACGGTGAATTAGGACCCTGGGTATGAAAAGCACCATCGTTTTTGGTCTTTAGTAAAGGTCAATGGAGAGAAACATTCTGATGTCTGCAGATAAAACATGGTTGGCAAGAGGGCAGCCAGCAAGAACACTAGGGATACGTTCTGTCATGAGAAAGGGAGGAAGGATACAATTCAGTTGATGAATTATCAAGAATTTAGCAGAGTAAAGCTCATGAAGGAAAGAAACTGGGCAAAAATTTGTCACGTCTAAACACTGGTGAGTTGGATCAGAGTAAGAGAAAAGATCACATGTTGCTTACGTCCACAGACTACCTAGTTATCTACAGAGACAGAGGAGATGGTGTGGAAGGGGGCAGTCTGTGAAATTATCATGTATAGCCATGAAAGCAAGTGGACATAAAGGCGAATTTTAAGCAAAGTGAACATTCTCTTGCATTACTTTATAACTCACCATCAACCAGACTGGGGAGGGTGCTGATTACTGAATAAATGCTCAAAAGCATTTTTGCGGGGGGGGGGGGGGGGGGGGAGAGACAGATCTTAAAGGTATATTTGGACATCTTTTGGAAGAGGTAGAGAAACCAACTGGGTATATATAATCCTTTCCTTGATTTCAATTAGCAAGAGACCAGACTGATTGTTCTTCACCTTCAGTGTCTTAGTCTTCATTAAAACTGACCTAAAAGGCACAAATAAACTGAAATTAAAGTAATTTTAACAAAGGAGAAAATCGGACACATTTAAAGGCAGAAGAATCAAGCAAAGTTGGATATGGTTTAAAGTTAAACAAACAAACTAGGTATTAAACAATTTGCAATTATATACTTGGGATACAGAATTAAGAGTACAGAATACGAATATTTAGCTTTTGAGAAAAATTAGGCAGTTTTCCTTCTGGCAAAGTGGCAGGTCCTGAGAGAAGGAGTAATAACTCCACAGCTTGAGGGCCAGGACTAAATCCCAGTCATCTTTTCACTACTGAGCACCTTCCACCGTGGCTGGATAAAGAGCAGACATCAGTAAATGTTTACGGAATTAATGGATAGCATGCTGTATAATTAGTATAACTGGCGTTAGCTCAAACCAAATCAGGAAGGTTCCCTGAAGTAGGAGAAAAGAACACAGGTAGGGTTGTTCCAAAAAAGTGGGCCGAAGTCCAGTCATGTGTTCTAATCCTAAACAGTGCTTACACAGACTTTTCAACTTTTTTTTTTAAAGCAGTAAAACTCTTTTTTAAAAAGAAATCTATAATAGAACTCCATTATAGGATAAAAACGAAGCTGTCACTGGTTAAACCAAAGTCAGTGGGAACGTCACCAGCCTCTGATTCCCTACAACGTCTCTCTATGGACTCTGCTGTGCAAACCACCATCCATCTTAGAAATGTGACAGAAAATACGTTCACTCAGTTCTCATGTGAAACAGAGAAAATTACCGGCGCTGTGGAGGGGGAATTCTAAATAATGTTGCTAACTTAAATAAAGACAAAATTCAACAGACAGGAGAACTTATCACTCAGAAGAATGAAAACAACCCCAATGAGGGGAGGCGGGGGACAGGGAACCAACAAAAATTAGGCCGCAGCAGACAAAACAGAATGTAAACACAGCATCTCCTTAAAAAGCACGTAAAGTCATCGAATGCCAACAGAGTCAACTGCCCGACAGGTGCAAGGTCCCAGTACTACAGGTATTTCCAAAGAGCTGAGTCTCAGTTTAATGTTGCAGAGAAGAATCCCAACACGGTTGCAGAGATGTCATCACTCCTGAGACGCTAGAGCTGGCACTGCTCCACTTGACACATCGGCGCAAGAGCAGCTGATTACCAGGACCTTCTACCACTTTCAAGGTTGTTCTCTGTCCCTGGAACTGCTCCCCAACATCACCCCAAGTTCTCAAGTAAGCTCAACTCTTCCAAAGGGGCAGAGGCTGGTCTGGGTTATCTCCAGCCGGCCTGACAGTGGTCATACCTGAACACACGAAGCCATCTATCACAAAGTAAGGCCACCCTCAACTCTTACAAATTATAGAACCCTTCTGATCCTCGAGTTTGGATCTGTGCAGAGACTTCAACATAAGCATTAATACTCAATAGTGAGTTTCCTTCAAAATGAGCCTTTGCATTTGACGTCGTTCTCTTGGCCAGGAAGGCCGATCTCCCTGGCTCTCCGCCATGGCTTACTCCCTTCTCACATCAAATGTCAGCTCGAGCATCACTTCCTTAGAGAAGCCTTCCCTGCCATGCTCTACCACAGTACCCTGTTTATCTCCTTCATAGACAAATAAGCTCATTAAGGGTCACAGTAACTGATGTCTCAGCCAAGGCAGGGACCAGATTTGTCTTGTTCACCTTTACCCAAGGCAAAGAGAGTTCCTGGCACACGTAACAGGTGAACAGTAAGTATTCGTTGAAAGAATAAAAAATTACCATACCAGGTTTACATGAACACATACGTGTACACACAAATACAGGAAAATGGGGGAATATCTAATAGGAAACAATCAAATACTGAGAGTCCTGAAAAGGATACCTACAGAGACAGCTAAACATGGTTTCAAAGAACAAGTACCAAAGGTGTCTATCTTCAAAAATATGAAAATTTACTAGAAGGGGGTCAGGAGTGGCTGTTTCCCACTTCTAAAGAGACGCAAACAAGAACTGTTTAAACTGCAGACTTAACATTAGACGTAAGGATTATCTGCTGCTGCATGGACTACAAACAGAGCGTCTGGAACCTCCTCTCATGGCAGAGCATAAAACGTCAGCGGGTATAATAGTCAACCACATTTTCAGGATTAGTTAAGAACACCTCCGACTGTAGGTAATTATAAGCTAAAAAAGCTTGCTAAACTGCTTCTCCCCCAATTTTTAAAATTCTCAATTCACAATTAGGTAAAATAACACTTTATAAATTTAATACAACATACTTTAAAAACAAATGGCCCTTATCTGCTGATCATACCTCAGCATCACTTTTGTGGGTATTGTGCAGAAGCAATTACA
Organism: Neofelis nebulosa; assembly: GCF_028018385.1. Taxonomy (NCBI): domain Eukaryota; kingdom Metazoa; phylum Chordata; class Mammalia; order Carnivora; family Felidae; genus Neofelis; species Neofelis nebulosa. The sequence continues at coordinate 26,843,963 of NC_080792.1, read as the reverse complement.
TTTACAAAAAGGTCCATTTCATAATACAACCTGGTAACTAAATCACACGAAACTCAAAGAGCCCTAGGTCTGCTATTGAAGTATTTTAAAATAGCTTTTAAAAAAGAGTGTTTGTATTTAGAGACTGGCTTTAAAAAAAAAAAAAAAAAAAAAAAAAAGGATAAATATAGTGAAATAACTGTAGCATATCCCTGAAAACAATTATACTGCCATTTGCGTTTTTATGAGGTGCAAGGATAAATCACCAGACTGCTTGGTTACGCAAGTCAATTACTATCCGTTGAAATTCGCTGCGAGACGGAGGGGTTTATTCCATATGAATTCGCACTGTGCCCCAGAATTAACTGGTGCTGGCAGTATCAGTGCCACCATTTCAGTGATGGATGTCATGCTACACAGTTTTGGTATCAGGGCAAAAGCGGGAACGGAGAAGAGGTCTGGGAGGTCTGGGAAGATTTTCTGCAAAGTTTCGTTACAGTGAGATTTAGCAGTAAGTAACACAAAAAGAATGACTGTTTAAGACCCACTGAACACATTAAGGTCAAGGATTTCAAAAGTTAATCCACTTTTCTTCCCCCAAGAGTTTATTTTTGGTAAAAGGCAGAAAAATTAGTTTTTCTACAAGGGAAATCTGCTTCTAAATGATAATTTGAAAATCTTGATATATATTATATATTAAAAAAGACACACAAAAATAACGGAGAAGTGGGAATAACAGATTAGGTACTGTAACTTTATAAAGGCTTGCCTAAATCAAGAAGCAGCACACACACACCTAATTTCTGCAAACTAAAAATGTATATAAACAGCACAATACTGTGATACTGGATCATGATACATTACCTGTACACATAACTACTACTGTTATTAATAAACCTTTGGGACACTCAGTTTTAGGCCCAACAAGACATCAGTCAAGTCTTTAAAATCTTCTCTTTCTCCTTTATGGGAGAGTATTTCTAGACACTAATTTTCCCATCTAATATTCGAATATAGGAAACCGATTCCACAAGGTGCTTTAATTGACGAGGCCTCAAGTGCTGTTTTCTCTCTGGAATTTTTGGACAGTAAACAGTCCGTGGGGACCACACACAAATACTATGACAGAAGAGTTGTTACGTTAAGTCTTTTGATGGCGCTTGACTGGTGCCGAGGCTTTAGGACATGCTTGAACAACGCACTGAAGGGGATCCCATCTGAGTTAACACTTTGTCCAACCACTGCAGAGGCCCATTCAGATGAAGTTCGATCCAGCAAGGAGTGCTTGTTACCGTCTGCCTTCTATTTAAGAGAATACAAGAAAATAATTATGAAATGAAAAGAACATGGCTATGTTTAGTTAGCTACATGCATTAAGAATTCAGATAAATTAAAAGGCTGTATATACTAAAACCTACATCCTTTTGAACAAGCATTCAGTCTGGATAGCGATTACTTTGAAAACGATTTAATCCTCAAAGTCTAACAAAATACTTCTAATGACTTTTTATTTTATTTATTTATTTTTGCTTTTAAAGAGATGAACAAAAACATCTTTTTCTCTTCAGATTAAAATTAGGACGGTGACCTGACTATTTACCATCCAAAATGAGACACCTTTAAGAGGAAATCAGGGGTGCTTGGGTGGCTCAGTTGGTCAAGCATCCAACTTCCGCTCAGGTCATGATCTCACAGTGGGTTTGAGCCCCGCGTTGGGCTCTGCGCTGACAGCTCAGAGCCTGGAGCCTGCTTCAGATTCTGTTTCCCTCTCTCTCTCTGCCCCTCCCCCGCTTGTGCGCACACGCTCTCACTCTCTCTCTCTCTAACTCTAAAAAATAAATAAATATTTTTAAAAAAAACAGTGAATGTAGTCACTATTAATAATCATGCTAGGACAAGAGACTCCAACCAGACTGCCCCCAAGCAAACCAGAATATACCTTACTTACTATTCAACCATAGAACAGAGGATATTCAAATACCAAAGAAAGACTAAATGGAACAGGGCTCAAATTTCAAGTATACCAAAACAAAACAGAATTCTGACCTAAGCTTATCATAGAATGTTAAGAGTTGGAGTTCAGCTTTTCCCTGACAAAGCCAAAGAAAAACATCCCTGTTAGAAACATCATGTAGGCTTTTAATAAGAAACACCTCTAGTACCTCGACATAATGGGAGACTCTGGGAATAACAAATTGTTCAATGACACTCTGTCACTTGCACATACTGATTTTAGTTTTTATTTATTATATACAGTAAGTTGGTGAGTCTGCTTGCTTCTTAGCATGACAGCCCTTCAAACATGGGAAAAGGCCGTTATCAACTCTTCATCTCCAAGCGACACATGCTCAATGAATTTAAAACTGTATTTCAAAGGATGTGGTTTTCTGTAGCAGATGGTGTCAGTGCCCCACTAGCACCTTGGGATTTTTCAGTGTTGTCTAGCCAACTTCCAACTGCATGTATCTGAATTTCGGTGCCTGAGAACTTCTCTGCTCTGGCCACACGTGTATCAGACCGCAAGTGCTAGGAAATAACCTCCCTGGAGCAGCCCTCAACCAATGACAGGGGGGTTGGCATTTAAATGTCCAGTTTCCTTTCCTTCTGGGTCAGATAATTCTGTACGTTCGTTACTATTTCCCAAGTTTCCCTGGCGGAAAAAGCTCTAATGACCCACCCAATATAGTAGATGGCTTAATAATGGTATTGGCCGCCTTCCCTCCCCTACCTCACTTCCCTACTTCCTCCTTCCTTACCAGTGTTTCCTCCATTTCCTGAATAAACTCCTTGCATTTGAATCCTTGTCTCAGGGTCTGAGACGTACACTAAGACATGCTGATATGTGATCATTCCTAAAACATGACACACGGAACACAATACAACAGTCTCAAATCTGATCTGCACAGACTCAGTGTCTTATTTTGACTTAGATACTACATTTTGGTCGATGCAGCCTAAAACTGCACTGGCACATTTCACAAGTCCACTCACGTTATCCATGAGGCAGAGGCAAGACTGACCCTTCTTCATTTTCCCCTCTGTTCTCTGTTGTTCTTCACATAAAGTTTCCCCTGCCTTCTATCTCTCCCTCAGATCAGGCATTCTGCAGGATTTTGCCAGGATCCCTTTTAATTTTGATCCCGTCATTTGTGGACTTCTAGGTATTTCTCAGTTTGTTTTGAATCAGATCATTCATTACTAGATTAGTTTAACCTTAGGGAATAATTCTTAATCCGGGTCACTGAATGGGAAGTAAGTAGGTTTAAGAAGGTTGTCACTGTACGTATGTGGGCACAGAAATGCACCCGAGAACTTCTTTATCCCCCTATTTACTCACTTCAGTATCAATCCACTGAACTCAGGTATATTTCTCAATTAAGTATCAATTCTTTGCACATCTGTATTTCCTGTTCACGATAATTCCTGATTTTTTTTTTTTTTTTTTTTAATGTTGGCAAACATGCTGGCATTTTAAGAAACTGAAAGGTAGTTTTAGAAATGTAACCATTAGCTCTACCTCCTCAGCTCCACTGTCAATAAGGATAAAAGGTTCCTGGTAACTGCCAATAGTTCACAGATAGGAGTATTTGACATTATTGTTAAAGGAAATGTTAAAGGAAACTACTTTATTACCCAAGGTAGATCTATCGGACTTTACGCAAATAAAAACATACTGTGTGTTACTGCTTCTCGTAATTACAGATTTTAAATTCTCTCTGAGTTAATGAACGGCAGAGTCCGCCATGCATGAAGGGCAGTACCTCTCTCCACCAATTAAAGCTGTGGTTAGCAGGAGACCTACGGACATATGTGGAATTCTCCCTGAGCTCTACAGTTCACATTGAATTCCGCTAAATTTCTGCTCCCATGTTCTGTAATATTCTAATCTTTTGAAGAAAAAAACGTGTGACCTAAAAGCCTGGTATCAGATAGTAACCATTTAAATTTAAATTTTAATATCAACTCAGGTCAATTTAAGTCCAAGGCAAAAAGGAACTCGGCATTCTTTAAAGGCATCATATGTCAAAAGGGAAATGATTAAAACAAAAGAGAAAAGTCACAAAATTAGTTATTCTACCAATAGAACTTGGACAAAATAATGACAAGTCTTCATTCTAGGATATAAACATGTAACACACTATATATTTCTTATAAAAACATTTGACCAGCCGACCTCAAGTCTCATGATCCCAAGAGGCACACACCTCCCAAAATTTGTTCAAGACACAGAATCCGGTCCAAATGAAATGAAATACATTCTGAAGAAGGGCCCAAACTACTGGACGAAACAGGACAGGAATACTATTACTACACTATATGAGTATTTTCATACGCAGGCATTCAGAGAGTGAGGAGTATGAGCGGCAGAAAGGCTAAGTATTTTACTTAAAATTCTAGCCTTAACTATGCTGAGGAAGTCTTTGCTTCCTCTGATGTGGAATTCAATCCACTGTTTAATTTGGTAATAACTTAATCTATCTTATCCCCTGCTGACACATTAGCCTTTGTAAAACTCAATTACGTGACTGTTACTACTACCCTCGGAGAGGGGGCTAAAAGTCAAGGAGAGCTTTCGTCAGGTCCCCCGTCTCCGCCACTTACAGTGCATCCCTGGGCAAATCATCAAACCTTTTCTAAGCCTGTTTCCAAATAAGCATTCGTTTGAACCACTTTTTGCAACCTTATTAAAAAAAAAAAAAAAAAAAAAAAAAGGGAACAGAAACAGTCAATTCTTAGCCATGCTGAAATGAGTGAGATATTGCATTTAAAACAGAGGACAAGACCATGGGGAAGGGGAAAAATATTTATATAAGTATAAATATAAATATAAATATAAATATAAATATAAATATAAATATAAATATAAATATAAATATAAATATAAATATAAATATAAATATAAATATAAATATAAATATATAGTTACAAACAGGGAGGGAGCCAAACCATAAGAGACGTTTAAATACAGAGAACATACTGAGGATCAAGGGAGTGGCGGGGGTCGGGGAACGGGTGTGTGTGGAGATGGGCATCGAGGAGGGCATTTGTTGGGATGAGCACTGGGTGTTTTATAAAGTAAGTGATAAACCACGGGAATCTATTCCTGAAGCTAAGAGCACACCGTATACACTAGGTGTTAGCTAACCTGACAATAAATTATATAATAAATAAACAAATAAATAAAATTAAAAAACAAAAACAAAAACAAAAAACACAGCACAGTGCCTGGCCCCTAACAAGTACCCCCTTCTATTACTGAATAAAGTTCTACCTCTTAACCTTATATTCAACTGGTCAACTTGTCTGTCCAGCCGCCTTCTCCTTTACCTTCCATACTCCAGTTGACACGGAACTGGATTCTGTTGCCAGGATCACTGTGGCCCAACCCTTCAACCCCTAACTGAAATCCTACGCATCTTTCCGAATCCAGACCATGTGGCATCTCTATCAGAAGAAGCCTTCCCAGAGCCTCAGTGAAAGCGCCTCTCCTTCCATGTACTGACATAGCCTTCAAATATACCCCTTTTATGGTATTTAACACCCTGCATTACGTTACAGCGCATGTCTGCACAGGTTCTAATTCTGTCTTCTACACTGCCAGCATAGGAACTGGCAGCAGTTTTGAACGTAGAGACCTCCAACTCCCTTTTGTGATTTTGCATATGCTCTGCTGACTCCATAACCTTAAGGAAAATAGATCCGTGTGAACTCCAGAAGACACAAAGAATGGGGGAGAAAAGAATCAAACATTGTGGAAACTGAAGAACTGAATATGCATTTCATACCGGTATTCTGCTCCCCACCCTTTCACAAAACTCATTCTTATGGTGCACATTCTAGTTAGTTGATACACGGCTTCAAAACCCTGATTGACAGACTGAGCCAGAAGAGCAGCAAATTCCTGGTTGTTGAAGATCTTCAGATTACAGCCTACGATTGAAAAAAGTAAAAAAAAAAAAAAAAAAAAAAATACTGTGTGAAAAGAATATCATGATCAAGAAAATAATTTTAAAGGGGCTACAGATCTTAAAATGCAAGGACGCCAATCATCTCCTGATTCCTAAAATTACTAGCAACTAGAGAAGCTCAGCGAGCTGACACAACAGGTCTGCTGACACAGACGCATCCATACCTGGTGGGATTTTACACACTGTTGCCGGGTGCCAGCCGTATCTCTGATTACAGTTGGGGCTCTGCACAAAGATTGCACTATCGCTTAGGCACTCTGCAAAAACTTCTCCACCTATGTAATATAAGCGTACTCCTCTTCCTAAAACAAAATACATATGGGATTAGTTTCATAACATCTCCTGTTTCAGTATGACTTTGGGAGAGTCTTCTTGGAGGAGCATTAAAATGATAGAAGGTATTTTGATAACCTTTTCCATAGCAATGCTTTTCTGAGGTCTAACATTGAAACATACCACTCTGTATTTTTCCAAGTATTTTTTAACAATGATTTTATTGATTTGAAAAAATACACGCTTGTCAAAAGTACGTAAACGATGTAAAAAAGTACATGTAAAGAATTCCATACAAATTATATATTATTTTAAAACACGTAAAATAAATGGAGTTAAGTCTAAAGGAATTAACTGTTTGGATAAATACGCCTTCGTCATAATAGACGGTATTTCCTTAAAGATGCCACTAAGGTTAAGAAAAAAGTGAATAAAATCATCAAGAAGTTAGTGTCATTTGCCATTTTTACAATTATATTAAGGTGACCACCAAATCCCTAGGTAGATAAGCAGAACTAGGGGAGAAAAAATTATGCTGAAAGATTTTAATATACTTTTTTCAGAATCGGACAAATACACACAAAATATTAGAGACAGAAGGATTTAAAAAACCAACTGTGAAAGGTAGAGATCTCAGACAGCACCTAAGATTCTCACTCCTGGTGTGCAGACACCTTTTCTATTATTCAGTCAAACACGAATCTAGGTGCTGCCGTTAAGGAATTTCTCGGATGTAATTAAGGTCTCAAATCTGCTGACCTCAAGAAAGGGAGGTCCTCTTTTGGCAGGCCTGACTTAATCAGGTGCTAGCCCTTAAAAAGGACGGGGCTGTCCCTGGTGAAAGTGATTCAAAGTGTGAGCGAGAGGGTTCAACACCAGAGATTCTCGGCTGCTGACCGTGAAGACAGAGGGCCCGCGAGGCAAGGAATGGAGGGGACACCCACTTGCTGAGAACAGCTTCTAGCTGTCAGTCTGCAGGAAATGAAGACCTCGCTGCTGTAACTTGAAGGAAGTGAACCCTGTGACAATCATGTGAGCTTGGAAGAGGCCCTCCAAGCTCCAGAGGAGGACACGACAAAGTCAATGCCATGATTTCCCCTCGTAAGATCCTGAGGAGACTCCTAACCCATGCCTGGACTCCTGACCTGCAGACACTGTGAGATCATAAATCCATGTTGTTTCAGGCTGGCAAGCGTGTGGTAACATGTTACACAGCAAATGAAAACTAAGAAAACATTTAATACATAAACACAGAACCTGATGCCCTGCTCTTGTGACCACAGAATATTTGTAAAACAACCAAACATACACTTGACCATCAGGAAAAGATTAAATCCAAAAAGCAGAGATTTTCCAAGCTATAGCCTCTCATCAAAACCACCCAATAAGTTAGAAATTGAAAGTAAAAAGATCCAATAATTGCGGCAACCTAAAATTATGTAGAGAAGGAAATACGGTAGAGGAAACCTGTTGAATTTTTATGCAGAACCCCAACTAAAACACAGGATAAACCAGAATTATTTTAGTTAACGTAGGGTGGGTAGTCAGAAGCCTTCCTTACCCACAAGACACCTAAGATTACACAAAATTTATACATCAAGCAAGATTTGAGAAATTCCACACAAAGCAACATTAACAGACCTCTTTAAGTTACAGCACGTTTGCAGAATGATACTCGCTCTTTAGCGACCAGCATTATTTCTCACAAGAGGTCAGAGTTAATTCATTAGAAACTGAAGCACACTATTGTTAAAAGAGGTTACTTTAAGGAAATGAGAACTATGTTCAGTTATATTAGTCAAACTTTTTCTACCTCATTGCCAAAAAAAATACTGGAGACTCAAAGAGTTGCTGTTTATGTGGATTGCATCTATGGAAACTTAGCACATTAGATATTAAAACTGAGATTCAAAAAAAATTTATAATTCATTTAAAGTTCTAAATAATACATCTATTAAATACTAATATAAATAACATGTTTATGAAAAATAACTATTTCCCGGGGCGCCTGGGTGGCGCAGTCGGTTAAGCGTCCGACTTCAGCCAGGTCACGATCTCGCGGTCCGTGAGTTCGAGCCCCGCGTCAGGCTCTGGGCTGATGGCTCGGAGCCTGGAGCCGGTTTCCGATTCTGTGTCTCCCTCTCTCTGCCCCTCCCCCGTTCATGCTCTGTCTCTCTCTGTCCCAAAAATAAATAAAAAACGTTGAAAAAAAAAAAAAAAAAAAGAAAAAGAAAAAAGAAAAATAACTATTTCCCCTCCCGCCCCCCCCCCCCCCAATTAGTGAGAACAGCAATGTTTTACATTTTTGCAAATCTCTCTAATGTCTGGCTTAAGAGAAGAAAGTTGGATTCTTATCAGATTCTACATGTAATCTCTTGCAAAATCACATGCCTTGTAGCTTCTGGAATATTTCACTGTACATTCATGAGTGAATGAGAGTGAAAAAAAGGCAAATAGCATTAGTACCATTATGAAAGAAGTTTTGACCTCACGAACTTGCTGAAAGGGTGTCTGGGACTACCACATTTTGAGAGCCTCTGAACTATTTTTTGACCTACGTACTAAACAGTAGTTCTTATTTATAATATCCTGCTTCGGGGGCACCTGGGTGGCTCAGTCGGATGAGTGTCCAACTTCAGCTCAGGTCATGATTTCAAGGTTCATGGGTTCGAGCCCCGCATCGGGCTCTGTGCTGACAGCTCAGAGCCTGGAACCTGCTTTGGTTTCTGTGTCTCCCTCTCTCTCTTCCCTCCCCCACCCCCACTGGCACTCTGTCTCTCTTTCAAAAATAAACACTAAAAAAAATTTTTAATAATAAAATAAAGTATCTTGTTTTAGATTAAGGGTGAGCAGATTTAATTATTTAGTATATTAATTCCCTGAAGGGGGAAATACTAGGGGACTGGAAAAAAGTCATGGTTTGTTAAAATTGTAATTCGAAAATCTGAACAGGACACTTTTATGGCTGGTGGAGGTGCAGCAAAGTAATTTTAACATGCATTTATTGAAGGACTTCCCGGAACCAAGGGTGCCAAATAAAGAGAAGCCGAAGGTCAGAGTCTGCGGATCTATTAAAGCAGCGAAGCTGTGCACTCACACTGACAAGAGACAAGGCAGGCGTTTCTGCACACAATCTTCTGCTGTGGCAAACTGCACGATGCTCACATTATGAGTATACGGCACTGGTTCTTGACAGAAGGTAAAAACACATACCTATATGTCTTCTTGTCATTTCTACGGTGGCATTTCGGTTGACGTTGGAGAGCAACCCTAGGCAGAACCTCTCTGAATTGGATGGATCTGTGAAACCGTCTACAGTGAGTGAGGGCTGTGATGCGTGGAAGGTCTCTCCAACCCTCTGGTTTAATTCATAATATGCTATTGAACACCAAAACGCAGGTTCTGAGTAAGTAACTGGCTGCAAATCTGGGGAAAAAAACCAAACCCATAAAAGCAAGAAATGTTGTGTGAACAGTTCAAGCCAAGAAAAGATTGAATATCATCAGATATCTGTACGTGCTCTATGCCAGCCTAAACTGGCTGCAGCTCAGGAAGCAGACTTAACATCTACACCACAGACTCCAGTCTCCATTAGATCATACCAGATTTTCAATGTTTCAAATTTCCCCCATCTCATTCGGTCATCTAATCTTCAAACATCTTTTTTAGACTTTCTGGGGGGTCATGTTCTACTAGTAGTTTTATCCTAGTTCCTGTTCAAATATAAAACCATCGCGGGTAAAGTAAACCAACTTACATAATAAAACTAATTTTTCGTAGGATAAAGTGGAATAAAGCTGGAGCAAGGACTGAGTCAAACGCCACAAGAAGAAAAATTCTATCATAATCATGGAACACAAAATACGACGTATTTGTGACATTGTCTATTTTAACATGAGATTCTCGGTGAGTTACCCTAGTTACACAAATAGAAAACCCATGCGTATACAAGAAACAGAAAGTAATAAAACACAAAAGGCATGTAAGTAGAAACAGAATATAGAATCAAAAGAATCTACATATTTCATGGACCACATGAATTTAACTTCTGTAACTTTGATTAAAAGACCCAAGGAGTATCATGAACATTTTGTAGAATAAACTCCTAATGTGTAGAAACTGCAGAGAAACTGGGAAATACTGAGGTAAAACGAAGGCCAAGGATAAACTACACAATGTACACACACACACAATCTTCCATACCCCATGCATATTTGTGACTGTGTGTCTGTGTATATATACAGACACACACCTTTTTATATTAGTAATTGCTATTACAAAATATCATAAAATAAACATACCCATATAAATCTAGCCATAATATATCATAAAACTTTCCATAAAGAATATGATTTCCATGGATAGATTTATTCGGTTTGAGACTGTTTTAATAGTATTAAAAGTTTTAATAGTATTGAGGTTTTAATAGTACTGAGTTTTAATAGTATTAAGGCAAATTATCATCTTTAAAAAGCACTAATTTGAACAATCATTTGATTATCCATTGAGATCTGTTTCTCATGTAGATGAAAAATAATTTTCAGAGAAGACATTTGATTAACGGATATATTATAAAAGGTGGGGGGCGGGGGGAGTGTGGGGGAGAGGAAGTATTTGCCACTTACCCAAACTATGATTAACAGGGGAAAGAGTAGTAGGAGACAGTTCTGCTGGAGATCCTGAAACAAAAGGAGTCAATTTTGTAACAGATCTGCAAGTACTTCCAGAACTTCTGACCAAATAATTGTTAAAACTGGTTGCATCTGGTTGTAACTATCACAAATAATACAGAAAGTTTACATCCTAACAATTCAAAATAGGCAACTGCAATATGTGAATTTAATTTTGGAGGCTTCAATATATAAAAGGTACAAGCGTATGAACAGCCCTAGCTTCTAGCCACCCAGTTCTCCTTCCCAAAGGCATCCAGTGTTGCCAGTTCCTTGTGTACCTTTCCAGAAACAGTCTATGAGCCACACAAGCAAATATATACTGTTTTGTGCCCTTCCACCCAGATTTTTGTTCACAAATGGTAACCATTCTGAACTTTGCTTTCTCACTACCAAACTTTATCAAGGATGTTGATGTTTCCTTATTTATTGCTCTCCCTTCCTCCTTCTCTCTCTCTCAACATAAGCTGCATAATCTTACATTATTGGTGTATTATGATCCCATATTGACGGATACTCAGACTATTTTCGATCTTCTGATTCATGAGCCAAGATTGCAATGACTAATCTTGTACATCTTGCATACTTCCAATCATATCATTCTCTTAAGAGAAACTGCCAGGTCAAAGGGTTATACATCCGTAATTTTGATAGATTTTGCCAAAACTGTCATCTATAGAGGTGGTACCAGTTTACATTCCGGTGGCAACATAAATGGTGAGAGGATGCTGATGTGTTATCACTGACAGGTGAAAACATGGTTTTAACAAGTAGAGTTCTAATGTGTATTTCTCTCATAAGTGACATGGAACAGCTTTATTAAACTTTTTTATATTGCATTTCCTTTCTGTGAACAGTCTCTTCTTTTGCTCATGTTTCTACAGTGGTGTTGATCACCCTCACTGATTTATAAAAGGGTCTTTATGTACTAGGGATATCAGTCCTTTTATGATATGGCTTGTAAATATTTGGTCATCTGTCTTAAGACTGACTCTTCCTAATTTTGATTAAGCAGAATTTTTAAAAACGATCATGTGTTTTAATTCGTGAATCATTTTGGGATATGTCACACTTCGATAAAACAGTCAGTTGGATATTCCTGACTTACTCTTAACCTTCAGGGGATACTTCTAATATTTTCCCATTAAGTAGGACGCTGATTTGGGGATGAGAGATAAAATTCCTTATTTAGCATTTTTGCATCAATAATCTCAAACAATACTGGTCTGCGGATTTACATTCTAACTGCAATGTTATACTGCCTCATGGAGACAATCTAGAAGCTTTATGTCTTTTTTAAGCTCCGTAACAGTTTACATAGCATTGCAATAAAGCATTTTTAATAGTTTGACAGAATGCCTGTGTAAAATTGTCTGTAGTTAACAATTTTCTAGGGTTTACCCTAAGACATTTCTCTTTTCCTTCCATGAAAGTTCACTGTTAAGATAGCTCTATTTTCTTGAGTCAGTTTTGGTAAATTACATTTTCTTAGAAAATTATCCATTTCTTCCTGTTTTAGGCAAACAGGTTAAACCTAATCAAGGCAATAAGGAGAGGGGGCACAGATACATAAAATACACAAACACAAAAGAAAAAAACCAGAATCTTTCAGAGACTACTTGACCCAATTCCATGCAATTACATTTTAAAGCGCATTTGTCGTAAACGCTGTTAAGCAATCTTACAATTACAGAATATGTTGTGTTTTCTGGTCATCTTCTCTTCACGTTTGGGGAAAGTTATGCTAAAAAGCACGACCCACAGCCCGCACACTTCAAGCAACACAGCAACAGTGCAGATGCAGAATAAGACAGGTGAGACCCCAGCCTCGCGCAGGTCTCCCCTCCCCCACGCCATTATAACCAGGACAAAATACCACGCGGCAACAGGTGAGATGGCAACCCCCGAAGAAACCGATGAACCAAAAGTAGAGAACAGGTGACAATTATTTTTCTGAAGACAGAACCATCTTCCCAAACAAAAAATTAAGTTCCTGAGTTCTTTTTTTGTTCTTCAGTTTGAAAAATCTGCTGGCAAGTCACAACAGGTCCAACTAAGAAAGGTCAAAATATATTTAGAACAATGAACTAAAACTCACCGTTTCCTGAAGCTGGTATAAAATAAACAAAGCTACCATGAGAAATGGAAGAAACTGCCCAAGTATTCTTATCTTTCAGCTATTGATTCCTCTATTAACTACGTGTCACTTATCAAAAGCGACCAGATCTAGAAAGAATGGCTCACTGTAATCACTCGTAAAATGTGTAAATGTTAACATAAGCTAACGATTTATTAGAAACTTTTTTTTAAAGATGCAGATTAACGGATAATTAGCCGATTAGCTACTCATATATTCACACTGCTACTGAAGTCTGCGACTTCCAGTAACGAGAGTAAGAATCTTCAGTATTCAGGCAGTGGTTTCTAGCAGTACTGGAAGCCGAAGCATCTAGAGGAATACTTGTGTATCTCTGCATACAAGTTTGCCTGTAGTTGTAGGATACATTTTTCAATGAGGAAATTTTAGATCAAAGAGAACGCGGATTACATTTTTACAAGTGCCAAAGTACCTCCCCAAACGATTGGCCCCACAAGTTACGAGCCAGAGTATCTTCATTCTGTGCCTCTACCTTCTGACACCTGCCTACTTGATAGGGTTAAAGAGGCTACTCTATTTTCTTGTTTCATTTTTGTTACAAATAGCACGTTCGTGTACTTTTGTCCATTTTCCTATTACCTACCATCTGTTTCTTCTTGATTTGTAAGTGGTTTTAAATTTCAAAATCAGGGGCACCCGGGTGGCTCAGTCGGCTTAAGCATCCGACTCTTGATTTGGGTTCAGATCATAATTTCCCAATCTGTGCGATCAAGCCCTGCGTCGGGCTCTGCACAGAGAGGAGCCTGCTTGGGATTCTCTCTCTCCCTCTCTCTCTGTACTCCCCCAGCCCCCACGTGCGTGCGCTCTAAGTAAATAAACTTTAGAAAAAATAAATGAACTTTGAAATCAGTTATTAAGACTGGTCATTCATTTGCAACGGTTTCCCCACATTTCTGGTTTCTTTTGACATAGCTTGCAAGGTAACATTAATTTTTTAAATCAGACATTACTTTTTTAGAGCAGTAGGCTCACAGCAAAAGTGAGTACAATGAAAGTACAAAGAACTCCCACATACCCATGTACACACACACGGACAAACTCCTCTGCAACGAGCACCTCGCACAATGGCTCACTCGTGGCCATCAAGGAAATGATGCCGACACACCGTTATCACCCAAAGCCCACAGTTTACACTAGGGCTTCACTGTTGGAGTTGTACATTCTATGGGTTTTAACAAGAATATAACATATAGTCACCATGTAATATCCTAAAAAATAAAAATCCCCTGGGCTCTGTCTATTCATCTCTTCTTCCCCACGAGCCCCTTAGATATCACCTATCTTTTTCTTGTCTCTACAGTTCTCCCTTTTCCAGAACGTCATGGAGTTGCAATCATAAAGTATGTAGCCTTTACACTTTGGGTTCTTTCACTTGCATTGCGAATTTAAGGTTCCTCTATGTCTTTTCATGACTTGGTAGCCCATTACTTTTTAGCGCTGTGTAATACTCCTTTCTCTGGATGTACCAGTCTGTTTATCCATTCCCCTACTGACGAACCTCGTAGTTGTTTCCAAGTTCTGGCAATTATGAATAAAAACTGCTATACACATCCATATGCATGTTTCTGTGTGTCCATACATTTTGAACTCTTTTGGGAAACACCATGGAGCGGGACTGCTGGATCATAAGGTAAGAGTATGTTTAGCTTTGTAAGAGGCTGCCACAATGTGTCTTCCAAAGGGGTTGTCCCATTTTGCATTCCCACCAGCCATGAATGAGAGTTCCTGGTGCTCCACGCTGTCACCAGCGTTTGGCGTCACCAGTGTCTGGATTCTGGCCATTCTCATAGGTGTGTGGTAGTAACATTTTAAATTTTATTTATTTATTTATTTAAACTTGTCGATATTGTCTCTGATGTTTTAAACCTTGTGTATTTCTCGTTCAGATTATTTAGGAAATTCCTCAGTGTCACGTACTAAAACTTAGAGGGTTTCATCTTTAACATTTAAGTGTTTGCTCCAAATGGAATTCATTTGGTATGAGATGAATTACATGTTCAGGGTTATCGTGCAATTTCTTTTGAGGAGTATTAGTTTGGATTTCTTGAGCAAAATTAACGGCTGAAGATACATTAGTAAGTTCAAGTGTATTAGTCAACCATAAATGAACAGATCTCAAATGAAACAACAAAAATAGAATTATTCTTTCAAACGACATATACAAAAGGACAGTTAAAGGTCTTAAGGCCATTTCACCTGAACGTCTTTGCTTGTATATTACAGTGAAAACCCTGAAGAACTAAAATTATCTACTCTTTTGTTTTTACACCACACCTGCTGAAAAGCAAGCTTTAAAAGGACCTAATTTACTGAATACAGACCAATCACTTTCACAAACCTTTCAGGAAACTGGGAATCATGTTGGGGTAACTCCTTCAACCTTAGCTCTACACTTCATTACCAAGCAAGTCGTAGCTCAGCCATTAATCTCATTTCTCCCTATGTCATGAAACCAGCCCAGAGAAGTCTAGTGCAGCAGTCAAGAATCAGGTGTCTAGAATCTGACATCCTAGGTGCATATTTCTCTCACTTTTCAGCTCTTTTTCTATGACGTTCACTGCAATGTTGTTTTATTTTTATTCTTTGTAAACACTGAACCTTTTAAAATTAAGAGACTAATTATTGCTGGATGATGTAAATTACATGGAATGTCTGTATTTTCTTTTTTTAACCTATCTTTAATTTTTTATAATGAACACCCACTTGCAGAATTCCAAATGTTGCAGCATAAGTTCATCTGTAAAATATTCTCCTGTATTTGACACGAAATGGTAGAGACATTAGATAAGGCAAAAAAAGAAAAAAGACACTTGTAATATGTCAATTCCAGCTCAAAAATGTGCTTCTTTATTATGTTATATGCATTTTCAAATTTTCAATGAGAATGAATTCTGTTTATGATGAGAATAAAGGTGCTTTTCTTTTGTTTTATTAATAACTTCTACAGGGTTTCCCTTATAATTAGAATGTAGAAGATGGAGAAAAACCCTGGATCCTAAATTAACCAGAAGAAAATACTGAAAACACACAAAAAATTATATTTTTCTTTAGAGCTACCAAAAAGCTGGAGATCTATTTATGAAGCCTAAGTGAACTAGTTTACAGAGGCGGATGAAGTCTTCCTATGTAAGCAGAGAGTAGGAACCATTTTCATCACTGAGAGCACCCGCCAAGTCGGGACACAGACACACACAGGACTGGGCTTGCCAAAGGAAAAACCAAGTAACATTTTAATGGCCACGCACAGGCAAATGGAATCTGAAAGCCCAAGCACGGACGTAGTCCTCTTCGCCAGTCAGTGTTAACCCACAGGTCTTTGGCTGAGGACAGGGTAGCAGGGGGAGTCGTGGGCAGGGCTGGAAAGTAGCGAGAGGTCCTGCAGTCTTGCCACACTCCTAACTGAAAACCTGCCGAGGGAGGAGGCTGCGCCTACTTTCAAGCCTGTGGTGATCTGATTTGATTAAAACATTAAATCATCATGCATCCAACTCAACTCCTAATCGTGTGGAAGAGATCAGCTCCTCAACTTAGCAACCAGAGAGAGAAAAGGGGAATGCTTTCCAAGGGAGAATGTGATCTACGGGACTCTCTCGTATTATTTCAGCATCCAATTAAAAGAACACATGAGACATACAAGGTAGCAGGAAAGACTGACCCTTAATGAAAAGATAAAAGACAACAGAAGCAGACCTACATGTGAAGCAGATACTGGAATTACCAGATGAAGACTTTCAACTGGAAACTGTAAAACTGAAAAATAGATGACCTGAAATGAATTCACTGAATTGGCTTAACGGCAGACCAAAAGTTAGACCCTCTTATACACCACTTGACTCCCAACAAAGGTGCCAAGGTGAATCAACAGGAGAAAGAAATGTCTCTTCAACAAATGGCACCAAAACGACTGGACAAGTGTCCGGGGAAATGGAAGGGCGGGCAGAGATGGCAAATATGTAGGTAAACACAAAAAGTTACTTTTTAACCCTTTAAAGAAACCACCACCTCAAAGTCTAAAGCAAAAATAACACCCTTCGGGGATTATACACACGTGTAAGTAAAATAAAGGACGACAGAAGCACAAATAACAGAGGTAGGTGAATGGAATTAGTGTTGTAAAATGCTTACACTGCACAGGAAGCTGTGAAGTATTACAACTTAACAATCTAAGGAGAAGGTGACCCAACTGGCACTGTAATCGCTAGAACACTGAGCGAATACTACTAAGTGCTACTGTTAACGAGTCAAGAGAGTGAATAGGATGGATTCAAACATAAATATGTTTGATGAATTTGAAAGAAGGCAGGCAAATTATAAACAGAGGAACAAAAAACAGATGGGACAAATAGAAAAGAAACAGCAAACTGGTAACCCAAACCCAATGACAGCAATAATTACATGAAATAAAAAGAGACTAAATATTCCAATTAAAAGACGAAGACGGACAGAGTAGGGCATACAATGCTGTCCACAAGGGACACATTTTAAACACAACGATACAAACAAACTCAAAGGATGAAAAATCTACCATACAACCAAGGAAATAAATAAGAAATGGTGATGTTAACAGGAGACACGTTTTATAATGAGGGCCAAATTCATCAGAAGGACATAATAATTTTAAATGTGCACCTGTCAATGACTGAGATTCAAAATACATGAAGCAAAAACTGACAGGCCTACAGGCAGAGAAGGGCAAGTCCAACATCTGAGTTGGAGACATTAATGCTCCTCTCCATTACTGACAGTACAAGTAGAGAAAAATGAGAGGGGATTAGGAAGATCTAAACACCACCACTGAGCATGCCCTAAGTGACGTAGAGAACATCACATGTGCAGAACAGACCTTCTTTTCAATTATACATGAAACTCTTATCTCTACAAATAAGCCACGCTGTGGCATAAAACAATTTTAGTAAATTTCCAAAGACTGAAATCGTGCATGTTCTTTTGGGCCGTAACAGAATTAAGTTAGAAATCTAGGAAGTATCTAGAAAACTCCCACAATTCTGAAAAACCAGAGTTTAAAGAGAGTTCAATTTTGCTCTAAATTGGGGTCCTGCGTCAGTCAGAACTCACTACAGTGCTGAGAGAGGAGTAGATAGCGGGTAGAAGCCTGGTGGTTGAACCAACTTTTAACACCTCATGAATCAAGTATGCACACTGTCACTACGAGAAATAACTTACATGTATCATTTGGAAAAAGTACCATCTCCCCACTGTAACGGAATTAGAAATATTAGCCTCGGTTCAAAGCAAGACCCCGAAACAGAATCCGTTGTAGTTGATTTCACTTCTTCTCTCCTTCTCAAACTGGACCTTTATCATAACCAATGATTATCTGCACCTCATCGCTCCTCCCCTGTGTCAGCCCTATGATCAAATAGGGATTCATGCACTCACTGGAATCCTTGTGACCTTCCATGTCTGGCTTCTTTCACTTAATATAATGCTTCCAAGGTTCATCTTCGTTCTACCATGGATCAGTACATCATTCTTTTATACGGTTGAATAATATTTCACCATACAGACACACCTCATTTAATTTATCCATTCATCATTTGATGGACAATTGGGTGGCCTCCACTTTTGCACTACTATGGGTAATACCTAAGTGAACATTTGTGCACAAGTTTAGTGTGGACGTGTTTTCAATTTTCTTGGGTATATACCTAGGAGTGAAATTGCTGGGTCATATTGTTATTCTATATTTAACTTTTTAAAGAACAACAAACTTTTCCCAAGCAACCGAACCACTTTACATTCTCACCAGCAACAAATGAAGACTCCCGACTTGTCCGAATCCCCACCAACACTTGTTATCGTCTCTTTCTGATTTAGCCAATGCAATGGTGTGAAGTGGTATGGCACCGTGCTGTTGATTTGCATGTCCCTGATGACTAATGATGTTGAGCACCTTTTCCTGGCATTCACTTTTAAATGTCACAGTGGCAGTTGTCCATCATGGGGCAAAAAGGAACACGACCGGTTCAAGAATACAGATCTTTGGCATACAGGCGTGACAGGAAGATGTATTTGGAAAGCCAAATAACGTGTGCAGTAAGACAGTGTGCATTAAGATGCACTGTTCTTTCCAGTGGTCATTAGATTATCTACATTTCTTGGTTATCTACTACTCTGAACAGTTACAAGTATGATCTGCTACAGGAGAAGCTTCTTCATCTGGGAGTCTAAATAATGGAAAGATGTGAACAACAGAATCATTGTGAAAGCCAGTCCCCAGCCCCCCACTCCCGTCAATGCTAATTCATGTAAAAATAACTTAGATTATCATAACTACAGAATGCTTTAGTATAAACTGTGTAGAAAAACTGATGGTGTAATTTGACAGGCTGTGATACTAAAGTATCCAATCCTTAAGACTGCAGACAGGGAGAAACAGAGGAAATCAGACAATTCCCATGTCACCACAACTACCTCACTGGCAACCTAATTAGTTCTGATGGATTATACATTTTATTGCAGAAGAACTGTTTTAAGGCTTTGACATGTAATATTTATTACATGCTGAAACTTTTTCTCCACTGCATCTGGGGCGGAGAGCTAAAAATTAAGAATTAACTTAATCTGGTCAGGTACAAGGTGTTTTGTGTAAACAACCTACTATCATTCAGAACTCACTATTAAGTTAAAGGAGCACAATGGGGCACCTGGGTGGCTCAGTCGGGTAAGTGTCCAACTTCGGCTCAGGTCACAGTCTCATAGTTCATGAGTTTGTGCCCCACTTCGGGCTCTGTGCTGACAGCTCAGACCTTGGAGCCTGCTTCGGATTCTGTCTCCCTCGCTCTGCCCCTCCCCCACTCATGCTCACTCACTCTCAAAAATAAACATTTCAAAAACTTTAGAAAAAAAAATGGAGTACTGAAAAGCTGATCCTCATCCCCCATCTGCAAATTCCTCAGAAAATCTGTTACTGGGTTCATTATGGTTTTTCATCACAAACACGTTTTTTCATCGGGTAACTAAAACTTTAAACAGAAGTACAGAATACTTAAAAAGAAAAGTATTTGAGGGTTTCTAAATTTTCATTTAATCTAGGAGAGAAACCGGTAACAATTATTCTGCACAGCAGCATGTGTTAATTTTTCATTGACAAGAGGGCCCTCCCTTCAATGGTTCAAATATGATTATATCAATATAGAAGGTTCTTTTTTTGATGCATATCCCAACTTCTCTAAATTTAAGAGTTATAAATAAGGGGCACCTGGGTGGCTCAGTTGGTTAAGCATCCAACTTCGGCTCAGGTTGGGATCTCACTAGTCATGAGTTCAAGCCCCTCATCGGGCTCTGTCCTGATGGCTCAGAGCCTGAAGCCTGCTTCAAATTCTGTGTCTCCCTTTTTCTCTGCCCCTCCCCCACCTGTGCTCTGTTTCTCTCTCAAAAGTAAACATTAAAAAAAAAAAAAAAAAAAAAAAGAGCTGTAAATATTTCTTGTGGATTCCAAACAGGACAAAAACATATTATCTCATTGTTGAGGAATTTAGAAAGGTGAGTTTTACCTGTATCCATACTTTGGTTCAACTGTTGATCACTCGTTTCTCCATCCTCACTGATATATCCAGGAGGTGGCGTTTCTACAAAAGTTCAGAACAAATCAAGCACAGTTGCAATTTCATCTCACCACCTTTGTCCTACTACCAAAGATAACTAAAGAATCACTCTGAATATTATATAACATTATTATAAAAAGCAATATTTGGTACCAAGGGCTTAAAATTCAGGTTTTGATCCAAATCTTATAGGTGAATCCTTAAAGCCTACTTGTAATATGATCAAGCTCTCTAGGCATATTTTCTTAGCTATTATTTACATATCTGGCTCATTCCCATATGTATATTTTCTGGGGCAAGAGCCAAAAATAGAACTTCAAAGATGCCTCAGTACTGAATCAGTATGCTTCAAAGACATTAGTACCTACAATTTTTTTTTTTTTTTTTAAACTAATGGCCATCATCGATGGGTGACACCTAAGAGGTGATTAAAGGACCCACCACACGTATGAAATTTCAGATTACAAAGTACTACGGGCTCACATTAGGTTCTATGGGTAAAATAGGGTAATATGGTTCAGGCCTGGTCTCACTTGAGTTTCACCTACAAAGTATACTTCTCCAGGGATTTCTAACCAGTAAATCCTGAGTGTTTGAAGCAGAAATTTAAATCCAAACAGACTACTGCACAAACCTGAGGTAAAATACTCGCTGAAGGTAAGAAAAGTAAGCTTCTAATGTGCCATTTCCAAGATGCTTTATGAACAAGATGTTTACATTCAGGAGGCATCTGAAGAGCTGAATAGGCTTCGTGTAAGATAAATACATTTCTATAATTTTACCAATTATAATTTCAAGGAGGAAAACTAAGTTTAAGGGATTATCAACAGTTTAACATTTAGATGCCTGGATAGTTTTAAGCAATTCAAGATAATGTAATTATCAAAAGGGAGAGGGAGAAAATGGGGGTTAAAGGGCTTCTTTGTTTAACCCTTTACGCTCTCCCTTCAACACACTAACTGCAAATCTGAAGTTTCAAACTCTTCATTAAGTGTCAATACCCTAAAAGTGTTACTGATGAAATTCTCAGAATAAAATAAAATACCTTCAAATGCTCAAGCAATAAAGAACACAAAAATAAGACTAATGCACATCAATATGCACTACCTTCAAGGTTAAAGCTAATAAAATTACACAGAGCTACGCTTTGCCAGTTTAACCATCCATGTCTCAAAGGTCTAAACAGGAAGAAATACAGAACTTTTAAATACTTTATCCTGTTTTGCTTTTCTCCATTATTATGTATAAAATAATAAATAATAAAGCTATTACCATTTTGGAGAAAATACTAAAATTTCTTTTGAAGTGGAACAAAAAGTGAACCCTTAACTTTCACTGTCAGCTGGAGCTGGGTAAAGCCCCATTGTTCAGAAAGGCAAATAGGTGTGATCCACTTTTGATTTGCTACTTTGTAAAATAAACCAAATCTAAACAAAGAAAGAAAGGAAAATAAACCCAAGCATCTCCACAAGGAAAAACCACTAACCGTTTTGATTAACAGCCTTCCAAATAATTACCGGGTAGGTGTCTTACAAGACTGTATGCTTACGTCTCGGTTTCCTAGTATTGTTGAATAATACAAATTCCCACATCAAAGACTTAAAATGTGCCCCCCACACCACACACAACCATGTCCGGCCAAGTCTTCCCTGGCGAGTGACCTGTTTCAGTCCTGCCCTCCCCTGCTGGTCCTCGCATTCCACCCGGCTCTAGGCCCTGCCCTCCTAACTTCTCAAAAAGCGTGTTTCCTAGCAACCTAAAAAGCAGTCTTAAGCCCTCTTTTGGAACAAAATAATTGTAAAAAAAAAAAAAAAATTATGCACATTAAAACAATCAGGAAACACTTTCTACCTTAAATTTAGCTATTTTTAAAAATCCTTTTTATGTCTTTAAATTGTCAACGAACAAGCATTTCTTCCATGAGACATATTAAAGAGATCTTTTTTTAAATGTACTGGAAACTAACTTCCTTATGTATTTTCTGTTGTATACTGAAAATAAGAGTGGAATGGAGACGCTGTTACAAAAGGAGAAAAAAAATGAGACATTAAAATATCCAATGGATAGCTTCATCCCCATTTGAATATGGTACCTTTAATTTCTGCTGGGGGGGGGGAACCCCAAAAAACAAAAAAGGGAAACACAAAGTAAGAAAGTAAGAAAATATTAGTTGTTCTCCTAAAAGAACAGTGAAAACTAAAAGTGCGTTGTGGCATATTATTAGATCACGTACTACAATAATCTGAGCAGGATTTGAGAACCATGTAGTTAAATTCATTCACTTCCCAGCAGAGGTGACTGGGGCCCAGATGAAAAAGAACCGAATTGGAGGATTTATGATTTTCAGTACAGCAGTGTTGCTACATCTGTAGGAACTCAAATATTTTATCGTCTATAGGCATAGTACATTTCTCTTTAACATTATCAAGCTATCTATGAAAATGCTTATTTGGGTGGTTTTTAGTTACACTTGCTTCAGGAATACCTTTTTCCTGAACAAGTTATTTTGCTTACATTCTGCATCTCTCTTAGCTTCAACAACTAAGACAAACTTACTAAGATCTTTTCTTTTCTGCTTCTCACAGTACTTTGATTAAAGCCACTGCAAAAGAAAATGAAATATAAAGTAAAACTTTTCTCCAGACAAAAGTGTTTAAAGTACGAGGCTTATACATTTCACAAAATAATCAACCAACAAAGCAGATTTTTCTATTCAAAATCCAGAAGCATTTTTTTTTAAGTCAAATCACAATTTACTAGTATGTGAATGTTTATGAACAAAATCTGTTTATCTATCCCAATTTTCAGGAGATTCAGAAGGTGAAAATACCTGGGATGTAATTACTCTGTGGCTCAATTCCCGCTGGGAAATTAGTGTTTTCTGGAATGGAGTGGGTATAATCATCCAGGGGAGGCAGTTCGGTCAGGATCTCGGTGTGCCGTGGCACCAATACCGGAGGCAAAACTGAAAGAGTAAAAGGAACCCAGGTTAATGGCAAAGAGCACAGGATGGGCACCAGGGAAGGGGGACAGACCAGACCTTTATTAAAAAAATTCACACACACACAAAAGGAAGTAGCCTGCTTAGTTTTTAAAAATTTAGGGTCCATCAATTTAGCCTTATATTAATTAGTTCCTAAGAAATTGACAAATCTGACTGGTTTTAATTTGCCATGGAGTCCAGAATCTAAATTTCCAAGTTTCAATTTATCCTGTACTTTGAGGAACAAGGACATTCTGATAATGCTATAACATTACCGTAAGAGTTCATATATCCCCATTGGAAAAGTTGCAGGAAGATCTGTGAAGTCAGATTTAGGCCATTTCTAGAAACATAGCTGTACTGAAATTGAAAATTTCAGAATTTTCAAGTATGCAGCTAACTAAAAGTAAACTAAAAGTCTTGCTGTGGATTTCACAATCTGCTTAGATACAGATGATACCATTAAAGTACTTCAAAGAAAATACTAAAGAATACAATGACTGAAAACAGCTCAGGCAGCAGACAGAGAGGTGTATCAGTTTAGTTCCAACCAGACTGTGAATCCGGAGATTAGAACTTCCTGAATAGGGGGCTCCTGGGTGGCTCAGTCAGTTAAGCATCAGACTTCAGCTCAGGTCATGATCTCACAGTTCATGCATGGGTTCGAGCCCTGCGTCAGGCTCTGTGCTGACAGCTCAGAGCCTGGAGCCTGCTTCAGATTCTGTGTCTCCCTCTCTCTCTCTCTGCCCCTCCCTCCCTCATAATCCCATGCACGCACACTCTCTCTCTCTCTCAAAAAAAATAAACATTACAAAAAAAAAAAAGAATTTTCTGGATATGTAATTTTGAGGTCAAAGAGTATGCTATCCCAAGAAACTGACATCTCTTATCCTCTCAAGTTTATTTTCCCACATTTAAAACGTTTTAAAAGTAGTTTTAATTATTACCAAATAATACACTAAATTTCAGGTGATTTATTGCAATTTTACACCAAAACTTACCAGGGGCAATTACATAGCAGTGCCTCATTTACTTAAGTTCAAGCATTTAATTTAAAACAAGGAAACAAATCTAATTTTTCTACCTGGTGTTTCAACTCTCTGGTAGTGGTAAGGGTTTACACATACTTCATCCTTTTTAAGATTGAAAGCATATTCGCAGTTTTCAATGGCTTTGAGTTCATGGTGACTGTGAAGGTCAGGCCAACGCCACAATCGGCAATATATCACATGTGGCAGTCCTTTTCGATGAGACACTTGCAGACGGCCATCCAGAGACCTGTCGAGAAGCAAGGGGAAAGAAACGTGGGAACTTTAAAAAAAAAAAAAACAGGCGCAGCTGACTGGGCTAAATTAATACAGTAAGAGCATAAAGAAAGGAATGACAGACATTTAGTTAGTTTTAGTGAGTACAAGGAAGAAAAATGTACTATTTAATGGGTCGGATATAAAAGCAAGCAGCACCACACTACAGATGTTTCTCATAAATAGGCTACATAAATGACTCAGATGTCAATGAATGGCTAACCACTTGGGAAGAAATTGAGTTTTTTAAAAAAAGGATCATAGAGTCTGCTCGAAAAACTTTTTGTCAACTTCTATCTTGAGTAAATCAAACTCTTATTTAGGGATGCTTTGAAGGGCATTGATACTGTAGGTGACTGAGTTATCAAAAAAAAGGAACTAGTGTGAAGAATGGGAAGTACCAACGATGATGTAAAGTAACTTACTCAATCTAATGTAACTCATTACCCAGTTGTGACTGTTTTGAGGACCGAGGTATATTCCTACAGCTCACACATAAATGCAGATGGTGATGAGTATGATGAGATGAAATGGACATATACCAAAATGCTCAAAAAGAGAATAAGGTGACTTTAAAAAAAAAGAGAACATAAAAATGAGTTAGCCTAGCGTGAATTGTGATAGGAGGGGCTTGGTAAATAACTACGTACTTATTAGTATAAAAAAGATGAGTTTAGATGATAGCAAGAAATTTAGCAAAAACTGGTTAGGTATCTACTTGAAAATTAGGCCAACAACAGATTATAATCTAGTCTCAAAATCAAATGAGAATATAGTTATTATCGAAGTTCCTATTCTTTAGGGGATGCAGTAATTTAAAGAAGATTCAAAAGTAGAATTTCATTGATCAAAACAGCAGCTGACACATTTAATATATCATTAATACTGGCAAGCAGGTATTTTAAATGCCATGCCTTATTTACATTAAGGAAACATCCTAGGCAAAATGATACTGAGCAACCCCTTACAGGTCTTCCAAAACAGCCCCCCCGCCCCAAGATTGCTAGGATTCCACAGAGGGCAGAATATTCACCTGGTTTGTTCAGAGAAGCTGTAAAGGCCTGCTGTATCCCACTGATCTATCGTATTTGGTGTACTCAGTCCCCAAATTTCAGAGCAAGTGCTGTGCATAAATTGAAAAACAAAAAATTGATGTGAACATGGAAGCATGGTTATTCAAAATACCATGATGTAAAACATGGAAAATGTACAGAATACTTCCTTCACCCAGAAAATATATATACATTGCTTCACTTTTTCACGGGCTTTTAGTGCTGGTTTCTATATTTTCTATATGAAGGAAGCCAATAAAATGGAACATGTGACTCCAGATAAGTTATGATTATGTTTTAAAAATGTGAACACCAATGCTCTCTAGCTTAATGAAATCATACCTATAATGCCCCTTCCAATTTCCACTACTCACAGCAAAAGATCTAATACCTATGCCATCAGCCTTACTAACAGTGCGTCGTTTTATAATCTAGTTTAAAAACTTAGCTAAAAATGGATGTCGACTGGTCTTTTTATTTAATACAGGAAAAATTTCACTTAAATTAGATACATACCCAAAGTTAATATTTTCACATTTGTTTGAGAAACTCACACGTTCAGTTCTACTGGAAGTTATTACTGCTCTCTTATTGCTACGATGGAGAAGGAAGTGCATTTTGAAGTCATTCTAACAGAGCATAACCACCTTAAAAGTTCTGAGAAACTGCTGTGAGGATATGTCAAAGTACCAAATTCTAAAATGGCAGGACGGATATAAAAGATGTGCTGTGTCTCGTTTTCAAAAGTCAATGCACCTGAAAGACAGACCAGAAAGGTCTCAAACTTTTTCTTCCACATCTCCTTCCAGAACATCGGCACGCCCAGAGATAATTCTCCCTATTTTCCCTGCCACAATTTCAAAGTAACTTCTTATCTGTGGGAGGAGGGAAGGAGACCTTCAAAGGCAGTCTGGAATGGGAACTTGTGCCTGTCAACGTGTCTCAGGTCAGAAGCTGTACTTTTACAATCAGAGTCAAAAGGTAATTTCTGAAACAAACTCAAACTCCATTTCTCTCATATTACAAAATCATCAAAATTTCAAAGAGGAGGAAGAATCGTTTGAAAACAGTATTTGAAAATAAAATCAAACAACTGATTAAACTCCAGGTGCACACACTGCTAAAGAGCTAACTGAATCAACATTTCAAAGGACAATGGTGAGAAGTGCCGTCTTCCTGTGGCCCGAAAACACACATCCTGTGGCTCCAGGGCTCCAGGGCCTCTCCCAGGGCCTCCAGACACTTTTCAGGCCATGCCTTGGGGGCCACAGCAACTATACTGGTTGGCTTTTACAAATGCATTTTTTGATACTCCCCAGCACCCTTTTAAGATACTTAACAGATTCATTCTCTCGCTTTTCAGGCTTCAGAAATCGATCTTTCATTTTCCAAAAGACAAAAGTCAGAAAAAGCCAAGAAACTGGAAAATGATTTAATCTTTTCCCCCCAAAGACGTACTGACTATAAATAAAACCCATGACCACACATGGTTCTTCTAAGATATTTATCAAGTGTCTACTGAGAACATATAGCACCATGTAGCTTAAATCACGAACAAAATCACCTACATTCTGGAGTGTTACGAATCTGAATTTAAACCTCAGAAGGAAAGGTATACAGCTTACTCTTCAGCCTTTGAAAATAATCCAAGGAAAATTATTAACAAGAGATTAGATTCAGAGGCAACTCTGCTCCTATGAGAGTAGAATGAAGATTTCACTAAAGTAATTCTGACACTGACACAGAACCAGAATCTAAAAGAGAGAAAAGCTTAAGTTGTGCTTTTATTCAAGCCTTGAAATAAATCAGAAAATAATGAACATTATGTTCAGAACATGCAATCAATCAACAGGCAGGCCAACCTAGATCCCAAGCCTAACTCTGCCACTTTCCAACTTGCATATTAAGGTATAGTTAAGCCTCAGTTCTACTGTTTATGGTAACATCTCTCTCCACAATTGGAAGGTTTACTTAAAAATAATAAATTTCCTTCTAGCTAGCAAAATTTTTGCTTGTTTATATAAGAAAAAGTATTTTTTAAAAGCATCAATTTATAACAAAACACAAAAGCACCTGGAATAAATGTAAGTACAAATGTGGCAAAACTATACAAAGAAACATTTTCATTATTACTGAAGAACACAAAGGAAACGAAGCAAAGAGAAAAACGCATATCTTCCTATTCAGGAAGACAACATCATAGTGACATCAATTCTGCCGAATTTATTATTTGATACAATCTCAGTAAAAAGCTCAGACAAAATTACTCCAAATATAACATACCAAAATAAGTAAGAATGATCAGAAAACCTTTAACAAAGAAGAGTAGAGAACTCTGAAACACAATATAAATTCTCAATGGAAACTGCACACAATTAGCAAAAGAGTACACGAATAAAACAAAATAGAGGTTCTGTCTGTAGAGTAGCCTTAATTAGGCAAACCCTCCTTCAGACAATAATGACAGCCTCTGAACAAAATATAATAAAATCAACCATTTGAAAATGGTAGAGAGGGACCAAAAGGACAACATCAAAGGGAAGTCAAACCTTTGCAAGAGGGGAAAGTGAATGAGATGCATTTATGTGGCCCTGTATCCAAGGATAGCCCCACAGTCTAAGCTAGGCAGGGCAACTAGACCTTAAGCAGAAAACCACAGTTTTACTGACTTGCACAAATAATCAGAGAATGGATCTGGGGCTGCCAGAGAGGCTGAAAAAAGAAGAGGAAAAATCCTATAAAGAAGGAGTCATGCGGGGGAGGGGGGGGGGGAATCAAAATATGAATGTGAACTCTGCCCAAATCCTCGACTGATTTGTCAACTATATACATGGGGGAGACTATGTGGCTTGCCGAAAACCTGCGTTTGGAAATCCGGAAACACCAAGTGCTAAAATCTCAACTGTTGCTTTTACATCAGAGGCAGACAGTTTGGACTATGAGGCCGACCAAAACTATCTGCTAGAACAAAAATCAAAACTCTTCAGAGGAAGATAACAGAATTCAGTCTCTACAGTATTTCATCCCAAATATCCAGTATAAAAAGCACAAATTACTAAACATATGAAGAAATAGGAAAATGTTACCCCTAGTCAAGAGAAAGAATAGCCAATAGAAATAGATCCTCAAAATCCTAAAAGACCAGGATTTTAAAGTAACTACTGTGAACATGTTCACAGACTTAATGAACAGACAGGAATCTCGCTTGGTGATGAAAACTATCAAAATGAATCAAAAGGCAATTCTAGAACTGAAAACTACAAAATCAAAAATAAAAAATGAACCTGATGGTTGGAGAAGACACAACAGTCAGTCAATTTGAAGATGAGTCAATAGAAATTGTCAAAGCAGAAGAACCAAAATAAAAAAGACTGAATAACAAAAAGGATAGTCTCAATAACATGTGCAGTTCTGAGAGGAAACATGAAAAACCGGAAAAAAATATCTGAAATGGTAATGCCTAAAACATCTTCAACTTCAGTGAAAAATTAAACTGATACTTCTAAGAAAGTCAGTGAATAACAAGCAGTTTAACTACAAAGAAAATCACACTTGGGCACATCACTGTCGAAATACTTAAAAGATAAAAAGAAAATCTTCAAAGTGGTAAGAATTACAAAACTCTTGGCACAAGGACTCCATCTAAACTCCTGCACTAAGACACTTAACTAAGCTCTAGCATGGCTTTTAGGAGCCTAAGGCCAAGTCCCTCATAGGACCCAGACCCTTTTGAGCTCCTGTTTGGAAAAGGTCAAGGGGGCCAAAAGAAGTTACCGTTTGTTCCAACCAACACTTGTCCATAGGCCCCTGACTTCCTTTCCTTAGAGCATTTATTTTAAAAACTCGCACTTGTCAATCCTTTTCCTGTCTCTTTGAGATGTATTATGTGTCTCCTACAACTCAGGAGTGTCTTTCTCAAGCACCTGAAATCCATTCCTTTGAAATGTAATCAGTCACCAGAAAGGACAAGGCCTCTCTATCCCAGGCTACCCTCAGAGAGAGGGTAGAAGCCTAACTTGAGAAATGCCATTTAGCAGACACAGACGGCCACATTGACACTGACCAACCAACCCACTAACCCATTTTTTTTTTTTTTTGGTAACTTTTCAGTTCCCTAACTCCGTTCAAGTCTCTATTCATTCCCGCTGCCTACTCTCCTATTCTCCCAGTCACCTCTGTGCAAATCAAAACTGAGCTCAGCTCTTCTCCTACCATTGTGATTACTGAATAAAATCTGTTTTTACCACCTTGAAACAGTATCTGGCTTTAACTCTGACAGCAGCTGGAGTAGAACAATCCACATACACAGAGCCATGAGCACATGAGTAACAATTTCTCATCAGAAACAGCAACCAAAAGACAATGGGACATCTTTAAAGAGCTGAACGGAAAAACAAACTCAATCTAAAATCTATACCCCACAAAAATATCCTTCGTATAGTAAGCCAAAACAAAAATATGTTCAAGTAAACAAAAATTGAGAACTCATTTGTAGCAGACTTTGCCCAAAGAAATGCTAAAGGAAAGTTCTTCAGGATAAAGAGAAACAGCAACAGATGAAAACTCTCAATCACTGAGAAAAATTAAGAGAACTAGAAAGTATTAAGTATGCAGGAAAATGTAAAAGACAATTATTTTTCTCTTAATTCCTACAAAAAGGAGATGACTGGTTACAGCAAAAATTGTAACTCTAAAAGTATGTGGATGCAATTTGTAGGACAACAGCAACAGAAACAAAAGGACGTGTTAAAAACAGCTATACTGTCACAAAGCTAAGGATTCATACTGTCATTGGGAAAGCAACCCTTGCCCCTGAAAAGGGGAAGAGACAGAGAAAAAATGCATATAGAAAATTAAAATGAAACACTAAAAAATAATTAACCTCAAAGGAAGGAAGGAAGAAAAGACGACCAGATGATAATAGAAAACAAAGAATAAAGTGTAATGGGTAAAAGGGTAAATCCAACCACATCAGTAACAATACATAAATACACCACATATTCCAATAAGCAGCAGACACTTGTCAGAATGAATACAAGATATAAAACATCTACAAAAAAGATGTATGCCGATAAGCTGAAAATATCAGAATGGAAATACACAATTCATGCAAGCAATAAGCTTAATAAAACATAGTATCAGAAATATAAGACTTTAACACTAAGAATATTATCAGAGATAACATATTTCATAATAAGGTCAATTCATAAGAAGACATTAACAATCCTATGTGCATCTAAGAATACAGTGTTAGGGGCGCCTGGGTGGCTCAGTCAGTTAAGTGTCCGACTTGGTTTTGGCTCAGGTCATGATCTCATGGCTTCATGGGTTTGAGCCCCAGACTGGGCTCTGCACTGGCAGAGTGGAGCCTGCTTGGTATTCTCTCTCTCTCTCCTCTCTGCCCCTCCCCCACTTGTGCCCTCTCTAAATAAATATAAATACAAATACAAATATAAATACAGTTTTAAAATGCATGAAGCAAAAACTAACAGACCTAAAGGAAGAAATGAACACATCGACAATCAGAAATTTCAGTAACTCTTTGGATAGGCTGCCAAAAAGGAAGGAAAAAAAAAAAAAAAAAAAAAGCCATATCACAGAAGAGCTGCACAATCCTATCAACCAACCATTTGATCTAAGTGACATGTACAGGGTCCTTTTCAAGTGTACAGGGAACAATAAGAAAAAGAGATTGTATGCTAGGGCCATAAAAAAAAGGTCAATTAGGGGCACGGAGGTGGCTCAGTTGGTTAAGCAGCTGACTCTTGACTTTGGCTCAGGTGGTGATCTCACAGTCATGAGACTGAGTCCCAAGTTGGGCTCCATGCTGGGTGTGGAGCCTGTGTAAAATTCTCTCCCTTCTCTCCCTCTGCCCCTCCCCTGCTTGCTGCACACTCGCTCTTTCAAAAAAATTTTTGAAGGGTCAATTAATTTGGAAATTAACAACACACTTCTAAATAACCCATGGGTCAAAGAAGAAATCACAAAATAAATTAGAAAATACATGACAATGAATCTACAGTATAAGAAATTGGAGAGGGGGTGCTAAATCTAAAGTAATGATTAAAGGGAAACTTACTGCTTAAAAACTATGTTAGAAGGAAGAAATACTTTAATGACGTAATCAACAATGATATAGTTCTAATCAGCACTGTACTGGAGGTCTTAGCCAGTGCAATACGGCAAGAAAAAGTAAAAACAAAATGCTGGAAGGGAAGAAATAAAACCACTTTTTTTTAAAGCCAAATTCAAAGAAACAGAGAGCAGAATGTTGGTTACCAGGGGCTGGAGAGTGGGAAAAATGGGGATATGCTGGTCAAAGGATACAAACTTTCAGCTATAAGATGAATAAATTCTGCGGATCTAATGTACAGCATGGTGACTATACTTAACAATACTGTACTATATATTGGAAAACTGTTAAGAGAACAGATCTTACAAAGTTCTCTCTCCCTCCACAAAAAAAGGTAATGTGAGGGGATGGAAGTGTTAACTAACTTTATTGAGGTAATCATTTTGCAGTAAATGTGCATCAAACTATCACACTGTAAACCTTAAACTTACATGTTATATGGCAATAATCTCAAGAAAGTTGGAACAGAAACCCTGCTTTTGTGGACAATAATATAATTATTTATATAGAAAATCTCTGAAGCAACTTCTAGAACTCATTAATAAATTTAGCAATGCTACAGAATATAAGGGCAACTTATAAAAATCCATT
Organism: Neofelis nebulosa; assembly: GCF_028018385.1. Classification (NCBI taxonomy): domain Eukaryota; kingdom Metazoa; phylum Chordata; class Mammalia; order Carnivora; family Felidae; genus Neofelis; species Neofelis nebulosa. Next base: position 26,811,283 of record NC_080792.1, on the reverse strand, counting down.
ATATTTCTATATGCTAGCAATAAACAATTTGAAAATTAAAAAATTTAATTCCATTTATGATAGTGTCAAAAACCAAAATATTTAGACAAAAGGTTTAATGCAAGATATATAAGGCCTGTACACTAACATCTAAAAACTTTAAAGAAACCTAAGTAGGGGCGCCTGGGTGGCGCAGTCGGTTAAGCATCCGACTTCAGCCAGGTCACGATCTCGTGGTCCGTGAGTTCGAGCCCCGCGTCGGGCTCTGGGCTGATGGCTCGGAGCCTGGAGCCTGTTTCCGATTCTGTGTCTCCCTCTCTCTGCCCCTCCCCCGTTCATGCTCTGTCTGTCTCTCTCTGTCCCAAAAATAAATAAAAAACGTTGGAAAAAAAAAATTAAAAAAAAAAAGAAACCTAAGTATACAAAGACCTACCCTGTCTCTAAAGATCAAATGACCCAATATTAAGATGTCTATTTTCCCTAATTCCCTGATAATATTGGTCTATGTTTTTTTCAAATCCATCCCAATCACGATTTCAGCAAGATACTTTTATAACAATTGACAAGCTGATCAGAAGTGCAAAGGATCTCGAATAGCAAAACAATCCTGAAAAAGAATTACTGATACAACATGGATGAGATATATTTATCTCGGGAAGACTTAGTTGGCTGAAAGAAGATGAACATAAAAGACTAGACACTGAATGATTCCATTCACATGAAGTTCTAGAAGGGGGGAAAAAAACCAAACTGAAAGTAAAAAAAAAAAAATAAAATAAAATTCAAATAGTGGTTGCCTCAGAAAAACCACTGGGAAAGAGTATGAAAGAATGTTCTGGGTGATGAAAATATTCTTTATCTTGATACCCTGTACATGCATTTGTCAAATCTCATCTTATTTAGCACTTATGATTTATGTACTTTGCCATTCGAAAACTGAACCTACAAAAACAACAGCAAACCAAAGAAAAATCCCAAAAGAACTCAATGAAACTCAAAATGGAAAGTAGCAACACACAAATATTCATACAGTAATTTAGTATATGATAAAGCTCCCTCTGAACTGACAGGGAAAACTCTCTAAAATATCATACATATTAAGTGCAAAAAAGCAAATACAGTATGTATAGTAAGGTATCTGTTAAAAAAAAAAAAAAGGACAAATAGAAATATCTGTATTTGTGTACACACACAGGAAACACACACACACACACACACACACACACACACACACACGAACAGAGGTTATCTGAGGTGAGAAGGAAGGCTTTTCAATGTTTGCTGTTTGTAGGTATGCATGCATGTATGTGTATGTATAAATGTATATGAATTTTTAAGCCACTGAATATATTGCCTTTTATGATGAAACAAATGAAACAAAAGAAAATACTGCCACAGAATTAAATGCAAGTCAAGTCATCTTGACATTTCTATAAAAAGATCTGCTTCTAACCTTAGTTAACTAAGCGTAAGTACAGATTGTTATTTCCTATTCTGTGTCATTTCAGCTCACTTTGGGCATCGCTGCAGGAGATGATAAAGTGCCAGCTGGAGCCCTGTTGATTCTCTTCTGGCACAATGTCTTCTCTCTCTAACATGGACCTTTGGAACCCATTTTCTTCTACATGCATTTATATCAACAGCCCCTTCCTAGCCTCCTTTTGACTTCACTATTAATTCTTTCGGTTTGCCTACCAAACCAGGTCAATTTTTAAGACCAACCGGAGTCTAGGGGATTTAAGTCAGGCAAGTTTCAATCACCCCCTCTTCCTTAAACATTGGTTCTTTATAACCACATGTTATTTTGCCCATAAGACCCTGAGCTCCCAAAGATCTCTGCGTACCTACCAGCTAGTAACAAGGTACTGGTGACTAAATCAGTATTTTTATAGCATAAAAACTGGATCACAGGGGTGCCTGTGTGGCTCAGTCTGAGCATCAGACTTCGGCTCAGGTCATGATCTCGTGGTTTGTGAGTTTGAGCCCCGCTCTGACAGCTCAGAGCCTGGAGCTGCTTTGGATTGTGTGTCTCCCTCTCTCTCTGTCCCTCCCCTGCTCACGCTCTGTCTCTCTCTCAAAAATAAAAAAACATTAAAAAAACAAAAAAATTAAAAACTGGATCACCAAACTCCTAATCATACTAAAACATCTATTTTAAGTAACAGTGCAGAAAAATGGCTCTCTTGGATTTTCAGTTTGTTAATAAGGAGTGGCAACTTGTAATTGCAAGTATAGACAGTTCCTATAAAAATGTGAAAAGAAACAAATGCAGGAAAAATGTTAAAGAAATAGCACTGACGGTAACAACTACATAAAAGATCTTTTACACATTCCCTATTTCAATAAATCTAGAATGTCACCTATTTAAAATACATTATTTTGTGTTACGTGAGAAAGAAAAAACTCTTCTAATTTTACTTACAAGATCCATCCCAAGGTGAAAACATGGTCATCTTGGAATCCATGAAATATGGACTAACAATTACCTTCCTGAGTTAGCTACTGCATGTCAGGTACAGGTAAGACTTTTAATATTATGGACCTTATAATAACCTGCAAGCTATGTATTGCCATTTCATTTTAAATTAAAAAAAAACTCAGCCTCAGAGGGAAAATAAAAGAACAAGGTCATACACCTAACAAGAGACAGGGCCAGGATTCTAGTCCACATCTTACCAAACAATGCTCTCACTCTACCAAGAGCTTTCTAAGCTTTTACTTTAATACCAACTTACATCAGCATTTCTAGGACTAAAGCCTACGGATACCGGGGCATCTCAACTACAGTACTTGCAAGGGTGTGTCTGGTTCCCACACTAACTTTTTAAGTTACATTTTTATTCTGAGATAATAGTAACTTCCATATCCACATACCCTGGGATATGGGTCACCAGGATAAGCCCCAGTCTTTATTGCTTTATCACCTCAACGTCTGGGTTTGGATCTGTTACAAGCACCTCAGCACCAAGGGTAAATAGATCAACTTAACGTGCAAATGATGACATCACACCAGAAAGGCCAAATGGTATCGGGGTGTGTGCTACTTAAATTATGTTTCACAGCAGTTGTAGAGAAAAGAAGTAGGAGAATTTAGCAACACTGGGCACGTGGCAGGACACTGACCTCCTGAGAACTTTAGTCACGGGTGGCGTGCGGCACCACAACCACAATGGAAACAGAAAACCAGTATCAACAGAAAAACAGCATCATTCATTGAACCGACATCAGAATTTTCTTGGTTACAGAGCTCGGTATACGTAAGCCTTCTTTGATAGGCTTAAATTTACACTACATTCTGTTTCTACATATTTAAACAGTATTAAGGGAAGCCACAAGAAATGTCTGTACAGTACCTGAATGTGAAAAGCATCTACTGGCACAACATTAAACTATTTAGGAGTAATAATAATAATACAGGATAGATCCGAGAATGCTAAACTAATAAACCGACTTGAAGTCATATACCCCAAAAGAGTATAGAATTTTATTATTATCATTATGACAGCACTATCCCAGACACATGCCCTCAACATTTCCTTAATTTATTTGACCATCTGACTTCAAGACACTCTAAAAACTCTTAAGTATTAAAAAATACCAAGCTAAGTGGCTAAAAACATGAACATCTCAGATAAATTCTGCCTGACCAAAGTTTGATGTTGTTCACTAAAGCAATTAACATAGACTGTTGCAAACTATGTTGAAATTGGATGTAATAGACCGTAAATCATCTACAATGCTGTCCCTGCATCAATACACAGACAGATGAGCAAGCGTGCCCATGTGAGAATCTCATGCAAGTCCTGCAGTCCTTTGTATGCAACACAATTTCTTAAAGGCAGATTATCCCCTATCACCTGTGTGAACTTCCTGCTTATACAGATTGAATTAAAAAAAAAATAGCTTGGAAAAGTTATTAAAATCATCAGGACGCTAAAGTGCCGAAAAAGTCGTGTGACATACAATGTATCACTGATCACAGAACAGCCAGATTAGCTAGGTTTACTTGTTAGTAAACCTGGCAGAAATTCCCAGAATTCCCTAGTAAACCTTCACAGTAAATATCAGTAAAATTAACACACTGAAGCTTTTCTTCACCTAAGAATAAACCAGCCTTTGAAAACTGAAGTTGAAAATTGAAATCTAGTGTACAATTTACCAACTATATACATGCAGAAGTATTTTAGGTGCACATCTCTTAACAATTTACCACTTTGGTTCCAAAAGACATTATGTTTGTTAATTAACATACTGTATTAAGGACATGTATATTTATTGATTCATATACCATGAAGTATTACTGTTCTTGCCTTATTTGCATGATTTACTGACGCAGCTCAACTACCACTGTCAAAAGCAATAAACCTCACTGTTTTACCAATTTATTATTTTTCATTACCTTCTTGCCTAAAGAGTGTATTTCTTCTACCAATCAAGAGGAAGAATCCAGGTTGTCATAGTGGAAAGGCTACAAGGCATGCTGAACACACTGAGTGACATTAAAGGGGGTAACAAATTAGGAGTATGATATCAACAAAAGAAACTTCACTCGAGGCTCCAGCTCTTGTTTACAGATGTACTCATGAAATACGGACTTCCACGGAAAAATCTGAAACTACCCATCCATAATTATTTCTACTTACAACACCCCTTTCATTTCATATAGGTCATGAACTTGCATCCAGTCTGTGTGTTCGAGCCCCGTGTCGGGTTTTGTGCTGACGGCTCAGAGTCTGGAGCCTGCTTCGGATTCTGCGTTTCCCTCTGTCTGCCCCTCCCCAACTCATGCTCTCTCTCTAAAATAAACTAAAAAAGTTAAAAAAAAATTTTTTTTTAAATAAAGCGTCTATAATTACACATGCTATACCTCTCTGTGTACGTCATCATCACTATACAGCTAAGAGCTGAGAAACAGAAAAAAAGAAAATGCCTACCTCCAGATAGGTCTTTTGCCTTCCTTCTATCACCAAGAAAGGAGCATTAGGAACACTCTTGTCCTTAACAAATCAGCGAAAGGTCCAAGTAAACAATTAAGAAATTTTCATTGGCTACAGAAAACTTAAAACATTACCAACACTTATTTTAAGTACTTACTATGTACCTGGCATATTCAAAGTACTTTACATATACTATCTGATTTATACTCCTATCAACCCTATAAAGTTAACATCACCATTATTTTTCAAATAAAAAATTGTGAACAGTTAAATAAGCCAAAAGGTCACAGAGCTATTGAAATAAGAACCAGGACTTACATCCATCCCTGGCTGGCTTAAGAGCCTAAATTTTTCATGGTACACATTTCTGCACGATGATGGTATAAATGAACAACCTCAATCTTTTAGAGGACTATGTATTGACTGTATTTTCTTATTTTCTGTATTAATACCCTGGCATTGGGGGCCTTGATGGGGAAGCTGCTAATTACAGGGCTAACTCTTAGAGGTAACAAGAGACTCTCTAGTGAGTGCACCTCTCTTACATAAAAATTAACCATTCCAGGGCCTATACCCATAACTGTTCTTTCAAACTCTCACACATCATGCCACTATTCCTCCTGCCCTAAATCACCCCAGGGCTAGGTACTGGACAGCTAGGAATGAGCCCTACAGTCCAGAGCCTGCCAAAACTATTCAAACTATCCAATCCTAATCTCACTCAGCATACCTACCTGGCATTGCCCATTACTTCCCTGGAAAACTCCAACAACAGTTCTGGGCTGTCCTCAGTCCTTGCCCCTCTATTTATCAATCCATCTTATTATTATTTTTTTTTTTTAATTTTTTTTTTTAACGTTTATTTATTTTTGAGACAGAGAGAGACAGAGCATGAACGGGGGAGGGTCAGAGAGAGGGAGACACAGAATCTGAAACAGGCTTCAGGCTCTGAGCCGTCAGCACAGAGCCTGACGTGGGGCTTGAACTCATGGACTGCGAGATCATGACCTGAGCCGAAGTCGGCCGCTTAACCGACTGAGCCACCCAGGCGCCCCCCATCTTATTTTTTGATATATTAAAAACTAAGTTGCAGATATTTCAAATCTAGACACTTAAACATACATACGTTAACTAGAATTCATTGCTCCCTTGTGGGCTTTTTTGAGGTAATGTTTATGTAACGTGAAACTCATCTTAAGAGTGCCATCTTGTTTCATCAATTGTATAAATGGGTTAACCCTCAACCCTGTCAAGAACATCCATCCAGAAAATCCCTCAGGCTCTTTTATCAGTCATTCCCTGCCATCCCCTTTAGCATCCTCAGAGGCAATCATCGATCCGTGGATATTTTTTGCCATAGCTTTAATCTCTTCCAGAACTTTTATATATGGAATCATACAGTATATTCTCCTTTAGATCTGTCTTTTCTGACTCAGCATTAACGATTTTGAGATTCACCCATGTGACAGCAGTCTACTCTTTTGGTGCTGAGTTTTTCATTACATAAACAATTTTTTAAGTCATTTTTTACTGATGGTTCGGACTTGCTGCCAGATCCGGGATATTATGAATAAAGTTGCTATGAACATTCAAATTAGTATGTGCCTTTTTGTGGACATGTGCTTTGTCTTGAGTAAATATCTAGAAGTGAAATTCTTAGAGGTCACTGGGTAGATGTGTGTTTAGTTTTAGAAGAAACTACCAGACCTTTCCTCCCAAGTGGGTACTACCATTTTATATTCCCTCCTTCAATCTATGAGTTTCTGGTTGTTCCACAGCCTCACCAACATTTGGTGTGGCCAGTTGACTTAATTACAACCATTCTGGTGGTTCTGCAGTGGTATTTCAGAATGTTTCAATTTTCACTTTCCTGATGATTAACAATATTGCACTTTCCAATGGTTTACTGGCCCTTTGTATATCTTCTTTGGTGAAGTAGCTGAATCTTTTGCCCATTTTCAAAATTAGGTTTTTATTTATTTATTTATTTATTTTTACTGTTGAGTTACAGAAATTCTTTATAAATTCTGGATACAATCCTCTTGTCAGAAATATGTTTCTCAAATATTTTGTTCTAGTTTGTGATTTGCTTATTCATTTAACAGTGTTTTTTTTTTTTTGAGGAGATCCCTTTAGTACTGAAGACTAATTTATCAAATTCCTCCCACAGCTTTCTATACCCTTAAAAAAAAAAAAAAAAAAATCACACTAACCTTTGCCTATCCCCAACTCAAATATATTTTCCAGTAGAAGCTTTTAGATGAGAACTATGATCCATCTAGAATTGATTTTTTGAATGGTGTATGGGTGGGGTCAAAGTTCATTCTTCCATATGGATATCCAGTTCTTCCACAGCATTATACGTTGGCATAGAATGCTGTGGCATTTTGCAAAAATCAAATAACCATGTTTCTCTTTGGAGTTAGCTATGCTATCCCATTTATCTACGTTTTTATGCCAGAACCACCCTGTACTGATTACTGTGGCTTCATGGAAAGTCTTGAAGGAAGAGAATTTAAGTCCTCTAACTTGGTTTTTCTTTTTCATGATAGCTTTGAATATTCTAGGCCCTCTGCATTTCTATGTAAACGTTAGGGTAAGTTTCTACATTTCCACAAAAACAAAAACACCTTTTTTAGGAGATGAATTTGAATCACACTAAATTGGAAGAAACTGACAATGTTACTGAGTGTTCCAACTCATAAATATGTCTGTCAATTCCAACATGTAGGTCATCTCAGAGCTGGTCTCCACCGGTTTCCTGTTGAAACAACATCACATTTTCTTTGTTCTTCATTTGTTGAGTATTTGGGACCGTATGCTGGACACTGTTATCGGTGTGATAAAGATGCTAGATTCTGTTTTATTTCTCCAGTAAGTCTCACCTGGTTTTGTTCCAGCAGGCAGTAATTTGTTTGCACTCAAACTGCAAATTATGTCTTTGAATAAGTCAAATCAATTTTTTACCATTAGCTAGGCTGCACTAAGTCTACCCCACATATGTGAGGGTTTAAGGGTCAGCCTAGTGATTCTGGTGAAGTTCTTAAGCAGAATCTGGGATTCTTGCTCTGTTCCGTAGCTTTCTCCTCGCTAGGATTCTCCCCTTACTCTTCAGTCATTGTGGTTGTTCCAAACTCTGACCTCTGGTTTTTCAGGACAAAAAAAACAAAAAACAAAAAACAAAAAACACAGCGGGTTTTCGATTGACATTTGGCTATCCTGCACATTCTGCATGGATATAAAGAGCTTATTAAAAACAGAAAATTCACCCGTTCTTATAAGAGTCAAATCCCCTCCAAAATATGTCTGTTTTTGTTTACTTTCTAGTGCCTTATGTTTTTCTTTTTATCTTGTGCACTTTCTAATTGTTATCTGAGGGAGTGTCGTTCTGGTAAAAGTATACCTGCCTATACAAGAATTCTCAATTTGTCTTTAATTTCCCTCAGGGTTTTGAAATTTCAGTGTAGAGATCTTGTGTCTTTTAAAAAAAGTGTATTTTAATTTTTAATGATACTACTTTTAAGTCTGCAACTACTCATAGCATTGTTTTAACATCACTTCCATTTGTTTGCTATTAATATTTACGAAAAAGATTGATTTTTATACATGGGACCTGTAAAGTGCAGCCTTGCTAAATTTACTCATCTGCTTCAGTAGCTGTTTTTTAAACAGATTCCTTTTAAAAGGTTTCTTACATAATCATGTCATCTATAAAATACAAGAGTTGTGACCTAATCTTTCAGATCTTCATGCCTTTTCCATTTCATATTCCACTGGCTAGGTCCTCCACTAAAATAATGAAATGAAATGAAAACACAAGAGTGGACATCCTTGTCCTGTTTCTGATCTTGGGAAAAAACTCTACTTTATGATTAAGTGTATTCTTAGCTGTCAGTTTTTCTTCAATGACCTTTATCAGACTGAGGAAAACTCTTTACATTTTAGTTTGGTGGGGGTGTTTATCACGAATGGATGAATTCTGTCAATTACTTTTTACCAAGTGAGGTGATAGGTTTTTGATCCTTTGTTAGTGCAGTGAATTACACTAATTTTTGAAATTTAGAAATCAACTTTGCATTTTGGGGATACATCTCACCCATGATGTATTCTTTTTGTATATTGCTGGAGTGTATTTTGTGGTTTTTTTCCATCTATGTTCCTGACAAATATTAATCTATCAATTTTCTTCTTTCTTAATTATGGCGGCACCATATCTGTCAGGTTTTGGCACCGGGGTTATGATGGCCTCATAAAATAACTTTTTTTCTGAGTTCCTGCAAGACTGAGGTTATTTCTTGCTCCAGTGTTTGAAATTACCAGTAAAACCACCTATACCAGGAGTCTTCTTTGTGATAAAGATTTCAATTACGAATTCAGTTTCTTTAACTGATATAAGGCTACCCAAATTTTCCATTTCTTCTTCCATCAGCTGGGGTAACATTTTTTAAGGAAGTTGACCATACAAATTTAATAGCATAAAGTTATTTACTAAAGTGTACGCATATTGTGCTTTTAAAAATGTCTGTACGACGTAGCAGAAAGATACCCCTCTCATTTCCAACAGGTAATTTATGTTCATGGCCTCTCTCATCTTTCTCGTCATCAAAGAGGGGGTTGCCGACTTTTGATCTTTCTACAGAACCAGCTTTTGGTGTTGATAATTAATTCTGTCCCTTTTCTAGTCACCAATTTCTTGTTTTTATTATCTCTCCCTTCTACTTACTCTCCATATTCTCTGACCTTTTTTTATACTTTCTTAGCTAAAGTCTTAGGTAACTTTTCTAGTAGTTATTTAAAGCTAGAAATTTCCCTTTAAGCACTGTTTCAGCTGCATCCCACATAACAGATAAGCTGTAATTTCATTATCATTTAATTTGAATTATATTCTAACTTCTCTCAGGGTTTTCTTCTAAATAACCCATCGGTCAAAGAACTGTGTTGTTTAATCTCCCTATTTCAATAGATGTTTTATCAGTATTGATTCCTAATTTCATTCTGTTGTTGGCAGAGAATATAGTCTGTCGATTTCAATCTTTCAAAACTTACTGAGACTTGTGCCCTGCAAATAGTCTTTCTGGGGAGGTTACCATGAGCACTTGAGAAGACGGTGCATCACACCGATATTAGACTCAGTAGTCTACAAATATCAAGTCAGTAGTTAATAGTGTAACTTAGATCTTCTGTGTCTTTACTGATTTTTTTTTTTTTTGGCCTAACTGAACTCTCCACTATAAGTGCGGATTTGTGATTCTGATCCATTAATTCTATCAAGTTTCACTACATGTATCACGAAGCTTTTTTATTAGACAGCTACACGTTTACATTTATGGCTTCCTGATGTCAGCACTTCAGAGATGTCATTTTACAACGTACATATCAGCATGAAGACCTGACACATATATCACTTAAGCTTCCAACAACCCACGAATTAGGCCCCGTTAACCCCGCTGGACAAAGGAGGCAACAGAAGCACCAAGAAAAAGGAACATGCCAGACAGCCAGCTGTATTCTTAATTATCGACGCTAGTCTGCTTCTTATATAGTTATTAAAAAGAAGTAATAAAAACATAGCAAGACAAAACTAAAATAACAACAACTTTGGTACAGTATCCTGGAGAAGGAAAACATTAGATTATCCTTAATTATAAAAACTAGACATTTCGCTCCAAGAGTTACTTTCTCAAGAAAAAAGAATTCTTTAGACAAGTAAATGGGCACAGCCACTCACAAATCAAAATAGAAGGAGACAAAAGCATCCTTAGAATCAAAGTTGATACTCTTCTTCTCTGGTTTTGGTAGCGCTCTTCTTAGAAGAAGGACCAGGTAAGGGTTGGAAAATTACTTCACCTTTACCTCTAAATGTTATGTTTAGAACACTACTTTGAGACTCTGCCAGATGTTTCAACTGCCTTTGAAAACCGTCTCCCACACAAAGAAAACAGTCCCCACCACAGAAGTCCCTACAAATGATTTAAATATCAATTCTAAAAATAGTCGCTCACATATTTCAAGTTCATCCAAAAACAAACTTTTTACTTAAAAAAAAAAAAAACTGACGATAAAATGGGCTCAGAAGTATTCATTTAAATAATGTAGCTGATGGATTTTCTAAATTCATTTTAATATATATGTTGTTTTTAACAATTTAAAAAAGTATAAATGACAAAAAAAAATCCCAACAGAAGATGTAAGTACATACCATTCCAATCTTTTAAAAGATTAAGTGCATAAAACGAGGACTGCAATACAGAATAGAATTCTGTAAAAACTCAACTCTCTAAGTCATACATTTTTGTGATGCTTGTATTTGGTTGTAAAGAGAGCTTTTTTAATTTGACAATTAAAAAAATTAGCATTCTACAAAATAAAAATCAAGTCACATTTGTATCACACTTTGAAGTTGACAATATGCTTTTACATGTAGAAGTTAAAATGCGTAGGTAATATATAAAGATAAATGTATTATTTATAAGTGTTAATGCAAACTATACAAGCCATCACATAAAAACTATGAGGAAAAAGTTCTTTCTAGTTACTTAAATTATTTTGTATCATAAATTTTTGTTCGGTATCTACTTCTGAACTTTCACACTGTCCTGAACACAAATACAGCCTCCCTTCACCCCCTCTGGCACTGGCCTGGCAAACTTGGGAATAAATCAAATCAGGGAGAAATTATATCCTCTTACAGACATATAAAGCCATTACAAATAAACCAAATTCAGAAAAGAAAAAGGCACAGGGTGAGGGGGTTAGTCAAAAGTCTTACATATTTCTGTTCTAATGTAAACATTATTCAGGATCTCAATTTTCGAAGAGCCTGAAGACCACCACTGCACAGGGCTTCCCATAACCACCCAAAAGCAGAGCTAAAGTTGGATTCTGAAAGACTAATCTAACTGTTTGGGGAGGGGGGCAGATGGTGAAAGAAGAAAATTTGAATCATAATAACACAGTCTCTTTGGAAATAAAGCCTCATTGGATAAGCTGACTGGTATCATGGTCAAATATTCTGTGTTTGGAAAAGACGTTTTATGTGTTGTGCGAATGGCATATAATGCCCCTCCATTCTCCTCATACATTCTACCCATCGCCAGCACCACTAAACTTGTATTCCCAAGTGTTCACCACATGAACATAGAGCGCTTGCCTGACAAGCCAGACTAGGTGGACTCCGCCCTCTCTCACATCGTTTCACCCCCAACAAGCGGTCGTCTGTCTGCTCTCCCTGCTCCTGCATGGCAGTTCAGAAAGAACCCGGGGCTGTTGTAGTCATACCCAGATACATGGAGTAACAACAGATCTCTTTTCATAAACTAACGTTTTACCCCGATCTAAGTGAAAACTTCATCCTACCAATTTTGCTAACTCCACCTCCTCCGGGACTCCCCAGCTGTCATTGTTAAGGGCCCCGTAGCAGCAGGAAGAGGGAATTTTTGAGGAAAAGGGAACAGTCTCATGGGGCTGATCAGACTGAAATCTGATGTGATGGTAACGTGGTGGTCAGGTCCCTCGAAGGTCAGAAACCCAGGGCTGCCTCTTACCTGCGGCTAGTTCCTAGTGCAGGCACTTCCCCGGCCCATCTGCCCGGGTCACTCTGACTCTCCAGGCTGGGCCTCTTGATCACTTCCAGACAACTTCCACTACCTTAGTAAAGTCTACGTGGACCCTGGGAAAATTCACGCATCTCTGATCCATCAAACCCTGAACATGCAGGCCGTTCTCACCGGGACTACTCTTCATTCTACTGATGCAGAGGCAGCTCCCTCTGGTCTCCCACTTGGTTGGCCATTTTCAGGAGGAAGTCAGGTACCAGTCTATTTCCCAAACCTAAGTCAAAGGAGTGAGTTGCCCTGAAGTCTCTCAATATGGATGAAAGAAAGGGGGAATGCCACAGCACATACTATTCTCTCCAAAGAAGTTCTCATATGGGATCCCTCTTACAAGCTCCTGCATTTTTTGAATATCGCCTAGAGATGAGTGATGGGTTAACCAGAGCAACACCTGTCTCATGGAACCCCTTGCGCAAGTCCTACATCTGAATGGTACATAGCACCTCAGTTTTGAACGTAGGTTACTTGCAATCTATTGATCTCAGATTGGGAGTCTCTGAAAACATACCAAAGAATTCTCATTTGAACATACTGTTACAATTCTACTTCCAGTTAAGATATAAGCAGGTCACAGAAGGCTAATGTTACTGTTGCAACAACTAGGGGGAAAAAGATAACCACAACCACAAAAAATTGTGCAAAGACATCGGAAAGCTACTGAAGTAACGAGATCGGGAGGAACTAAAGTTGTAAGAAGGAATCCATCTAGGTGAGCTGAGGACTGTGAGCCATTCCCTTCCCAGGGCTCATCTGCAGATTCCAGGAATAGGGTAAGGGTCAGGCTCGGTCTGGGAAGAGAAACTCTACTGAATAACAGAACTTTGGACAGTCACAGGATTCTCCTCCCTCAAAGATGTCTGCCAGATTTTAAAGATGCAATCAATAGGAGGCTCATTAGCCAAACTCAAACCATGGAAGAAAGATGTGAATCTCCCGCAGTGTTTGAGGGAGTAGGTGACAGAGACCTGCCAGGCTTTCAATGAAAATCCCAGGAGAGCACTATTCAAAGAAAAGGTATGAGCCAGTGCTAGACTGAATCCAAATAAATGGCAACTGAGCCCCAACCCTGCTCAACCCCGATCAGATTAAAGCGATCAGCCCCTCCATCCACCTGACATAAGAAAGGTCAAATACTTTTTGTGAAAACCATCATTTGCAGCACCTATAATGCCCTGACATGCAATATATGGCACACGGTCAAAATTACACGGCACGTAAGAGGCCGGAAAATGTAATAATCACAAGAATGAACAGACAATGATGAAAGCAGACCAAGAGATGATCCAGATATTAGAGCTGGCAAACAAACTTTAAAATAACTACTATAAATAATACAGGGGCGCTCGGGTGGCTCAGCTGGTTAAGCATCCGACTTCAGCTCTGGTTATGATCTCATGCGCACTTGCACTCTCTCTCTCTCAAAAAAAAAAAAAAATTAAAAATTATAAATAATATTAAAGAAGATTAAGAAAAACAGAAATGGATGAAGAATTTCAAATGAGAGTTGGAATTTACAATATCAAAGGAACATATAATAAAACAGAAAAATAAGGTATTTTAAATTAAGAACTTATTAAATGTGTTTAACAGCAGACTAATAAACACAGCATAAAACAGGATCAGTAAACACAAAGTCAGGTCAACAGAGTATCCAAACTGAAAAAGGGAAAACAAAAGAAAACAAAAAGAACGAAAAGAACAGAGCGTAAGAAATATGTGGCATCTAGTCGTTTGAGCCCAAGTACCAGAGAGGATTTAAAACAAGATTGCAGGATATCCTAAACTGGCGTTTTACTATTATTTTCCATCTCCACAGTCCATGTGTGGTGCTTTCTATTTCAGGTCCCTTAGATGGTCGTACGTTTTCTTGTGTACCACTAGTGGGGATCACATCAGCCTGGAAACACTCTACCACAGGACAGGAAAGAGAAGGAGTAAACAGTATGGTTAAACATCCCCAATAATTACAATCCTCCCAGAATGTGGTTAGTAACACAGAAATGGTCTGAGCAAAGCTGGAACGGCTCCAGGTACAACTGGAAACAGACCAAGGATGCCGGCAAAACCAAAGGTGGTTGTAATTTCTTAAATGCCTATTATTTTAGCCAGGTTGATCAATGTATTCTTTAAAGCCAAGCCATTACATTAATGGGACAAAAAACAAGTGGAGAGAATGCTTATTGCATCAGGTGTTAAATGTTATATTTACAGACGTTAATTAGTCTGGGTGCAACTCAGTGATTTTATGGAGAGACAAAAGTCCCAGAGCAGGTGGCTGTTTTCCCTGATAAGGTAAGTGATAAAAATGTCCATGTGAGAATATATCATGTACACAAAAGAGCTCTGAATACCAGTGTCCCGCAGCAGGAGCTCCCTCAAAACTCCTAACTGTAAACGTAGGTACTGGATAAAGGCGCAGGGTCTAGGCAAAGCATATTTCCAACTGCGTTTCACAGGACCCTGCACCTCATCAGAAGTGCTTTCACAACTTAGACACGGAACACACAGAAAATGACAAATTGGATGCTGAGGCTGATAAAAGGTAGCTATTACCCATCATTTCCAGGTTCTAATTCGCATCTATGAAAAGCTTCATTGTTCTGACTGATTGATTTTACGACTAAATGCTATAGGGTGAATAAACTAAATTATACATAATGCAATGTCACCTGGCAGAAACTTCGTCTAAGTATAGACAATACAAGCTAATGTCTACAACTTAGTGTAAAGTCCTCTTAGAAAAAAATGGAAGGAAAATGAAGACGCGGATTATATGTGAATATCGCAAACAAATCACATTCATGTGGTTACAGTGTTTCACAATTCACAAACCAAACTCACGTGATTTCAAAGGACCCAAAAATAGTACTGAGGAAGTACTCAGGTAGTATCTACCACCCCTTTTCACAGGTGAAGAAACAGTAAAAAGTAAGTCACATGCCTCAGGATCCACATTCATCCAGTACTGAAGCCGACTCAATGGGTTACCAGACTTCAAATTCAGAGTTCTCTCACACATATTATGGCTGATACACACACACACACACACACGCTGACAAGTTGCATATATCTTATGTATGAACGAGGGAAAGAGGGTTATTCTTACTCTCTTCTAAAAAATTAAAAGGAACTAGTTTAAGAAGAACTGAAGAACTAGTTTAAGAAGAACCCATTGCTCGGGTTCAAAAGACTTCTCTTTAAAAATTCTTCCTGGGTTATACAGAGAAGTAAAAGGGTAGGAATACAAAGTTAGAAATCA
The DNA here is from genome assembly GCF_028018385.1 of Neofelis nebulosa. Classification (NCBI taxonomy): domain Eukaryota; kingdom Metazoa; phylum Chordata; class Mammalia; order Carnivora; family Felidae; genus Neofelis; species Neofelis nebulosa. Next base: position 26,795,495 of record NC_080792.1, on the reverse strand, counting down.
AAGTTGACAATCCACATTTACTTTAAAGTACTCTGATGTTTACAACTTTAGAAGATGGAAAACAAAACCAAAAATCAATAACAGCATTAAAAAGAAACACATTATCCTGGAAGGATACAGGAGAGCCAGTAATACAATGATTTCTGAAGAGGGAAAGTGGGTGAGGAGATGGGGACACTTGGGTAGGGGAGACCTTTCCCACCCTATCATACAGGGGTGAATTCTGAATCATGTACACCTTATATTTTGTTTTTTAGGAACATACTTTTTGTTTTTAAGAAACACACTTTTTGAAGGAAAATACAGATATAAATGTATATGTTTCTAAAGACTGTTAACAAAATAAAAATACAATTACCCTTTAACAGAAAAATTGACTTCTAAGGGCTAAAAAAGAGTAAATAGTTTATGTATTGCCCAAAAGTCCTATTTAAACATTTCATTGTGCTGGCTATAAAAATAAAACATACTTTTATATATAAATATTAGGAAAAGATTATAGGACATTCCTTTTTTTAGAGTATCCATAAATAATTTGGTATATTCTCTCTAAAGATTCACGGTTAAGTGTTAACACTTTTACAAGTATGCTTTATCAAGTTAAGGAAATTCCTATTTCTAATTTGTTAACATGAATAAATACAGAATTTGATAAAAATCTCTTTCTAGATCCATCAAGATGATCAGAGTTATTCTTTTTTTTAAAAAAATATTTATTTATTTATTTAGAGAGGAGAGTGTGCATGTGTGTGAGAGGGGAAAGGGACAGAGAGAGAGAGAGAGAGAGAGAGAGAGAGAGAGAGAATCCCAAGCAGGTTCCATGCTGTCAGGGCAGAGCCCAACGCAGGGCTTGATCTCACAAACCATGAGATCATGACCTGAACCAAAACACAGTTGGACAGTTAACCAACTGAGCCACCCAGGTGCCCCAGAGTAGTCCTAAATATGACTGTGGAGTATCTCATATTAATAGGTTTCCTGCAGTTGAATCGTATTTGCCTTCCTGCAATAAACCTTTCCTAGTCATGATTTTGTGATTTTGTTTTTAGTAACCCTACTTTTTTCTTTTAATGTTTACTTATTTTTGAGGTGGGGGCGGGGGGACAGAAAGGGAGAGAGACACAGAATCCCAAGCAGGCTCAGGCTCCGGGCTGTCACCACAGAGCCTGATACGGGGCCGGAACCCACAAACCGCAAGATCATGACCTGAGCCAAAGTTGAACGCTTAACCGACTGAGCCACGCAGGCGTCCCAATAAGTCTAGTTTCTGATATTTATTTACAATTTTTGCAACTGTTTTTATAAGTAACACTGGTATAATAAACTTTTCTTGTACTGTTCATGTTCAATTCTGGTATAAAAATGGGTTGGTAAGTTTCCTTTACAACCAGAGGTAAGAAAATGAAGGATCAGGATTGGGATTTTTCTAATTCTTTGCTATTACCAACAAAACTGTAACGAACACCAGCAACCTCTGACCATATTCCTATTTTCTTAGGATGACAGATCAAAAATGTGATTATATGGTCAAAGCACCACCGTAGGAAAGCCTTATAATGCACGTCTACGAAAATGAATTCTTCATTCCTACACATTTACATATAATGGATATTATAAAATGGCCCTTTTAGACCTCACAGCCCCTTTCCTTCAACTTCAGACCCTACAGCAACCCCAACCCTACAGCAGTTTAGATTTTGCTTTATTGTAGAGAATATGCATTGGAAGCCTTTTTTTTTTTTTTTCTTCTTCTGATTGATTCATTACCCAAATAGCAAATGCCATTCTAATTTTACAACAGAGTTGTCTTCCATTCCTTGGTCTCAAAAGTGTTTGAGATATAAAAACCTCACAAAACTTTACTTTTATACTATTCAGCTCCTTGCAGCTTGGGAAGGTGACGTTCTTCTACCAATGAATCGCTTTGTACCACCACCTTCAACAACACGGAAGACGCAGTGACATATATACCTAACCACAGCTTCTATCCCTCCAGAGACAAAGCCATGGAGGCAGAGTAATTGCGTGAGGGGTGGGAGGGACATGAAGCCAGGACGGTTTCCGCCCTAACTTTGGTCCACTCTAACTTTAAAAGAAGAGGGGTCGAGGGGGAAAAGTATGAACAGTCAACAAAACAGGTATCTTAACAGAAAACATTTGCTGTTTTTAAAAATTAAGGGATTTGTTTCCTGTTCATCAGAGGAACTTGTTGGTATTTTTAGGCTTGTAAAACCTTCGTGTTTTTGTTAACAATTTCCTTGCAATTTTAAGTACATCAACTTACACGGTAAAACCATTTTGTGTCGTATTTTCAATAATTCTGCCTGAACTATGGTTTGGATTTATCCATAATAGAACTTTCTCACTCCTATTCCTCAAACATTACAGTCTAGATAAATAAAGAGTTGCCTGAACGTTTAAGGACACTTCGTTAAGAAATAGCTAATAATCTGATACAACCGAAGTGTTCTACTACTAAAAAATGAGGCAAACTCTATAAAATACACGAAACCAAACCACAGTATTAGAAACTCAGACTTCTTGATGACAACAACCGATATTAACAAATCTACATGTCTTCCAAAAGCAAAAACCAAAAGCCACCAAATTAGACACGTCAAATTTGTGAGCTTCAAAGAACTCTGGACAGTAAAAGAGACAGGACAATGAACCACCACCACTCCACTTTCACTATTCAGGTAAAAGAGTAAAATAAATGTTTTTTTTTAATGATGATAAACCCTAGAAGAACCCTAGAAGGATCTTTCAAAGAGGCTATCAAAAGAAGAATGGGAAATAGGAAAAGAATTCCAAGGTGACCTCCCCACACATTTCAATCACCAGCTCACCACCCACCGTATCTCCTGAAAGGAAGGGACTGCGCGAGCTCTACTCAGGCTCGGCCCTGTCAAGACTGCCCCGCACCGGCCACTTCAGCCTCCAGTGATGGCGCACAAAACCATGGCGCCAGGTCTTCCCGCACACACGCTCCCTTGGAGGAGGAAGAGAACCTACTCACCAGCCTCCCTGCCTCCACTCCTGACAGTGTCACGAGCATTCTCCTCACCGCAGCCCGATGCTGTGCTAAGACTCTTCGGCGACTCCACCCTCACCCACTCAGGTTCAGGTTCAGGTGCAGGTTCAGGTTCACACAGCCTCAGCCCAACCACATCCCACCCCCGATCTAGAGCCTCCCAGGACACTCACTAGTTGGCGCAAAATCCTTCAACTAGAGCCCCCTTACCGTCCCTCTCAAGACCACAGTGCCACTCTGGACAAACCGGGCCTCTCTTGACTAAATCCCTCCCTTACACCCATCAAGATTCAACTCTGGCACCGATGCTAGTCCAGAAGGAAACTTCCACAAGCTGCAGAGTAGGCAAAATTCCTCCCCTCTGGACATAACTCCCTGAGCAAACATCTTTCTTAACACCTATGACACCTCATGAGATTATTTTCTTTATTTTGTCAAGTTTATCCCCCTTTCTAGAAACAACTCAAAAGCAAAGACTGAATTTTTACTCCGGTGAGGAAGAGCCTATCACACACGTAGTGGGTTGTTTAATAAATGTTTACTGAACTGAAATACCAGACACCATATGATGAAAAATTAACAAATGCAGCTTGACTTGTCCTAACTGGCTAATTACCCTCAGCCAATTCATTACCAAGTCCCTTCAGGTCTACTCCATCCAAATCTGTCCACTTCACGTATCGGCACAGCCACCATGCCAGTTCAGCCGCCAGCATCTCGAATTTAGACCACTTTACTAGCCTCTTGATCTCCTTCCTTCCAGACCCACTGTCCAATCACTCACACACACACTCTCTCTCTCTCTCTCTCTCTCTCTCTCACACACACACACACACACACACACACTTTAAATTAAAAACCAGGCTTCAAAGTCCTCATTTGCTTTCTGTTGTATTTAGACTAAACTCCACGCTTCCACAGTGCCTTACAATGCCCTATATAATCTGACCCCTTCTACGTCTTGTACTCATTTTGTATTCCTCCATTTCCACAGGGCTCCTTTTAAATCCTCCAATACAATCAGCTATTTCTCAGCTGGGTGTCTTTACACTGGCTCCTTCCTCTCCCAGAAGACTCTTCCTCCAGCTAGATGCTACTTCTCAAAGCCCGGTTTGAGGCTCACAAGCCAATCAAAAGCAGCCTTTTTATCCCTCAGTCACTGTCTTCTTTGCACTCATTACCGTGTCAAGTTCTGCAATTTGTCCACTTGCTTTCTGCGTGGACCTATCCCTCAGAAGAGCAGGAACTTTGTTTTGGTCATACTGTATCGTATCCCCATGGGTCTAGAAACAGTGCCCTGCACTCAGCAGGCACTCAGAAGCATAAACCAAAAGAGTGACTCTTTGGAAGATATACATGAAACAGGTAAAGTAAAAGAAACGGGTAATTAATCGACTAAATAAGGCAGGAAACATCCTACTGTTAGATTCTGCAAGTAGAGAGGCTGGTGTTACTGGGATCTATTATCAACAAGCATTTGACTGCATTTGCCACACACAGCTCACGGGAAACCTGTGAAGTAGAATGAGGTCACGTTATTTATGCTAGCCTACATGTAGGACACTGCCACAAGTCATTTTAGAAAATGCTGTATGCTGCCACTCCCCAAACCCTGCAAGGCATACGAGTGTAGTGAAACACTTAAAAAACACCCTCTCTGTTAAAGAAACAGTATTTCTGACAGTGGTACTTATCGAGTAATTAGATTTATGCTAATAAAACTTCACCCTCTTAGGTAACAGGCCCTTCCAGTACGAGAGGCAGGTAGGTCTCTGAGTGAGGTTCGGACTCCCTAGACATCTAAGAAGCTGCCTCCTAGACCGTTCTAAGAAGCCATGCTGCAACTCAAGCAAAAATTATGGAAGTAAAATTCATCACTGTGTTAGCAGCTTCCGTTAACTCTTTACTGACCAAATTTTTGACCAAGGGGAGAGAAAACGGTCAGTCACTGCTGCGCTAGTGAGAGAAAAAGCTTTCTGACTCTTTATTCAAATGTCATTCAATCAGACACGAGGATAAGCTACAGTGAAGCATTTAGGCAATGAACGCAGTGAAGATTGAAACACTACAACTAAGTATTTTATTTTGCTTGGTCAAACCTCATTGTTCAAGAAAAGGATCTGTAAAATAAACCAGTCTTAACTAGTCACACAAAACTGAAACGACAGGTTAAAGATAGCTGTCATCTTTTAATAAAATCACGATTTACAGGGGCCTTGAAGGTAACACAATTTCAGTGACATTCCTTCGGATTCCTCTAAGCAATTTAACAGTGTGACCATCGAACTTCTGCTCTAACGACACTTACCTTGGTATGGTAACACATTTAGTATTACAATTCTGAGTGGTGATGGCTTTCTCAAGCTCATCTAATCGTCCTGTTTTCTTTAGCTTCTTCACCAAACTTTTAACCGCTTTCTCACACCACTTTTCTTCTTGTCCGTTCTGCTCTCCTCCACCCGCTCCTCCAGAGCCACCGGCTGATTTCTTCCATCCCAGCAGTCTCTTCACGACTGGCGGAGTGAAGGGCAAGATGGACGACATGCTCTTACCAAAGGCCGCAACCCACACTGAGAAAAGACGCTTCTCTATCTAACCTAGAAGAGATACGGAAAGGATGGTTTAGAGGCTAACTTCAAACTCCAGTAACAATTTCAATGTTGTATCTAAAGCGAACGTGAAAAGGAGGCAGAAAATCAGATCAGGGACTTTCGGAAGTGATCTTTTTCTCCTACGAAAAGGTCTTTACTACTTTAAATGAACGGCAGAAACAAACTTAAACAAACAAAACGTCATAGTATCATAAAGTAAAACCTAAAGTTGTAAGAAGGGAAAAGGCATCAAGTGTGAAGTAAACCAACAAGAATTAGAAAATAAAGGTAAACAGAGTCTGTGAAGACAAGGTCTGGTTCACTTTTACCATCCCTTAAGAAGACTTTCAATTAGGCCTCTTTGTAAAAATATTTTTTCATTTTTGTCTAAGTAACAATATGCGTCGTGACTAAAATCAAATACATTTCCTCTTCTCACACTGAGGTACAATTCCTCAAAATCTTTACCCCTTATTCTTGCTATTTATATCTCAAGTAATAGGCTCATGATGGTATGCCCTGAAACATCCAGGGTGGTATTATCTACCGATTACGGAACGTGAGGATTTACACCACAACCACTCACTTTCCTCCAGCCTTAACAATTATCTCCCAAAGGAGTTTAGCACCTGATGAGACCGGTAGTAAACTACTATATAATCATGTTTCCCTTTTTGTACAACTCTTTCTTATCTCAGTTTGTCATGTGCTTAGTTTTTCTCTGCACCTGCCATAAATTCTCCCCACACTCCTCATAAGCCCCATAATTAAATTTTATTTTTTTTTATTTTTTTATTTTTTTTAATGTTTTTTATTTATTTTTGGGACAGAGAGAGACAGAGCATGAACGGGGGAGGGGCAGAGAGAGAGGGAGACACAGAATCGGAAACAGGCTCCAGGCTCCGAGCCATCAGCCCAGAGCCTGACGCGGGGCTCGAACTCACGGACCGCGAGATCGTGACCTGGCTGAAGTCGGACGCTTAACCGACTGCGCCACCCAGGCGCCCCCCCATAATTAAATTTTAATGCGGATGACTTTAATCTCAAAATAAGAGACAAGATCATTTACCACTTGAGGACAGAACTGGAGACTTGGGACTTGAGAAGAATGAAGATTTAGAAACGTAGCTCTAAGAAATATCTACAGAAAACCAGCTAGAATGATGGTGGCACACTTGACCAGGTATTTGCCAGGCTACACAGTAAAAAGTATTCCTTTGGAGGAGCCCCACTTCTAATCAGGATGAAGAAATGACAACAGACGATCATTTTCACCTTAACAAGCAAAACAAGCCAGATAAAAGCTACAAAATCATGGTTTTTCTGAACCTGTCAAAGCTCAGGATGCAAAAAAAAAAAAAGTTCCACCTAAGTGGAACTAAATTCCAGAAAGTGTTGAGCCGTGAAAGAGAGCCCCCCCCCCCCCCCCCCCCCCGCCGCCCCAATGGTTTCCTTCCTGGTGCAGTGGCTAAGGAGGAATCATCCCACCACAGAGGAGGGTAAGGAGAAACCAACTTACCCTTTCATAAATTTTAACAGCAACATGTGTGCTGACAAGATCTACAAAAATTCCAAGGATTTCACAGAGCAAACCTGTACCACCCAGCCACTCACTCCCACTGGGCCCCACTGCAGGCTTGCCAAATTATGCTGAAGGCTGGGAGACGGGCCTGGAAAGCTGAGAGATACCCTCAAATGCAAGTAATCTGTCCTCTGACAAGGAGGGGGAAAGAATGGACAGAAAGGAGAGAAATCAACCTCAGAGATTTCAGACGTTCAGCTGCCAAGGGCCGAGGTGAGACAGGAGAGCTAAGGCCAAAAGTTCCACCCAGATACTCCGGACACTGAACTACCAGGGGAAGGACTGCTAAAAGAAATGGTGTTACTAGCACGGAGATATCTCGCCACGCACAAAAGCCTGGGGCAGGACGAGAGCAAAAAGAACTCCAGAATGACTAAGGGACAGACAATTGGGCTGTAAAGCAGAGAAATCACCCAAGGTTCAAGAAAGCTGAAGGCTCATATATAAAGCACAAAGAGATATCTGAAATCACACTCAGACAACAAATCTTGCAGAAGGTCAAGTCTCAATCCTGCTCTCAAAACACTGGAACTAACAAACTAAAGTTGCAAAAAACCCTGAACTAGCCCGACAACACAGCTTCTGGATTTAACCTCACTGTCTATTAAACTAACATGAGAAATAATAGGCAGTTTTCTGGAAGTAGAGTATTTACTTCAATCCGTACTGTTTTTGCATAAATATTCAGCTTTCGGTAAAAAATTACAAGATACAGGGGTGCCTCGGTGGCTAAGTGTCCGGCTCTTGACTTCAGCTCAGGTCATGATCTTGCAGTTGTGATATGGAGCCCCACATCAGGCTCCACGCTGACAGTGCAGAGTCTGCTTGGGATTCTCTCTCCCCCTCTCCTTCTGCCCCTCCCCTGCTCCCATACACTATCTCTCTCTCTCTCTCTCTCTCTCTTTCTCTCTCTCAAAAATAAACTTAAAAAAAAAAATTTAGAAGATCCAGGGAATAGCAAACCACAGGCAAAAGATGAATTTATTAATATAATCAGATTAGACAGGGCCCAGATGTTAGGATTATCAAACAGACTAAAATGGCTATGACAAAAACACTAAAGAAACGGGGAACTTCATTACAGAACTAAAGCTAGAAAAGAAACAATCACAGGGAAATGTTAGAAATGAAAACTACAGTAACAGAAATTAAAGATTCCTTTAAATGAATTTAATAAAAGACAGTAATGAACAGTGAACTTGAAAACAGGCCAAACAGTACCCAAATTGAAAATCAAAGAGGGAAAAAAAAAAAAAAAAAAGGCAAAACCCTGAATATCTGAGACCAAATATCTATTAACTAGAGTTTAACTGGAGTCCCAGAAGGAGATGAAAGAGAAAATGGGACAGAAAAAAAATACATGAAGAGATAATGGTCAAGAACTTATTGGAAATGATGGCAGAGATCAACCCACAAGTGCAAAGGAAACAGTCACAGTCAATGGGCTGAATGTTAAAGACAGAAGTAAAGATAAAGGCTGAGTGTCAGCTAGGATGACAGCTAAAACTTCACTGAAGATCCAGACAGAAGGGGAACCTGCACTCATCCATAAGCTCTTCTCCAAGGGCTTCAACTGAGATCTCTTGAAAAAGACTCGCATGGGGCGAAAGATGGGAGAGAGCTCTTCCGCCTTGGCAGCATCTCAAATGAAACAAAAGCCTTCAACTAGGAGGAGAGAATCAGGAAAACCTCCCACACCTAGGGTCCAGGGAAAGAGCATGCCTCAAGGGGAAGAGCAGAGCAAAAGCCATGGTACTATTGGGGGACGGGGCAGAACCTACTTGCCCACCTGCTACACACACACCAGCCTTTCCCCCTGTAACGATAACCACAGTCTAGTGCTACAAGAAGGCAGGAAACACTGTCACCACCAGTCCCAGACAAGGATACACTGATGCTGAGAAATAAGGAGAAGACAAAGCTATCGGACACTGGCACAGGAGCAAGAAACTGGCCTGGGACTCAAGACCCTGAACTAACACAAAGCAAAGGTCTGCTGTTCCTAGATGGGGAAATCTGTAACAAATATCAGCAAGTCACATACAGTTATACATACAGAAAAGGTAACACATCATTACAATGCAGGGTTTACCGCACGGAGCAAAACTGGCTCAACGGTAAAATAATAAACAAATAAATAAAGCACCTCATTTATCGTAATAAAAAAGAAAAACTTTACGATTCTCTTAACTGATGCAGAAAAAAAGAAAGCATTTGGTATGTTAATTTAATATCCATCCGCAATTAAAAAGTTTCAGCAAACTGGAAATAGAAAAGAGGAAGAAGTTCTTTATTCTGAAAAAGGACATCTATGAAAAACCTAGAGTTCGCAACATATGTAATGATGAAACATTAAATCCCTTTTCCTTATGACTGGAAAGAAGACAAGGACGTCCACTGTTGCCACTTCTATTTAATAAAGCCCTGGATGTTCTCGCCAGCCCAGTAAGGCAAGAGACAAAAATAAATAACATAACATAACATAACATAAAATAAAATAAAATACTGGAAAGAAAGAAGCATATTCTCTGGTGATATGACTGTCTCCATGGAAAACTGCATGGAATCTGCATGGTGGTAAGGTTGCTGTGATAAAGCTATACATTTGCTAAAAAAAGAAATAGAATTCTCAAAAAAGGACTTTGGATTCTCAAAAGACCATTCTCAAAATGGTCTTCCAACTGAAGACACTTGGGCCTTGGGACAGTTTGCTAGAAAATAATGGTCACAACCTAATAAATAATCCTACTCATTCCCTCAAAGGGGAAGAACAATTAATGAGGTTAAGGCCCCCAGCCCCAATTCAGGACACTGTGCCAAGGGTCTCCCAGAAGAGCCAATACCATATGCCACGTTTCATAAATTTATCCGGCCAATGGGTACATTTCTTTAGGGACATCTCCTGGAACCATGTAACAGTGCTGCCCTGGCACTCTTCAAAGTCCAGCTGTGGTTTAGACACTAAAAATGTGAAGGGAGCCAATAAGCAGGATTCTGTGACTTTCTTTAGCAATACAGCAGACATGGTGAGAAGGTGAGGTTTGCCCAGAGCTAGGGATTTGTAAGGTAAGTAAAGCACAGCGAGAACTTGAGTAGCACGGTTAAGCTGTCTACAGTGGTTGACTCTATATACTACCCATAAATAAGCAAGCCAGTACACAAAACTACAACTTGAAAAATAAAGCAAACACACAAAATTCCATCAAACACATGTAATAATCCACCGAAGCAGATGTTTGGGACTACCGGGCAGCCAAAGGTATACCTGCCTATCTGTGGCTTCTGCTGAATTCCTCCTCTGCCACAAAGCATGCTAAAGGGGAGCCAGCTGTGTAAACCTCAGGCCCATGTGACATAGTCTTTTTGGAGCACAGAGAACATGCTGATTAATTCAACCTTCAGAAGGGAGAGGGATCACAGAAGGGACACCAGCGCAGAAGCCTAAGAGGAGAGAGAGAACATCAGGCAGAAAGTTCAGCGTGTTTCCAAGGAGTTTCCAGGAGTTACAAAATCCGTAGGTATCGCTACAACATGGGGTAGAAGGAAACAATGTGGTAGGCACGCCGCAGGGGAGGGGAAGGCCAGCCCAGAGCACAGAGCCAAAGAAGAGTCTCCTCCTTCAGGTATTTCCAAGACAATTCACCACCCCGATGAGGACATTCCCCGGAAAAGGAGGACTCAGACAACTGCCACTGACCAACCAAACTGAAGAGCGTGTAGTGGCACACGAGTCGCTGTCTGGAACCCAGAAAGAGAAGCAAGTCTGAAGGCTACAGTTTACGGGGTCACTACTACACAGGCCTTAGTGTAAGTCACCGTGCCCCCCACGTGACCAGAAGGCAGCACCGAAGACCGCAGAGGCTCAGGAGAGGGTAGTCAGCACACAGACAAGAGTGTGCCCAAGCAAGGCAGACAACCGTCCCTGCTGAAAAAAGCAGATGCAGCCAGTCTCGAGGGTCGGTTTCTGAAGACTCTCCGGGTCCGTCCCAGCCCCACACCCATTTTATCCTTAGAACGAAACTCTTGAGTTCCATGAGGGGGGTCCCTGTTCCTTGTGAAAAACTGATAGAACAAACAAAATATAACAAGAATTTGTCTGAAAGGATCTATACCTTTGGTTCAAGGTTAATCCACTTGAACTTGGTTAATCCACTTATGAGAATTCAGCCTAAGAAAATGAATAAAAATTAAACTGTATCATCAGCAAAACTGAAAGGGATTCCCAGTGGCAGTAACAGGTAGTAACAGAAACACTTCTTCTGGGAGAAATGTTTCTGAGGTCAGATGTATTCTTGGGAATCTAAAAGTTTTCTGTGAAACCTTTCTAGTTTTATTTCTTCATGGGAATAAATACCCGAAAAGTTTAAGCCTATTCTGGGTCATCCGTGAGACCTCATGGCCTAGTAGAACCACACAATCTCGGCGTCCCATGTCTTAGAAAAACAGTTATGAGCACTTTGGAACAATGTAACCACCCAACGTTAACAGCCTTCAGTCGTCATGTCTTTGTAACCAGGGCTGGCTGACACCTGGCTAATTATCTCCAGAGAATTTTTAAAGTATTTGGTAAAATATTTTTCAGTAATGCTGATAATACATTTCAACTGGTTGCACGTTTTAAATAGCTAAGATGTATTTAGCCAACAGTCTTGAAATGAAATGTTAACAGACTGAATTTAGGTTTTTACAAGGTATCCATGTCAATGTGCTCCAAGTTGAAGACAAAACGGAATAAGAAAACTAGATGATCAAGTTATTGAAAAATGAGTCATTTACGGAATATACAGATTTCCTTCCATAGTGTGGCAGCAAGCTCTGTACTGAAATTAGATTTTTTTTTCAACATCTGCAAGAAGTGAAAAACAAGTTCAGATACTAATTCTGTTCCTAATTCCAGCAATAAGTGAGACTTACAAAGCAGGGTTCATTACAACAGGAAGGCTTTATCTGTACAGCTCAATAAGAAACCTTATCAAGTGATAGATCAGTAAAACTAGGATTCGAAGATTACTCACTGGAAAGTTTCAGTTAAGTAAAAGGTCTGATTATCCTGAACTCAAAAATAAAGCCTTCAAGTTATTAATCACTGTATAACATAGTTTTACAAATAGGACTCTCTACGTATTTTATTAAACTATAGTTCATTTCTTTGAGCCCTCAACGCTGCTCTTTGCTTATTGTTTTTATTCTGATATAAACCTGATCACTTAATATAGATTTTAAAAAACCTCCAAATCCTGAGAATGTTTTCTCATTTTCTTATACTGTCTTCTAGAGTACACAAATTTTTACTTTAGACTCTTTTAGGACACACTTTGCTTCTTTCTAAAGAAATTCCTTTCTGCCCCCAAGCACCTAGTGCTTACTCTATGACACAACAGGTTAGTCTCGGAATCAGGTAATTAAGCATTAACTCAATTCTAAGCATCCTACCATCGCTCACGAATGAGGAATCTGAGGCGTGAAGGCCCCTGATGTAAAGATATCCCTCCCTAGATATTCTTGTGGATGTTTTAGTACTGCTTTTCACATTTAAGTTTCCAACATACCAAGAATTTGCTTTTGGTTAAGGCGTGAGATAATGACCAAACATCTCCTGTAAGGACAGCCTACTTTATCAGGGCCGTTAGTTTATCTTTCCTTTAATAATCCACGTGGCTCTTGTCACAAAGCAAATCCCTAGAAACCAACCTCTGACTGCAGGCTTTGTATTCTATTTATTGTACTTGTTCACACCTACACCAGAATCCCAATGTTTTACTTCCTTCCCCTCTCTAGGAAGCTGATCATCTGCAGGGTGAGTCCCTCTCTCCTCCTTTTTCAAACGTACGTTAGTTATCTTTAGTTTGTAAAGTCCCACAGGATTGTGATTACATCACTTTGTGGAGAACCAACATGTTTATAATATTGAGTATCCTTGTTTATGCAAATGAGATATTTCTATTTATTTTGAACTTATGATCCATCAGTAAGTTGCAGAATTTTCTCCGGAAAGGTCTCACACATCTTGTTTAATTTGTTTATTCTTCCAAGTATCTTGGGTTTCATTGTGAATGGGTGTCTTATCTAAAAAATTAAGTATTTCAGTCATACCAAAAATATATGGAAACACCCTTGGGCCTCCCACCCAGCTCTGTCATCTCTTAGCATTCTGGGGTATTCTGACCAGATAGAAGAAATAAGACATGCTAGATGGATAGAGCTCAAATCCCCCTAGCTACCCCTTTCCACTTCCATTCCCCTCCTCCTTGCTTCTCAGGGATCATCGTCATCCTGATTTTCCCCTGTTGCCACTTAAATGGTTTGGGTACATACTGTACCCCTAAATTCTTGCACATTTTATAAATTTCTATGACACATTAATACCGCTCATGTCACTTTGCTTTTTGCACTATTACTATCCACATTGATACATATATAATCCTGAACTCTAGCTCACTCATTTCAGCTGTCATAGAGCATGCCACTGTGTCACTATTACAGCTGTCCATTCTCCTTTTGATTCCTATTTAGATCGTTTCCAATTCTCCACTCTTACAAGCTGCCAGGAGTAGTCTGTATACCTCCTTACACGTATGTGAGAGCTGTTCAGGGGCAGAAACTTTCAAACTTCTTGATCAAAAGAGCAGACCTGCAGTGAGAAATACATCAGTCTCTCTCAATTAAAACAGACATTTTACTGTATGTCACCCTCTGCTATTTCTCTAAATTGAGTGTCGTGAACCACTGGTGAACGTGAAATCAATCTGGTTGGTTCTGAAAAATTCCTTTTAAAAAGCAAAAGAAAAAATAGACAAAAATTAAGTATAAAAAGTAGAGACAATAAAATAGAAAACAGTACACTTAATTATTTTAAAATTTTAATTGTTTTTATCACACGTAAGATACATTTTCAAGAGGGTCTGTAAAAAACATACGAAAGCCACTGCCTTGGGACATATGCCGAGGAGCAGAAAGGCTGCAGAGTAGGCCATGCACACAGACTCTACAAATACTGTCAACAGGGTTCTAGCAACTGTCATTCCCACCAGGGAAGTAGGAGTTCCTCTTTAGCCCCACGTCACCAACATTTGACATTATTTAGTCCCTTGGAACTTTTGCCAAAAGGATGGGTGTGACACGGAGGGTTGCTGATGTTTTGCACTTCCCTGACTACTGAGAAGTCTCAGGATATTTTCATGTTTATTGACTTTTCAGGATTCAATTCCTTTGAATCATTTGTTCATACTCACCACCTTTTTCTTAAATCACGGGATTGATTTATAGAGTCTGGATAACAACCTTTTGTTAATTACACTTGCCACATCTCTTCACTCAGCAAGTGACTTTTGGTGGCTTTTTACACTAAGATTTCACTTTAATGTGCTCAAATTTAATCAATATTTTAAATATTACGTATAAATGGGTATCTTTTTTTTTTTTAAATGAAGTGGGTTTTTTTTTTTTTTTTTTTAACGTTTGAGAAAGAGAGAGCGAGCACGAGAGCGAGCGAGCAGCGGAGGGACAGAGAGAAAGGGAAACACAGAATCCGAAGCAGGCTCCAGGCTCTGAGCGGTCTGTGAGCAGAGCTCAACATGGGACTTGAAATCACAAAATACGAGCTCATGACCTGAGCTGAACAAATGCTCAACAAACTGAGCCACACAGGTGCCCCGACGTGGGTATCTTCTTAAAAATCCCTCCATATGTTGTCATCTTTTAAAAGTCATAAAGTCTCAAGTTTTGCTTTGCGTATTTTGGTGTATGTTGTGAGGTATAAAGTCTCAAGTTTTGCTTTGCGTATTTTGGTGTATGTTGTGAGGTAGGGATCTTTCCCTCCCCAACAAAGATAACCAAGTATACAAGTACTATATATTGAATCTTCCTTAGCAGTTACAATGCTACTTGTGTTTCTGGGTCCTTTTTTTTTTCCATTAATCTATATTTAAGGCAAATACCATCATGTCTTAACTACTAAAGTGAAAGTATATTTCTTGATATTGGAGAAAGTGACTTCTTTCACCTCCTGGGATTTTAATTGGAATGACACCAAATATACGAGAAAGAAAACTGACATATATAATAGTGTCTTCCATTCATAAACACAAGTATATACATCTCCCTATAATTATATGAGCCTTAAAATTTTCTCCATTAAGGTCCCACACATTTTGGCTTTATTTTTTCCTAGGTATTTTACAATTTGTGTTGCCATTTTAAATGGTGACTTTTTAAAATTTAAATTGTCGCTGGTATACAGAAATGCAGGGTATTTATGTATTGGCTTTAAAAATCAACTTTATTGGGGCGCCTGGGTGGCGCAGTCGGTTGAGCGTCCGACTTCAGCCAGGTCACGATCTCGCAGTCCGTGAGTTCGAGCCCCGCGTCGGGCTCTGGGCTGATGGCTCGGAGCCTGGAGCCTGTTTCCGATTCTGTGTCTCCCTCTCTCTCTGTCCCTCCCCCGTTCATGCTCTGTCTCTCTCTGTCCCAAAAATAAATAAATAAACGTTGAAAAAAAAAATTAAAAAAAAAAAAAAAAAATCAACTTTATTGAGGCTTAGTTTGCATACAATGAAATGCACAGATGCTAAATGTATAGTTTGAGGAGTTCTGACAAATACATACATCCACATAACCAGCATCCTAATCAAGATATAGAACCATTTCCACCATCTCATCAAGTTTTCTTGTGTCCCTTTTCAATTTACCCTCCTCACCCGTTACTGATCTGATTTCTATTGAAGTAATTGTGCCGGTTCTAGAAATTCATATAATTGGAATCATGTCATATGTACACTTCTGTTTTTTTTTTTTTAACCAACACCCTTTGCTCAAATTAAGCAAGTTCTCTTATACTCCTAGTTTTCTAAGAATCAGTACAGAATTTAATCATATGCTATTTTCCCCTTCACCCATCAAGATTATCATTTGGCTTTTTTCCTTTGATGTGATTTCATTTATGGGTTTTCTTATGTTTAATCATCTTTACATTCCTGTGACACACCCTGACTAGCTATGGTTTTTTGTTTTAAGCAAATACTAATATTTTACCTAAAATGTTTATTGCCATGTTCATTAGTGAGATGTGGCCTATTCATTTCCCTTTGCCTAGTACATTCGTCCCATCAGGGGTATCTAGATTGCCGTAGCCTAACAAAATCATGTTTTCTGTTATTTCCTATAACATTTCATGTAAGACTGAAATCATGGATTCTTCGTATGTTCTATACAACTTGCCCATCTGGGGTTTTCACTTGGGGTTTGGTTTCTTGGTTTTGGGTTTTTATTTAATTTTATTTTGGTGTAGGTAGTTGTCTAATTTAAGTTTTTAAATTATAATCTAGTCAAGTTTCTTATTCTTAAGCCAATTTTAGTAATTTATTTTACAAGAAATTGTGCATTCTGTTTTCAAATTTAAAGGCAAAAAGCTGTTCACAGTGTTCTCAGCTTTAAAATCTCAATTTGTCTGTAGTCATATCCCCTTTTGATTTCTAATGCATTTGTGCCTTTTTTTCCTCCTCTATCAATCTTGGCAAACGTAGTCTTTTCAACTTGGCACCTTTGGTTCAGTCGATCCGATTGTAACTTTTTTTTTTCATTAATGTTTCTCAACTTTATTTCCTTCCTTTTCCTAACTCATCACATTGTATAGTTAACGCATTAATCTTTAGTTCTTTAGTAACAAACATTTCCTCATGAATGTGATTAGTGTCCTTATAAAATAAGCCCTAGGGGGGAAAAAAAACCAAAACCCTAGGAATCCCCTTGTTCCCTTCCACCAGATGAGGGTACAGCAAAGACAGCGGTCTAAGAAGTAGGAAGCAGGTCCCCACCAGACACCAAATCTGCTGGTGCCCTAAACTTGGACTTCAAGCCTCCAGATCTGTGAGAAATAAATTTGTTTTTATAAGCCACCCAAGTCTATAGAATTGTTACAGCAGACCAAAATGGATTCAGACATAAATTCTAACGCCTAGTGTATGTTTTTTATTCCTTTACTTTGAAACTATGTCATCATACTTGTAGTTGTGTCTACTAATAAAAAGCATTTGAAATTTTTTTTTTTTTTAAGTTGCCACTGTCCTTTAACCAGCAAGCTTTATTAAAATACCTGGGCCAATTTTCTATCGTCTTATTTTGTGTTTTGTAATTCTTCTGCATGTTCTTTGCTTTTTCCTCCTTTTTTGCCTTCTGTTGGAATGATCAAATTTCTTCATTTCCACTCCCTCATCCTCATTTGGAGTTATACATTCAATTCCAAGTCTTTTTTGGGGGGAAGGGTGGGGAGATACCCTTAAAAATTTAATGGAAAACTTTCATCAGTAGGGTGCAGGTGAAAACACAGCTTACCGGGGCGCCTGGGTGGCGCAGTCGGTTGGGCGTCCGACTTCAGCCAGGTCACGATCTCGCGGTCCGTGGGTTCGAGCCCCGCGTCAGGCTCTGGGCTGATGGCTCCGAGCCTGGAGCCTGTTTCCGATTCTGTGTCTCCCTCTCTCTCTGCCCCTCCCCCATTCATGCTCTGTCTCTCTCTGTCCCAAAAATAAATAAATGTTGAAAAAAAAAAAATTTTTAAAAAAAAAAAGAAAACACAGCTTACTAAAAAACCATAATAAAGGAATTAGAAAAAGACACTCTCATGTAGAAGGGTAAAAAAGAAAGCAAGTAAAATTTTGATAACTGGAAAATGAATGGATGAACAGATCAGAGACTACTAACTCTACTAACTCTAAGCGAGGTATGGGGAAACATCCTGATTTTCACAGCAGAATCCTCAAAGGGTTAAGTAAAAGACAGCACTAGTCACAGCAAAAATTGAGGGCTCTGAGAGGGGAGATGAAAAAGGCAGGATTGGGTGAGAGATATCTGAGAAGCAATTAGATCCTGAGATGTGCTCTCCAACTCTATCTATGTCACTAAGTACCTGTTCCTGTTCCTCTCCCTCTCTAGAAGACTAAATGTTTATTCTCAGCAGAAAGTAAAACAGTCTCACTGGACTAGGAGATGGCCTGGGGATCACTGGGAAAAGAGAGGGAGTAAATGAACACGAGTACACTGCATGCTGAACGCAGACTCCCAATCCCTTCCTCCCCTGGGTTCTGGCTCCCAAAATACTAGCAGCCAGACTTTTACCATTTAGTCAGATCAAGACTCTTCTCTGGGGTGCCTGACCCGACCGAGGAGAAAAGACGTACAGATACTAATACTGAGAGTTTACCAACAAACAGCCCACACAGATTACACTGAAACTGAAAGGAGACAAGCCTCACCCACAGGCTCAGTTTTCAATCGGCTTTTTGGACCCCTACCTTCGTAATCAAGGATGACTCTCATTATCTGAGGAAAAAATGGCCCAAACCTGAAAAACGCAACTCAAGAAATTTGAGACCATACAGAGAGAAGAAATCATTGTAAAAATCATCAACATAGCTAGAGAAACGAGGGAAGACAAGAGCAACCCTGAAGCAAGTGCAGCATGTTTTATAAAAGAAACATTAAAAAAATTAAAGAGCTTTGGATAGCTTGAGAGTTCTTGATAGCAGAAAGGGCAGACATCAATAGAAGGGATGGAAAGGTAGAGGAAATCCAGAAAGTACCACAGTAGGATGAAAAATAGTAGAAAAAGTGAAGAGGACTGAAGGACTTAATTCAGGAGGTCCAATGTCCAAAGAGGACTTCAGAAAGACATTAGAGATAACAGCGGGGCAGGGGTCAATCAAAGAAATCAAGAAATACTCCCTGAACCGAAAGACCTAAAGGGCCAATCAAGACCTCAGGACAATAGAAAAGAACACATCCACATACATCCAGGTGGGTGGCTGTGAAACTTCAGAATGCTAATGACAAAGAAAAGTCTGAAGTCTCCTGGCAGAAACAACAAGTTATTTTAAAAAGAATCACAATAGCTTTGGTTTTCTCAAGAGTAACAGTGTAAGTGCGGTCAACAGAGCAATGCCTTCATAATTCGGGGCAGGGGGACTACTTCCAACCGAGAATTCTATTACCCAACCAGGGTAGAATAAAGGTATTTTCAACATGTAACATCTCCAGATATTTACCCAATACATTCTCTCTCAAGGAAAGTCTTGACAGACATGTTTCATTAAAAGGAAGGAGAGCCAAAAGAATAAGGGATCTAACAAAGAAAAAAGGTGAAGGAACTTCATAAGATGACCAAGAATGAAGAGGGATCCCAGGATGACTGCTGTGTCCTAGGTATACAGGCAACCAATGCAAACTGGAGCAAGTTCAAAAATATACAGCCAAGAATAATGCCAGGCTTCTCTCCAAAGTGCACAAACATCATAAAAGTCAATGGAAGCGTTGTGATGAGACCCACAATGATCATCGTAAATGATTGAGAGTAAATGATACAGTAAAGAACCACCCGATACGTCTCTTTTAACCATCACCTTAGCAAGAGATTTCTGCTCCCACAGACTACAATGCAAAAGAAGAAAAAAACCGCCTGAGAAATTCTCATGTATTCATACATGTCTGTCTACACGTGCAATTTCTTTAGACCAGGGCTGCCCAACAGAAATAGGATGCCATCCACACGTAATTGTAAATTTTCTACTAGCCACATTAAAAAACTAAAGTAAAAATATAAAATTAATCATTTAAATAATTTAATCCCACTATATCCAAAATTACTATTTCTTTTTTTTTTATTTTTATTTTTTTTTAATTTTTTTTTTCAACATTTTTTTATTTATTTTTGGGACAGAGAGAGACAGAGCATGAACGGGGGAGGGGCAGAGAGAGAGGGAGACACAGAATCGGAAACAGGCTCCAGGCTCCGAGCCATCAGCCCAGAGCCTGACGCGGGGCTCAAACTCACGGACCGCGAGATTGTGACCTGGCTGAAGTCGGACGCTTAACCGACTGCGCCACCCAGGCGCCCCCCAAAATTACTATTTCAATGCACAATCAGTACTAAAAAGTAAAATACTTTACATTCTATTTTTTGTTCTAAATGTTATAAATCTCCTGTGTATTTTCCACTTGCTGCCCATCTCAGTTCTGACTCGCTATATTCCAAGTGCTCGGTGGCCACATGTTGGGACACAGCAGCTCTAGAATGATACACCAGAAAGAAGCTCATAACAGTGGTTCCCTTTCTGGAAAGTAGAACTGGGGAGTAGGAGGTGGGAGTTTTCAGGGAGACTTACTTTTCATTATTTACTTTTTTGTTCCTTTTGAATTTTGCACCATATTCATGTACTACCTACTCAAAAACATGAATAAAGTCCATTCCATAGAATAAATACATAAACGTAGCTATCCTTTGACCCGCTTCTAGAAACCTACCTCATGTATGTGTAAAATGATGAATAAACTAAGTTTATTTGTTGCGACACTGTTTTTAATACCCTGAGACTGGAAATAACCTAAATGTCCATCAACAGAAGACTGGTCAAATACATTACAGCACCCATACAAAATAATACTCTGAAACCAAAGTAAATGGGTACTCATTATGTACTGACATGGAATAATCTATAAGATGATTATATAAAATACGTGACCCTTTGTCCTAAAAAGTAATATATGCACAAAGTTGCTCATATATGGACAGGATTACTGGAACATTACACAAAAACCTAGTAACGTTACTAGCCTTTGGAAAGGCAACTGGGTGGCAAGGGACAGGCTCGGAAAGAGACTTTTTGAGTTTTGAATGGTAATAATGTATTACCTATCTTAAAAGCTCCTCATTCTACATCTAGGTGGTATCTTTTTATTTACCATGTTTGGTCTTCATGTGATATGTAAGTTCATCTATAAAGACTAGTGTTTTTCTAGTTTCTTCATAGAGAGCGTTGAGGCTTGTTTTTCCCAGAGGCCAGATACTTGAATGATACTGAAGTAGTTTTTATACACGCACACACACACACACACACACACACTTAGCACATAGTTCCCAGAGTCATATCATTACAACTTCATCCCTAGCAACTGGATTCGTTAGTAAACTCCCCAAAGTCAGCTTTTCCTGAACACTGACTGATTTCCAAGTTTCTGGTACCTGGAAACATCTCTCTCCCTCTCCTCCCTTCCTTTCCCCCTCCCTCTCTAGATCAACTATATACATAAGAGAAAAAAATATATATACCCAAGGAAAACTCTTACATCTAATTCAACATTTATAGCAGGTGGAATGGGCCTAATCTGTGTCTGCTTTGGCATGTCTGTGTGATTTTAAGAAATCTAAGTAAAGAAGAGTTTAGTCAATAATGACAAACACTGGAAAAAGTAGTATGATAACTAAAAAAGACTGCTAAACTTGGCTGTTCAGAATTCACTGGTAACTTCTGAAAGGGAGGTAGGAAGCGAATATGAAAGAGTGGCAAAAAACGTTTCCAAGGTTCAAGTGTAGAACAAAGGAAGTGATTAAATATAGAAAGCAAATGTAGGTTTCAAATATCTTCAAATTACAAATACAAAATATTCCCCAAATACCTATATGAATTTTTATTTCAAAAGAAAGCTAGATTTTTCAACATAAAATACTTCAAATGTAATAGTGCTGTCTCAAACACCTAAGGTCCTTCCAGAAAGAGTACAAAATCACCATAAGATTTTTGGCAATCCTGTTCAAACATGTGCTACACAGGTAGACAAAAACAAAAAACAAAAAACAACTAATGACCTGAATTTTGACAATGGTTTTACTCAAAGAAATGAGGATAAAAAAAGTATTAAAAAATATATATAAAGATAGACAACAACTCACTGAAAAACAGACTTCTCAATTCTCACTGTAACTGTGCTCTTTTCCAAAGTTGTAAGCCAGGAAGGAAAGACCCTGCCATTGGAAACATAAGGTGGCCCCACTAGAGAACGATGGGTGTCTTTTAAATGAAAGCAAATAGAAAACATTCATGTGTTCAATTTTATGGACTGTTAAAACCTAAAGTGAGAGCATGAATTTAACCCTGAAAGCAGGTCATTAGCTCAGTGAAAGGCCACATTACATACGGACTGCTGTGTAAAGAGACTACCTATTCTTGGAGTTCTATTCCTTTCTCCTTGAAAGAGTTGTATGGAATCTATATGTCTATAAGCAGCTTGTAAACATAAAATTACATGCTGGTTTATCATTCCCAGATTAAAAAAAAAAAAATATATCTATCTATCTATCTATCTATAGATAGATAGATAGATAGATAGATAGATATCTCCAACTATTAGAAGACCACACTGGCCCAGACTCAAATCGGCATGAAGATTCAGTACTCCAAATGCCCTGCAACTCCCAGAGTCTTGACCTGCTGAAGCAGCCGCTTACAGTCCTCAGGGTGTGCAAGTGCAATCAAAGCAAAGTCTACAGTAGGCTTGTTCAACAAAACTTTCTATTAAAATTAAATTTAACATTTATTTCCTCGGTTACTGCAGTCACAGTTCAAGTGCTAAGCAGCCACCTGTGGCTAGTGTCTACCATATTAGTTCGGGTCTACAGCCAAGGTTTTTCTCCGCGATCTATCAGTCCTCAGGGGGAGCTTCACAGGTATCCCCCGGGAGAGGACAACTGAGCAGGCAGGACTTCCGCAACCGCCCATCCCCCTTACATTTTGAGATTCTGCATAACGTTTTGTACGTTCTGGGTGCTGTTGTGCGCATACAGGGGTGGGTGGGTGTGTGTACGTGCGTGCGCGAGCGTGCACGTGTTAAGTCTGAAAACTACTGGCTTAGAGCAAATGACGTACAAACCTCAGACCAAAGCTGAACCCTCTGATACTTAAAACAGTTTATAAATAAAAGTTTAAATGGCCAGTTTACATGAACTACTGCCTAACCACCTGTCTGTGAAGTAAAAGGCTGGTCTAAGCATGGAAAATTTGCATTCACTGCCACAGATAGAACATCTCTAGTCAACAAAAAAGTTTCCATAGGTCATTCAAATCAAGGGAGAAAGCTCACGTCCCTGCTTCCATTGTAGCATTTATCAGGAGTTTATTCTGTGAACTTTGCAAATCAGATTCGCAGCCCCATATTTTGTAAAGAAGCATGACATTAAAACAGAGCATTTCCTTAATATTCACAAAAGTTTAACCATTATCTTTTTTTTTTTTAACATTTATTTATTTTTGAGAGAGAGAGAGACACAGTATGAGCAGACGAGGGGGCAGAGAAAGAGGGAGACAGAATCTGAAGCAGGCTACAGGCTCCGAGCTGTCAGCAGAGAGCCCAGCGCGGGGGCCCGAACTCACAAACCACGAGATTATGACCTGAGCCGAAGGAGGACGCTCAACTGACTAAGCCACCCAGGCGCCCCTAACCATTATCTCTTTATAGAATTTTTGGAAGAGCTGAAGCAGCATATGAAAATGCACTTTACCTTAGACACAGGCAAATTACAAGATCACAGATTTCCCATGTTACTTGCTCAGATGGCATCTTTTTTGAATCAAGGTAACGAACTTGATGGACTTCCAATGGCTCCCCCCAAGATTATTCTTCCTTACCAACTGAACACATTAAGCCTGAACCTATGCCCTCCCCCAAAATGGAAGGGAGTTAGGAGGAGGACACCAGATTTAAGGAAATGCAGGGTTTCAGACGCAAACTGGGCACATGTACTGAACAGATAGCAACTAAAGTCTACACTTACTTTCCACTGCTCTCATCCTCAGGCCAAAGTAATTCCAGATTTTGAAAAATTACAGGACTAAAAAAAAAAAAAAAAAAAAGAAAGAAAAAGAAAAATCACAGGACTACCTAGAAGAATTAGTGACCATTTCATATTACAATGAAATAAACTCACAAATTTTAATGGGATTAAAGTCATTCACTAGGATCTCTGTTTTCTTAAGAGCCCAAACTTAAAGAGATCTAAATTACCAGGCACCAGCCCTACTACTGTGGCTCAGTTACATCTAAGAGGAATGTACACCCTGTGTACTCTAGAATGTAAGTCACAGAATTAGCTTAATATTTCTGGCTATCTGGCCAAATCAAAGGCAGTGTCTAAATCCATCTAGCTTGGCAAAATTATATTCTCCCCACATGAAATTACAGAAACTGAAGCTGAGGGCTATCCTTGACATGACTAGCTAGAATCAGCACTGAAATATGCCCTAATTGAATACATCACAATTATAACAATCTGGAATAATGATCAAAATTGATCAGAGACAAGCCATAAGCCTCAAACTCATTTTTAAATGAGTAAGATTGAATTACTTGTGTACTACTGGAAAAAAAAAAAATGGCTAAGGCTATGTGTTACAAGGTCACCAATTAGCATTTAACGGAGTAGATTTAGAAAGTAACTCTTCCTGGGTAGGAAGGAGAATAATCTAAAAAAAAAAAATTATTAAAGCTAAATACTGGGTCAAAGTCACACATAAGAGGCAAGAAGCCCTCAACAGACAGGCTAGCCAACTGTCCATACTTGTTCAGTCCTCGAAATCTCTAGCACACTATCTTGAAGCCTGAGTGAAATGTTTTAGCTGACACCCCTGCAGACTGACAAGGAATGACCTACTCCAAAAAAAGGGGGTGGCATGGGGTGCTACAGCACTTAGATCACCTTTCTTTACTACTGGCCTAGCATGAAAGGCTTCTCAGTCACCAACAGTGGTGCTCTAAATAGCACAACAAATGAAAAACATCTTGCTCATAGTAGGTCCTGTGGATCTTTCGCAAGTCATTCTATATGGCACAATGTTCTACCCCTTTAAGAATATTTGCTAATCATCCCAAATGACAATCTAAAGCATATTATGTAGATTACTGCACTCTTTAAAAAGATTTTCCCAAACATGGCTTAAGCTAATTGATGAACATTCATTACTACGCTTTCAGGTCTGGTCCTGCACTGAATGGTCCCAGACATGCTAGTTAGGCTCTGAATATTTGTTTTGTGTCCTGTAGATTATCTCTATTATCCTCACCAGGCTGTTATCTGTTTTTTTTCTTTCCAGACACACTAGGCTAAAACAGTTCCCCATCCTCCTACCCACCACCCCCCCTCCACTCCTCTTAACCTCCCACATTACTCACAATCTACTTGTTTCTAATCTACTGTGGGTTTAGAAGCTAGATAACTTTGTTAGAAACACCTGAAATAAATGCCAACAGGTTCCGATTAAGGGTCTCGATGGCTCTCCTATCACTAGAACTTTAGCTTAAAAAGAACTGCTGAAAGCTACAACCAGAAGACATGGCGCCTGGGTGGCTCAGTTGGTTAAGGGCCCAACTCTTGATCTCACCTCACTAAGGTCATGATCTCCGGTTCATGAGTTCAAGTCCCATGTCGGGCTCTGCACTGATAGGGTGGAGCCTGCTTGGAAGTCTTTCTGCCCCTACCCAACTTGTGCTTCCGCTCTCACTCTCTCAAAATAAACTCAAGAAAAGAAAAGAAAAAAGAAAGCTACAAGAGAGCAACAGATCACCTGGGAGGACCCTATGTCTGAGGCAATGTTCTAGGTACTTCAACCACAATCATTTAATCCTCGTAATAACCTGAAGAGGCAGGTATCCTTACAATCATTTTCAGCCAGAAAAACAAGGCTCAGGAGTTAAGCAATTTGCCCAACATAGTAACTGAGAAACCAACTATTAGCCTGTCTCTCTGATGCCACAACCCATGGCCGTCCTACTACATGAGATTGTAGCCCAATCCTTATTCTCAATGTCGGTCATTGTCTTTGCACTTTATTTCCAATTCTTTCACTGGAATGTGTCTGATGCAGGTTTGCTTCCTTTCTCCAGCCACTTTCTATAACTAAAGGGCAATGGATAGTCAAACTAAGGCCAAAGGAAGTTTAGCTCTATAAGTGTTCACCTGTTCAGCAACAAATGTGTTTCTGAAACACTGGCCACATCCTCAGTTGTATAGATAGTGAAAAACTGATGACAAGCTCCTCCCCAAACTACAGACTGTTCCCAGTGACACTGAGTTAACACTTGTCTTCCCTGGTAATGTCCTCTACAGTAAAGTATGCAACGCAAGCATACTTTAGAAACTTGCTCAGTAACATATCGCAAGCTCCCTCAATTTGTACAATAAAGTGATTTCTTTACTCTGAGGACTGGAGGACAAGGCAGGAGATAGAAGGAGTTTCTACTTTTCTAATTCCATTAAGGAACAGGGGTATACTTGTTCCCTGTTAGATACTTTACTGCCGAGTCCAGGGCCTGACACACAGCAAAGCCTATTTTACTTGTTAAATAATTGCTACTTGTTCAATAAATACAAGTTATTTGTTGAATAAATGTATAACCTCTCCTGAATTGGTTTTGAAATCTTTGGATTTCTCACTTCTGACATACCCTTGGAATACTTAGTGGAAAACAGCTTTCATCTCACAAAAACTAAAAGCTTAACAACGGTTCCTCTCCTCCCATCAAAAGACAAGGGATCTAAAAGACATGCCCCTCTCCACCCTCTAAAAATGACTCTCGTCCCAAGAACATGAATGAGCCCCCATCTGCCGGACTGCGCCAAATACAGCTTTTATAAGCATTACAAAAACACCTGTATAAAAAAAGCTGTTCTAAAACAAGGCCTTTGGAGTCCTAAAGTACAAAACCAATAGAATAAGGAGAGCATTCAGGCATTTATAAGAGCCAAAACTGAAAATATCACCTAAATACAAAAACTTAATAAATGGGTCTTTGATCAGCAGGCTATGCAGCCACATATCTCCCCCCAACGTGAATATAACAATATGATTCTAATATTCACAATATGAAAATGAAAAGGGGACCTTTTGCCATCTTGAAGTAGAAATAACCTTTGCTCCTATTAAAGAGTGACTGCTGAAATATACAAAACCAACCCCAAATTCCTACTTAGTTAAGACACATACCAGGCCTGACAAGCCACAAACAACAGGAAATTACCCCTCATGGTTTCTTACAGGACTATTATTACACGAACCTTACAGATTGTGTAGATTTGATCACTTTCGGCTAGGCACAGGTAAGTTACAACCATGAAAAAGCAAACTCTTGGTGAACACCTACAATGTAAAAGCACTTTAGAAGACACAACTACAACGCATAAAAGCAAAGCTCTGAGAGCAATTTCTTACTAAACAAGCCCAGAAATGGATATTTCCAATCACATTGATTAAAACTTGCCAATGAACTACTTTAAACTCAATTTTAACATTAAGAGCACTAAGTGAGCACTTAGACTCAACATATTCTTATTTATTACCACGACTAATTTTATGGCAAAAATTAAAGAACTTTGAAAACAAAAATCAGTGTTACTTTTCGAATTTAATATAAATGTTTGCCAAATAAACTTCTGGTTGAGAAAATTCCTCCAATATCCTGTATGGTTTTTTTAAAGCAAATGAGAAAAATCCTCAAACGAGTATACATTTATGAAATCTATTTTACATTATGTCTCCCATCTCTGTTATATCTGCTTCACATATTTATGTATTTACATTAAAACTCTTCAAACTTCATTTAACTACTTAACTTACACTTCTACCTAAAGAAAACATTTTAAAGGGGGTCAAAACTAGAAAAGCAAATGTATTTTCAGAGTAATAGCAAATTAATTATCTTATGAGGCTCAAGGAAAAACATCCTTACGATCAGTGATACAGGTTCAATTCATATAAAACCAGGAAAAAAATGAGAAGGAACAAAGATTACAGAATTATGAAGAATTCTATAAATTAATTCAAATTTCAAGGAGCACTTTTGAAAGATGTAATTACTCCCAAGTTAAGTTTGTGTGACCACCTATTTATCCATTAACAGTTACTTTACATGTGTTACTTCAGAAGTTTAAAACAACAAAATTTAGGACACTCCAAACTGTAACAAACAAGACACGATTTTGATGGAAAAATGCTTCCAAACTCGTTTCACCTGGAGATGCCTTTCTAATTAAAGGTTTAATTGACAAGAAACCGGTAGTATTTAACTTTCAAGGGGTCAAGAGGAAGGAACAACAAAACCAACCTAGGTATTGTTTTCCTTTTGTTTGGGATCAAAAGGAAACCATAACCACAAAAAGGTTAAGTAAAAGCCCAAAGTACCCAACCCAAGGACAGTATCCCCCAAGAGAAAACAAAACAGAGTTGCAATTTGTAAACCAAGTTTGAAATACGCGAATCAATTAGCGTGCTTTCCTAAAGGCGTGTGATAAAAACTAATGGGCTCCGCTCGCAGAGCAACTTTCACAAGTGAATGCAGAAGGATCTCGGCAGAGTATCAGCCGTGTGCGTGCTTGTGAGAGTACACACAAGCAATTCAGAACCCCGGGACTATAATGGTTAACAAAGGTTACGGGGCGAGGGCGGGGGGAGGAAAGTGGAAGCGAAGTATCGCACGCTCCTAACACGGCTTGCCAACAACTCCCGAAACGAGAGCTCCGTCCCTCCGGCTTTGAAAATCAGAACCACAAACTACCAAGCGCGTTCGCGGCGGAGGGGACGGGCCCCGGACGGCCCCAGCTCCCGGAGGAGCAGCTCGGGCGCCGACCCCTTCCCCTCCGGGCCGTCCGGCCCCGCCACACCCGGGCCCCCAGCCCCCGCGGCCATGTGACGCGGCGAGCCTCGCCGACCCGAGCCCGACACAAACACACCCCTAGCCCCGAGGGCCCGCCGGGCGCCGCCGCTTTACCTGCGCGCCGAGGCTCCGGGTCCCGCCCCGTCAGAGCCGGGGGTCCGGGACCTTTTGTTCCTTCCTCTTCCGAATGGGATGAGGGGCTGGCGGGGAGAGGGGAAGGGGCGATTGGAGGCGGAACTGAAAACACTCTCGCGGCCACCCGGCCCGCCCCGCCCCCCAGCCACTGCCCGGCCCGCGGCCCGGCGCGCGGGGAGGGGGCGCGGGCTCGGCCACCGCCCGCCGGAGGGAGGGGGTGGGGACGCGCGTCCCGCCGCCGCCGCCGCCGCCCCTCCTCCCCTCAGGCGCGCGCCCGTCCGCATCCCCCACCCCTCGGGCCGCCCGGACGGCCGGGCCCTCCCCCGCCGCTCCCGCCGGCCCACCTCCGCTTCCGCCCTGCGCCCTCCGCCGCCGGCCGCAGCGGCGCGGCGCACCCACCTCCGGGCGGCTCGCTCGACGCTCGCTGGCTGCTGGCTGGGAGCTGCTCCGCCGCCGCCGCGGCCGCGCGGTAGACCCGCCTCCCACCCCGGGCCGCGAGCCCCGCCGATTCGCCGGCGCAGCCCCGGGGCTGGCACCCTGCCGCCCGCTGATTGGCGCCCCCGGCCGCCCGTTAGGGCGCGAGGCACGCCGGCCGAGCGCAGCGCTCGGCGTGCACGGAAGACGGGGTGAGCGGAGGAGGGAAGGAAGGAGGCCGAGCACCCGGGAAGGGTCGGGGCGCGAGCGGGGTTCGGAGAGTCGCGGGCCACTACCTCCCCACCTTCTTTCCCTTTGGCCGCCCCGCCCTCCCGGCCGGACCGGCGGCGCGCGCAGCCAATCAGCGCGCGCGGTGCTCGGGGTGTGAGCCGCGCGTCGGGGGCCTCGAATCGGAAGGGAGACGTCGCTCGCTGATTGGTCCCGCCTCCCCCGTAGAGCGTGAGGCGAGGCGCGGCCGGGCGGGAGGGCTGCCGGGCGGCCGAGGATGAGGCGGAGTGGGACGCCCGCGGTTTCGGTTGACTCCGTCTGGGGCGCGCTCCCACGAGGCTCTGGGAAGAGAAGGGGAGGGGAGAGATGAGCAGGGGAAGGGAAGGCACGGAACCCGCCGAGCTGCCGACCACCCCTCACTCATCGCCTGGGCCCGGGGCCCCTCCCCGGTCTCCTGCCAGCGCCATTGGGTGGGGCCTGTGGGGGCCGCCGCCTAGTCCACCTTCCGTACTCAAGCCGGGAGTGGACACGTGCTCATCTTTTGAGGGGGCCCGGGGTCCGCCTCGGGGACAGGACGAGATGGGGCAGAAAACGGGTCCGCAGAAGCCCGAGGACCCGACCCACCCTGGGCCCGCCCAGAGGCGAACGAGTGGGCGGGGCCCTCGTGGTGGTAAACGGGGCGGGGTCCGAGATGTAAATAAGCCCAAGGAGGGGATTTTTACGGGTTTTAGGAGCCAGGGTAAGGGATGCCAGGTATTTAGGTAGAACCGGAATCTTGGTTCTGTCTTCGTTAAAAATGGTGCTAGTCATGCATGCTCTGAAAGATCCTTGCGAAGTCTAAAAGATAAGCGCTTAGCACGATGCTCCCTAATTGCTGGGTTATCTTCCCTTCCTCTTCAATTCTCCACTGATGAGGCGATGTTCTTAGGCTCCAACTTCGCACATATGCGATACAAGGCCCTAAGCTGCTGGCTGTCCAAGGCTGGTGGGTGGGTGTCTGCACTTCAGTAATCTTGTCGCTTGTACCCTACGGACACCCAAGCCTATGCTGAAACATTGAACCCAGCTAATCACATCAAGTATTTATTAAGCACCTACTACGTTTGGCGGGGAGCACCACAGAGCCAAAGACGAAGAGGAACAGGTCTTACACGGGTAGTTGGTGCCAGAGCAAGACCGGAACTCAGTTTTCTTGGCTCCATGGCCCGCATTCATCCCCCTCCATCCTTACTTTGTGGCTTCAACGGGGAGCTCAAGACAAACGAGGAAAGAGACACTTGGTAGTACACATCTGTTTTCTAACAGGTCAGGTGACCATTTCCAACAGCAAGAGTTTTGAAGCATACTCTTTCTTTTCAGAAATGAAAGCTTTCCTGAAGAGCGTGCCTTCAAATGGACTTGGAGAGATAGTTGGCCATTCTCTGTGTCCTGCAGGTTTTCCAGACCATCAAGATGTTCATTTCTACCACCTCCTCCAATATGGAAGCCCTGGAGTTAAGCAAATTGTAGTTTTGAATGCTGCTGTGTTCCCAATCTGTGAGCTTTGACAAGTGGAATTCACCTGCAATGATGGCTCTTTAAAAATAGTTACGTCATGGGGCGCCTGGGTGGCTCGGTCAGTTAAGCGTCCGACTTCGGGTCAGGTCATGATCTCGTGGTCTGTGAGTTCGAGCCCTTATCCGGCTCTGTGCTGACAGCTCAGAGCCTGGAGCCTGCTTCAGATTCTGTGTCTCCCTCTCTCTCTGCCCCTCCCCTGTTCATGCTCTCTCTCCGTCTCAAAAATAAACGTTAAAAAAAATTTTTTTTAAATAAAAATAGTTACGTGGTGATTCAATAAAATAAATATGACCATGAAGAGCATAGGGCTTTGAAGTGGAAGGAAAGTCAATAGTCGTTATCATTTCTTCCTTTCTGTTTGTGCTAAGATGACCGTACTCGGCAGAAATTCTTCACAAGTTTACCTCCAGGGTGGATTCTACCATTGTCAGTTTAGGGACAGCTATATTCACCCCTTTTAAAAATTAGCTTGTGAAGCAGACCCGGGAAGCCAATTGGTGGAGCTGTTCCACCTCCTAAGATTTCTATTTCCGCTTCCCAGAGACATCAGGGAGGATAGTCTAGGGCAAAGGCTGTTCCATTTAGAAGTAGGAAGGCTGTGTTTGATTTTTGGTTCTTCTTCCTGCTGACACAAGCCAACAGTTTTAACATGAAATAACTTATAAAAAGCTACCCTGGGTCACACAAATATTTTCTCCTTTGTGACCCGGATGTGCACTTGGGTGTCCACGTGGGTGAGTAGGAGTAGAAACAAAAGCAAGGGTGGCTGGGATTCCAGAAGAATCTGCTCCCAATATGGGAGTCAGGTGCTTTGGGGTACATTAAGTAAATGGGTAATATGCTTGAGGTCTACATTAGACCATCTCTCCGAAGTGTCAGAATTTGGGTTCCTAACTCTTTCCTGTAGGGAGCTTTTCAGGACCTCTGGGATTGAGGAAAGGGGAGGAGGGGAAACCTGACTACAATGATGTCCCCAAAGG
The DNA here is from genome assembly GCF_028018385.1 of Neofelis nebulosa. Lineage (NCBI taxonomy): Eukaryota > Metazoa > Chordata > Mammalia > Carnivora > Felidae > Neofelis > Neofelis nebulosa. The sequence goes on along the minus strand of NC_080792.1, from coordinate 26,763,509 downwards.
GCTTAGAAGTGGGAGCATGCCTACTGTCCCCTCTGCTAGAAATGCATCTAAACTAAAGTGGGTCAAGACAGAAACTAAAGGCAGATGGAGCAGAGATTGTCGTGGCAACAACCAGCTTGGAAATCCACTGGGGTACCTCAAGACAGACCTAACAGTAGGTCCCTATTGTATAAATTGTATTGAGTCTTATTTTTATGTGGATAGACGTTGCAAAATCAATTCAGGGGCATCTAGGTGGCTCAGGCGGTTAAGCGTCTAACTCTTGGTTTGAGCTCCCGTCATGATCTCACGGTCCATGGGTTCAAGCCCCACATTGGGCTCTGTGCTGACGGCACGGAGCCTGCGTGGGGTTCTCTTTCCCTCTCTCTCTCTCTCTGGCCCTCCCCTGCTCTCTCGCTCTCTCAAAATAAATAAATTAAAAAAAAAATCAATTCAGAAGCAATTTAAAAGTAGTTAAATGTATTGGAAAGACACAGAGGACAAATAGTAATGGTGATTGCTTTTGGAAAGAGATGTGTGGAGTCACAAGTTGGAAAACTTAAATTCCATCATTAATTCTTAGGCAGTTTGAGTTTTTTAAAAATCTGTGCTTTTGCTGATATTTCAAAAGATATAACTCCTATTCCATCTCCTCTGATAAATCTATAAAACCCTTCCTGGTTACTCCAGCCCAAAGGATATCACTCACCTCTGAATTTTCTCTCGTAGTCAAAATGATTTACATACCATGACTTCACTTTGATTAATGCCTTGATCAGTTAGTTTAGTCTTGAGCAGTTTTTTAACTTTTCATGTGTATGTTTTGTCTCGCCCGTGTAGATTGTAAATTCCTGAAGGACAAGGACAGCATCTTGTTCTCAGTTGTCTTCCCACACTCGGAGATAAAAAAAAAAAAAAAAAAAATTACTAAGTAATTGAAAAAAGGTGAAATAGAGCATTTGTGTAGCAGGAATATGCTCTATGTGTGTCAAAGGTCTGCAGGCATTCTGCACAGCTTTGCCCAATCTACTGAGTTGCCCTTGACACAACTCTTAAGTATCCTATCAGCATCCAGTCTGTATACTCGCTCTTCCTGGTGGAACGCAATTACAGCAAGCTTACTACCTCTTAAAGAAAGATCCAGTCATTTACAACTAAAAGGACACCGATTAAATGAGATAACCTAAGTAGAAATTGTAAAGAACAAAGGTACGGTGTTACTTTTGTTGCAAATGACGATGAAGAAATCTGACACCAGCTGGATTTTTATCTCAATATGATGAAATAGCACTTTTTTAAATGAGTTTTTAAACGAATTTTTAAACGAATCCATGTTGAAGATGTGTACCTGCCTCTGTGTACACACAGTCTTTATTCACATGCTAGTTTTTATCAAAAATAATAAAAATTTAACATCTGATGGAAATGCTGGAGAATAAAGTATGTATAAGAAAAAAGAATTAAATTTGGCATTTATCTGGTGTCTGTTATGTGCCTATCATAAAAGCATGGTGGAAAATTCTCATTTTATGGCCAACATTTCTCAAGAAAAGAAGACATTTGTTTAGGGTTTTTTAGATTTGAAGGGAGAAAGTATTTGAGAAGTTGGCACTGGTTGAGAAAAACATTCAGTGAAAATTAAAAACGTATGTCTCATCGTTCTCCAGGCATCTGATAATTAATATATTTCTTATCTATACATTTAAAAGTGTAAATAATCATTGGATCAATTGATCATTGGATAGCTAATCTAATGACTGCTCAAATATTACTTGGTAAATTATAAAACCGTTTTGATGCAACGAGCATGCCCATAAAGGCATTTAAATATTATTTAAGATCTATACGTTTGGGAAAAACTAGACAAAGGCCCATGTCTAAATGCCAAAAGAACAATGTACAAATTATTTAAAGTTCTATTGTAAAGAGGGGTAACTTGGTAGTCATATGTCAACAATAGGGCTTTATGCCTTGATTATAATTGTCTGTGTTGACGATATTGACTGAGCCAGGCTGCTGCTAGGCAGGTTTAATGTATGAAGGTATAACGCTCTTGGAAAATTTCAAGCATGTTAGCATAATTGCTCTGATGAAGAGCTTATTTAACATAACTGACTAGGGTAGACAATAGATGCATAATCAGTGTCCTAATGATTGAATTAATGAGCCCCAGTTGTTTGTCCTTACTGTAAACAGTCCTCAGCTATGAAAAAGACATTTTGCTGAAGAAGTCTGACGATTGGGTTAGCTGATGAGTGGCCAGAACATCATTAATGGTGGGAAAGGGCCAACTACTATTGGGTCCTAAAGACGTCAATGGTGGATTTCAAGGAGTAAATTATATCGCTACATAGAAGCTTCATATCAGTTCCTGCTTGCCTTAAAGTATGCATACAGTCATGGAGCCTGATCAATGCTCTTATTTTCAGATAAAGAAACCCAGGCCCGAGCTTCTTCAAAGTCCGATGGCCACTTAGCTCCAGAAATTACACACAGTATCTACCTTTCCTGCTCTGACACTGCCCACTAATTCATATCCCTGTTCCTGGTCTCTACCCTCACCCATGCCTTTGCTGCCTCTCTTCAATTCTCCTGTTCCCATTACCTTCTATGCACATGCCCTGACCAACTATTTCACAGTGAAAATAGGGACACATTTCCTGTCCACACCTAAACCCCTAGCATTAGACTATATGTCTGTCTCCGGATCTATCCTTCCAGCCATGTCCTGTGAAAAACCTGCTCCTCCTAGAAAAGGCTTTTCCTTCTGTTCCCTTGGCCACCTAGTCTAGGTTAGCATATACCACCCACCCAAAACACGCATAGCAGCCACACTATCCTATCACCTTTTTAAATTTCTCTTCCAAACTCTATTTAGAAGGACATCCACTTATTTCTGTACTGATTTATCATTTGTCACTCCTTCCCACTAAATGTGAGCTCTATGAGAACAGGAAGCGTGTCTGCTTTGTTTACCACAGTATCCCTACTTGAGCATGTCTCTCTTGTCCACCACATTATCCCTAATTTAACCATACACGGAGGCACTCAATAGATATTTTTGAATAGTTGGATGAGTTTCACTCAAACTCAACATCAACTGAAAGTTGATCAACTCCTTTTGTTTTCCTCTCTGAGTGTGCCTTAGCCCGGTTCCCTGGAACATAGAGCCTGGTGCAAGGATGCCGGTGCTTTATTTAGGAGGTATTATCCCAGAGCAGTGACCACAAGAGAAAAAGCAAGGAAGAATGGGGAGTAATGCAGAAAGATGCATCACTGTGCTAAACACTGCTTCATGCTAAGCCTTGAAAAGATACAGCCAGTCTCTTGACAGGTGCAGCCACTGGGCCATACAGGACATCTTCCGATGGACAACAAGGAAAAGTCATGCCTTAGAGCAATCTGAGGAAGGGAAGACATTTATCTGCATGTCGCCTGTCTCCTATTGGTCAAAGCTGGTCCCAAAGGGAGCTCACTTTCCCATACTTCCCACCGTATGATCTATATTCTCTGATAGCGACTCCGAAAGCCAGGTGACCTGCCCTGGAGTCCAGGAGTGGTGTGAGAAGACTATGGATATGTGGCTGGTTGGCCTTAGTCAAATCAGAAGGGACTTAACTAAGTCAATTGTGGTGGCAGCTGAGACACAGCAAGAGGCTCAGACAATCTAAGACATGTAAACAGAGCCTGATATAGAGCAAAGGGACTACCACAGTAACAGTAGGGTCGAGTCTGTTTTATTCACTGCTAATTAAATTTTGGTTGAATGAATGGATGCATATATAAATGGCATCACCATCTACTGACTCATTTACGCTGGAACTTTGGCGTCGTCACGATCGTCCTTTTTGCTGAATTCCCACATATCAAAGCGAGGGCAGAATTCCTCCTGGCTCTACTTCCTCAACATATCTCGGACCGATGCCTCCTCTCCACGCTCACCGCCTTGATTCAGGCTACGTCATCTTTCATGGGAATTATTGCTCTGGCTCCTTAACTAGAGTCCTCCTGTCTCCACCCTTGCTCCTTTCCAACTCATTCTCCCTCCTCGCTGCCAACATTTACTTCCCTTAGAGCATGTTTTACAAATGCAAAGCTGATAATGTCACTATCTTGACTATATTGATAGTTCCCCCCCCTCCCCCTTTTTTTTCTTTTCAGGATAGAGTCAAGACTCTCTAGCATAGCCTGTAAGATCCTTCATGATCTGTGCCAAGCTAGTCTCTTTATCTTTACACCTCCCCACTCCCTACCTTGCTCCTTAGACCTCAGCCAGACTGAATTCCCAGCAGGACACTGGGCCGTCTCATTCCTCAGTGCCTATGCTGTGCTCTTGGTTCTGCCTGGAATATGTTTGTGCCTGATGAACCCCTCCTCATACTTCAAAACGATTTCCATGAAATCCCATTCAGCCGTGGATGCCTCCACCCACCCATCCTCACCCCCCCCCCCCCCCCACCCATCTGGTATTCATGGTTAACAGTCAGGTTTTTCAGTTGCAAGTCATAGAAGAAACTGCCATTACTGACTTAGGAGAAAGAGCGCTTGTGACAGGTTATGGGGTGGCTGACACAATAGCTAAGAAGCCTGCAGAAACAGGCCAGACGATAAGCGAGAACAAGGAAGTCTGGGCAGCAGCTAGAGTCACAGCCAAGATTACAGCACAACGTGTTGGGGAGGTGGCCGTCACTGCCACTACCATTCAACACAGGATACCTCAGCTTACACTTCCAGGTCAATGGCGCTGGACTCTGGACCCCCTGCCACTGGCATTACCAGTGCTGTTGCCCCTGGAAACCAGATGTCACTGCAGTGCCTGTTACTGTCATCAGAATGGATTCTGCACCCACCCTGCTCTGCATCACCAGAGCTCCCTCTTCGAAGCCTGGGGCAGATCCATCAGGTTTACTAAGCTTAGCGTAAGTTTCTTGCTCTTGTTGCCGGCAGAGCTGGGCCAACAAAGAGCTGACTTTTTTTTTTTTTTTTTTTTTACTTCTATATTGTAATTGGGATCGGCTTCCTTCCAGTAATTATGAGATGACCCCAAACAAAGAAAAGTGGGTCAGATGCTAGAGAGCCCCCAGATGGCTGATGTTCACCATGTTCTCAAATTTGCTCAACAAATAAATTGTGCGTCTGCCCGTGCCAGGTTCTCTTTAAGGCACTCAGGATGCAAAAATGGATAAGGTGACTGCTTCATGCTCACGGAGGACATTGATGGCCCAAAAGACAAAAAACATGCTTTGGCAAAGATGTAGAGAAATCGATGGGAGGAACGTAAAATGGCACAGTCACTGTGGAGAACAGGCCGGTAGCTCTTCCAAAGATTAAACAGAGTAAACGCACGACCCAGCAATTCCACTCCTAGATACACAACATGTGAGAGAAATGGCAACATTTGTCCGCTCCAACATTTGTACACAAGTGTTCACAGTGACATTATTCATAAGAGCCAAAGAGTGGAAACAACTCAAACACTCATCAGCTGATAAATGGACAAATGGTGGCACGTCCATACAATGGGGTGTTATTCAGCCATGAAAAGGAATGAAGTTCTGGGGTGCCTGGCTGGCTCAGTAGCTAGAGCATGGGACTCTTGACCTTGGGGTTGTGAGTTTGAGCCTTATGTTGGGTATAGAGATTTCTCACAAAATAAAAGCTTTATTTAAAAAAAGGGAATGAAGTGGTGAGACAGGTTGCCACCTAGATGAATCTTGAAAAGACTGTGCAAAGTGAAAGGAGGCACAAAAGGCCACATACTGTAAGATTCCATTTATGTTAGGGGCGCCTGGGTGGCTCAGTCAGTTAAGCATCCAACTTCGACTCAGGTCATGATCTCACGGTCCATGAGTTCGAGCCCCGCGTCAGGCTCTGTGCTGACAGCTCAGAGCCTGGAGCCTGTTTCAGATTCTGTGTCTCCCTCTCTCTCTGACCCTCTCCCGTTCATGCTGTCTCTCTCTGTCTCAAAAATAAATAAACGTTAAAAAAATTTTTGGAAAAAAAAAAAGATTCCATTTATGTCAAACATCCCAAACAGGAAAATGTATAAAAAGTAGATCAGGGGTTAGTTAGCTAGGTCTGGAGATCGGGTCGGGGAGGGGGCGGGTGGCGAATGGGGAGTAACTGCTAATGGGTTTCTTTCCAAGGTAGTAAACACGTTCTAAAATTAGATTGTGCTGACGATTGTACAAATCTGTAAGTATACTAAAAACTATGGAATTGCATACTAAAACAGATACATTGCTCGGTATGTGAATTATGTCTCAATAAAGCTGTCTTTGAATAGCAAGTAAGACCAAAACGTCTCCCTTTTCCTGAAGGGGCTGATGCGCTCCTCAGAGAGCAAACAATCAACAGAGAAACATTACGACTTCAATTCATGGCAAGCCTCTTCCTCACCCCTTACCTCTTCTTTCTCCATTCCTCAAGAGGGAATAGGTCCCTTCCTTCCTGTTACACTTACGCTTTTGTATTGTCTTTCTCTGAAAAGTGAGATGCTTGAGGGAGTCTGTGTCTTTGAACTTTGGGTCCCCAGGGTTAAAATGCAATGCTTGGCATACGGTGGGCTTCCAATAGTTGTTCACTGAATGGTGAATAAGGGACAGAGCCGGGACGAGAATGTGGGTGTCCTGAGTCCCAGCACTCCTTACAACGAGGCCAATCGCATCAGTCGGCGATCAGTTGGAAGCCTCCCCAGATGTAACAGCGAGCCAGGAAGGTGTCCACCCTGAAACAGTCCCATTTTCTACAAGCTGTCAGATTCTAGGTACGGGTTTATACTGTACATCATAAACGTAATTTTGCGGTGTCCTTCCTAATTACGCGGTGTCCTCTGAAGAGTCTTTCCACTTTCTTCGCGAACAGCCCTCCCCACCGATTTCAGCATCAGCTTTGCGGGCATCTTTAGCACCTTGTAATTGTGACTTCTAACCAACTGCCCGGTCAACAGTGAGTGGGGCGGCCTGGCCTGTGGGCCCAGGGTCTCCAAGGCCTAAGTTTTAGAGATTTGGGTTTTTTTTTTTTTTTTTGCTTACCAAGAAGCATCGAGTAGAACTACTCCAAACAAAGATTATTTAGAAAAATAATTTTTTACGGTCTGCTGAGGTATAACTTTGCCACAAATGTTCTCTACTACTTTTTAAAAACAGCTTTATTGAGCTATAATTCACACGCCATACAATTCACCCATTTAGGCTGCACAATCCAATGGTTTTTAGTATATTCACAGAGCTCTGTAACTATCATCACAATCTAACTTTAGAACACTCTCAGCATCCCAGAAATAAACCCTCTACCATTACCATTCAGTCCCCACTCTCCCTCTTACCCCAGCTCTAGGCAACCACTGATGTCCTTTTTTCGCCTTTATAAATCTGCCTATTCCGGACGGCTCGTGTGAAGGGACTCATATCGTATGTGACCTTACGTGACTGTCTTCTTTTGCTTTGGTTGTTATCAAGGCTCATCCATGTGGAAGTGTGTCTCAGGACTTCATCCCTGTTCATGGCCAACTAATATTCCAGTGTGTGCGCATTCCACACTGTGAATACATTCATCAGTCATGGCCATTTGAGTTATCCCCACTTTTTGGTTCTTAGGACTAATGCTGCCATGAACATTCATGTGTCTCTACTACTTTCTAGATCATAATTACTGTACTCTAAACCCTCCTCCCCTATTCTGATGCTTTGCCTCTAAATACACTGCCTATCGGTTTATGAGATTCTCCCAGGCTTTTTACAAAGTATCATTAATGTATATTGAAGGGCTGGCAACCCATAACGTGGCCGCTGTTGGAGTTGGCTGCCAACGTATAAAATATTTTAATGAAATGATGAAGTGATCATCTCTCCAGTGACATTTTCTGACTTCCTTTCGAGGATGCCAGGAAGCCAGGTTTTCCACTCATTCAACAGAGTTGTGTGTTCCTGGAGAGTCTGCTGCATACTGGGGAGTGTGCAGTGTGTGGGGAGAGAGGTCCTCGCCCCGCAAAATCTTCTATTCTGTTAGAGGACAGAGCTTTGGGGGAGGCAGCTCACCTGGTCCTGGTGATCAGGGGAGGCTTCCCCAAAGAAGAAGAAGCAACCAGAACTAAGATGATACAGCTAGGAGTTAGCCAGGTGAAGAAGGCAGAAAGCAAAAGAAAACACGAGCGTAAAGGGCCAGAGGTGAGAGGAGCATGTGTGGATGGGAGAGAGGAAAGAGAAAGGAGAAGGGAGGGCATGCGGAGGGGTGGAAAGAGATTAAACTGAACAAGAGAGTGAAGCCATACCATTCAGGGCTTTGAATGCCAATATAGAAAAGACCCATAGCCTGAAGCGAAAGGGTTCAAAATTCGGCAAAATTAAGCACTCACTGAGGGTTGGCCCTCTAAAAAAATTAAATTAAATTAAACTAAACTAAAAAAAACCACAAGAGTTTATTGAAAAAGGTACAATATGAAAAAGAACTCACGGATTGCTCAAATTTGTAATCTCATTAGAAGCAAAGAGGTTTCTCTTTCAATCAAAAATTTCAGGTTTCATGTCAATGTGTAAGAATAGGGATGTTTAAAATTATTGTTTTATTCTTTAAGAAATGTGTTTAGGGGCGCCTGGGTGGCTCAGTCGGTTAAGCGTCCGACTTCAGCTCAGGTCACGATCTCATAGTCCTTGAGTTCGAGCCCCGCGTCGGGCTCTGGGCTGATGGCTCGGAGCCTGGAGCCTGTTTCCGATTCTGTGTCTCCCTCTCTCTGCTCCTCCCCCGTTCATGCTCTGTCTCTCTCTGTCTCAAAAATAAATAAACGTTAAAGAAAAAAATTAAAAAAAAAAAAAAGAAATGTGTTTAGACCCTCTTATGTGCAAGAGATTATTACTCTGGTCTCTGAGGCTGTAAAATGGTTCATAATGCTGGTTTCTTAACTTCCAGGCAAGAAGTGGTCAATCAAGTGAGACATGAAAAAGAAAAAGACCCACAAAGAGATTTTGTATATTGGATACATTTAAGAAACTATTTATTTAGAGGAACAAGCATTACACAATAATTCAAAGGGCACCAGCACTAATCTCTCTCCTTAGCACAAATATAATTCAATTAAGTTTTATTTATTTTGAGAGAGAGAGGGTGTGTGTATGTGTGAGCATGAGCATTGGGTGGGTGGGGGGGGGGTGGAGAGAGAGAGAGAGAGAGAATCCCAACTGTCAGCATGGAGCCCAATGCAGGGTTCGAACTCATGAACCCTGAGCTCATGACCTGAGCCAAAACCAAGAGTTGGACACTTAACTGACTGAGCCACCCAGGCGCCCTGTTCATATAGAACCTTTTAATTTTTTTTAACGTTTATTTATTTTTGAGAGACAGAGTGTGAGTGGAGAAGGGGCAGAGAGAGAGAGAGAGAAAGAGAGAGGGGCAGAATCTGAGGCAGGCTCCAGGCTCTGAGCTGTCAGCACAGAGCCGAACATGGGGCTCAAACTCACAAGCCGTGAGATCATAACCTGAGCTGCAGTCAGACGCCTAACTGACTGAGCCACCCAGGCGCCCCTAGAATCTTTTTTTTTTTCTTAAGTTTATTTATTTTGAGAGAGACACAGAGAGAGAGGGAGAGAGAGAGAAACAGAGACAGAGACAGAGAGACAGAATCCCAAGCAGGCTCCACACTGTCAGTGCAGATCCCCACTTGGGGCTCGAACTCACGAACTGTGAGACCATGACCTGAGCAGAAATCAAGAGGCTCCGTTCACATGATTTTTTTAAAAAAAGAATTCTATACCAAAAGACCTTCAACTAAGAGTTATTTAGAAATTTTTGCTTTGGAGATTTTTGTATCCTCTGGTTCAATTCGGGGTGGAACACCAAGAGTACAATAAGTAAGAATTTATTAAACGTTCTACTCCGTGGGCCATGGAGAACATAAAGAAGTGGCAGGTATGGCTCCTTCTCTCAATGAACTTCAGTTCATCTAAGAATATGGGAGGCAGTGTGAAGGTCCGGGGAAAGAAGAGAGTGAAACTTTACTGTTCCTTCTATCACTGTCCAAGGCTCCTAAAACTAATGTATTTCACCTCACCTTCAAATGATCCCAGAAAGAAGGGATTTTCTTACCAGCAACCAAGTCTCCATAGAGGTGAAACAAGCCGCCTAAAATCAATAGGCTACAGGGGACACATTTCCAACAGAGGTAAAAACCAGGAAATCCACACCAAGTGCAGACATGTGGGCAAACTCCTAGTTCAACGGGGCAGGAATAGGGCTGAGCTCTCTCATAACTGACCTTCAGGGATCTCGTTTGCATATCTACTCTTTAGTTCCGGGGAAGGCGATGGAAAAACCTGGGGTTTGGATAGCCAGCCACCAGGGAAACGAAGGTGTGTTTCTATAAGGCCTTGGTTTGACCGCTGGGCCCGGGAGAAGCACAGGGGTAGGTACGCTGCTGTGCAGGCAGGGGTTCCACCCCCGGCCCCCAACTAAGCCTGTTTGAGTCCCCAAGATGGGGGTGTGGGTACAGGGGAGTGGGGAGGGTGGGGGGAGGGACCAGAGTTGCAGCCGGGAGCAGAGTGCTTTTGCCTGGACAGAGGAGCAATGAATGTCGCTCAGAGGGTCCAGAGAGAGGTGCCACGTGGCCAGGGGGCTGCATTCCAGAGGGGCTGGGATGGAAGTGTCCCTAGCAAGCAGTTACGGAAGACTGTGACACAGTCAGGCTTGCCGATACCAGGGAGCTGTTATTGTACAATTTTCGCGGGGCCTGAGTGAGAGTCACTCACTCCAAAATACCTACTAAGCGTGTACTATGTGTCAGGCGCTATTCTACTATAGAAATAATTCTACTATAATTCTACTATAGAAATAGAAATCAGCAAATAGCGGTAAATGAGACAGACAAAAATCCCCATTCTCTCAGGGCTTGCATTCCAACCGGTGGGGAAATAGAAAATACAGAAGATGAGCGGTAAACATCAAGGGGTGTTAAGAGAGAAATAAAACAAGGAAGAGGAACAGGGTGGGGGGCCACTGCAGTTTTCAGTAGGTCGGTTGGAAAAGTCCATACCGAGAACGTAACATTGGAACTAAGACATTGGAAGGAGCCTGCCATGTCTTGCCGGGGAAGGAGGCTCTCAGGAAGTGGAAAGAATGAGTGCAAAGGTCCTGTGGCAGAAGCGTGCCAGGCAAGCCAGTTCAGGCATAGCAAGGAGGGGCAGAGTAAGGGAGAAAGAGTGGAGACGGTGGGGGGGGTGGGGGGGGGTTGTGTTAAGGATTGTGCCTCCTGGGTAGAGGCACAGGTTGACCTGGGTAGATCGAGCATTTCCAACATGCTCTGCTATGAAGCTGCGGGTGTGGAATAAGGCAGGGGGTTTGGATTCGCCAAGGTGGGTAGGATTTTGTCACGTGAAAATAAAGAATTGGAAGAGGGGCCAAAAAATTGAGGAGCGATTGCAATGATGGATTATTCCAGTTATCCCTGTTGTGTAACCAGCCACATCAAAACACAATGGCATAAAGCAGTCACGGATTCTGTGTGTCAGGAATTGGGGCAGGACACAGTGGGATGGCTTGTCTCTGCTCCATGATGTCTGGGGTCCCAGCTAGGAAACTTCAAGGTTGGAGAGTGGGCTGACTCAAGCTCACCCTGGCATCGTCTGGAGACACCTTCCCTCTGGCGAGTGATGCCGGCTGTCAGCCGATACCCCGGCGCATGGTCTCATCGTGCAGTCCAGCTTCCCCACAGCCCAGAGCCCTTAGACAGCCCACGTGGCCACTCAAGGCGCCCAAGGTGAGCATCCTAAGTGAGAGAAGGTGGAAGCTGCCCGTATCTTAAGGCCTAGGCTTGGAAGCTGGCACAGTGCCATTGTCACGATATGCTATCGATCAAGTGGTTGCAGAGCCCAGATACAAAGGAGAAAGGAGAGAGACCCCGCCCCTTGAAGGAAGAAGGGTCAAAGAAGAATGATGTTTCAAGTACAAGACTAATTGAACTCATCCAAGAAGGAAGGAAGAAAGGCCATAGGAACACACCTAGAAGAACACGCCATCATTTAGAAGCAGGAAATAGGAAGAGAATCCAGCCGCCGAGAACAAGACGGTAGGCGGAAAGCCAGGAGAACAGGACGATTGTTTCAAGAAAGAGGGAAAGATCCACTCTGCCTAATGCTGATGAGAGGTCAAGAAGGTTACGCTGAGAAGTGACGTTTGGACGTGGCAAGGTGGAGAACAGTGACATGGTGACAATGGCAGATTTGGTAAAGCCACGGGAATGAAAGTCTGATAAGAAAGGGTTGAAGGGAGAACAAGGGAGAGGAAGAAAAGCAGCAAAGACAGGCATGTCTTCGGAGTTTTTTTTTTATAAGGGGTACGGGGGAAATGGGACATGCTGACGAAGCGAGACACAGGTTCCAGGGAGGATTTTCATAGATGGAACATACAACAGTTTTGTAGGCTGAAGGGAATGATCTAGTAGAATGGTGGAAATAATGGCAGAAGAGAGAGGGGATGATGGTGGGAATGATACCCTTGAGTTGGTGAGAGGGGCTGGAACCCAGTGCACAGTGGAAGCTTTAGCCTATGGTGGCAGCATGGACGGTTCACGTGTTGCATACATTCTCAACAGGCGCGAAAATTGGTTCCTACTCTTTTGGGGTATAAAGTGCATATACTTACAGTATATGAACAGATATACAGTATATCTGTGGTAATAAAATCTCATGGGAGAGGTTGTGCAATTAGCAAAAACTCTATCTAAAAAGACTACCTAAGGGGGGGGGTGGCAATGAAAACCAATGATTGTGAAATACTTGTCTATTATAACTGAAGAGAAGGTAGAGTGTATGAGTAGGTGTTTCTCTAAATACATGGTAGGCAACAAGGAAGGAAACATGGAAGATGTCTTCTGATAACGTCTCTTTTCTTTGTGAAATAAGGAGCAAGAAGAATCAAATGTGAGGATGAGGAAGGGGGTCTTTCAAGGTTTGGCAAGAGATGAGAAAGTTTGAAACCAATGTTTTGGAGGGTAGTAGAGGGAATTAATTAAGGATTAACTTGGTGTTGGTGGACCTTTCAATGTGAGACCCATCAGCATGTTTGTGTGCTTTTCTCCAATGACTTCACCTGCTCAGATCAGGAAGAGATTGGGTTTCACTAGGATTGGGATTGTACTAGGGGAGTACAATGGATGGAGTTATGGGCAGGAGTGTATCTTAAAGGGATAATGGCCAGTAATGGTCATCAGTGCCTTCCCCACTCTCAGTGCTCCCCATAACAATACATATGTTGTCTCTTTACACGAAGCACCTGCAACTCTCTGTCTGAGGACTTCCTGTTGATCTGTGTTGTTGGCATGCCAGAAATGCCGGTAAGTCAGTGTCCCCAGCAATGACCTACAGCCAATGATGGATGGGATATCCCTGTTTCCTTGCCCCTGAGGGGAAAATAACTCTGAGGATTATTCCGCATGCCTGTTCAATAAATGCCCTTTATTCACTTCATTTTCTTCCCTGTAGGACTTCCCTATACTCCCCTCAGCACTTCCTGGGATCACCTCCCAAATAAACTACTCACACTCAGATTCTTGTCTCAGAGTCCGTTTCTGAGAGAACCAAACTAGGACAATGATGAACCATAGTTTTTAAGCCAGGCTAGGAGAGAATTAAGAATACGATGCGGGGTAGGGAAAGCAAGTGTTGATAAGACAGTGAAAGGTGATAAGATCAAAGGATTGGAAGACCCAATGAGGTCCAAGAATGTTGAAGTTAAGAGTACTTGAAGTAGGGATTGAAGAGTGGGACACTTGAAATTGGAATTATTCCGTTATTGGTGAAGGTAAACTTTAGTGTATAACCATGGGAGTGAGGACTGGTGAAGTGGAGGGTAAGATCATTGCAGGTGAGAGAACAAGGAATGGAGAGGGCAAAATGGCCCATAGAAGGCTGATTGTTTCTCGTTTGCCTTCTATCTCTCCTAGAACATTATTCTGAAGGTTAAATGACCTAATCCACACAAAGCTTCTAGTTCAGATCTCCATACATAGTAAGTGCCTAACAAATGTTAGCAGAAGTCCACAGTGGGCATATGACCCAAACCACACCAGCAATCCCTCCCAAGGATTGTTATAACTCAATCCATTGAAGAAGCATTCTCTTTCCTCTTTGGGTGTAAGTTTGGGAAGCTACAGCCGCCTATGGCTACCCAGACTGTCCAACAGAGAGAACAAAGGAGTTGGGGCAACACAAAGGCAGAAGGAGAGAGAAGCTGGAGAGAGAATCCTGGCAGTGTTTGATTCCCTAGAGTCGGTTTTCTCTGCAGTCAGATCCACCCTGCCCTCTCTACAATCATTCACTTGGTTTCAATAAGACTTTTGTAAAAACTTTAATTTCGCTTTACTTAAGCTAGTTTGAGTTGAGTTCCTATCACTTGCTATAATGACAAAAACAATAATTTAACTGATAAGGGAGCTCATCTCTTGCCTCACAGTGGCCAAAGGGTTCTAATGCAAAGTTCATACATGGAAATCTTTTCAAGCCTAGAGAGAAGGAAGTATTGTGAGGTTTAAACACCTGAGGAAGCCACATACCTGAGTTTGTCTCAACTCACCCATTTGCCTGCTGAGTGGGTATCAGGCCTTGGCATCTCATTGGGAGACTGTGAGAGTCAGCCTTGCTAATTTATGTTGTAGCAAAGCTGTTGAAAGCATCGTCTACCCCACCTCTCAGTGTCTGCTCTATGATGCACACAGGTGAAGTTTATTTTAGAATTTGTGGGCAAAAATCTTTACTTTTCTCAAAGAACTGGCAAGTGTTCTCTTGGTGGAAAGAGAGAACTAAGTAATCAATTGTGTTTCTTCACTTTGGTCACCTGGAAGCTCACAGCCAAGAATACAGCCCAACTTTTGGGACCTTATAATCTCTATATGTGAATATGTGAGTTTTATGTTTTTCTACTAATCTTAATATTCTATTTTAACTTGTATTTTCCTTAAGACTTACTTATATTTTACTACTGTAAGTGTTCTATAAAACTTCCTCAAATCATTTAGAGAATAGAGCAAAGTATAAATAAATAAATAAGCACACATACTTTGTATTCAACCTGGGAAATATCCCTTTGCCTCTTTATTGCCAAACGATGGGGTTAAAATTTCCAATGGAGGCGGCAAATCTAACACATCCCTTTACTCTAAAATACAGCAGCAATAGAGAACTATAACAAAGCAAAACTAAAATAACACAACTGGGTTCAAAAAGAAAATAAAAATTTCCATGACCCAGAAAAAATAAAAATAAAAACATCAAAAAGTAAACAGGGCTGAAGCCATGGCTTCCCAGGCTTCTGGTCTAGAGGCACAGCCATGGCTAGGAGGTCAGTTCCTGCAGAATAATGGGGACCAAATGTGCTCCACATGAGATTAAGTATTGAAGCCAGAAATACCTACCTGACCATGATGGGAAGCTGTAAAAGACAACTGTTGTTGGCTAATGTGTGAGCTCTCAGCTTTTATAAAGGAAGAAAGGAATCAGAGGGAGGTAGGAAACAGAAACTATCCCACAAGCAGAAAGCAAAACAAGCTGCCCACTGGCCTGGTGACAGGATCTAAAACGTCCTCAGTATCATCATAGGGCAGGAGCCCCCATCCATATACATAAGATCTGGTTCTAGACTCAGATACCTGAGAAAAGGTGGGGGAAACTCACAAATGCACTAAACAGAGAAGAGAGATAGGAACAAATCCCCCTCTCAAAATGAATTTGCAAAATTAAAATGACTGCATTTGAAGAAATCTAAGATAAAGAAAGACTATAATCAAGATCAGGAATTAAAAATACAAATTGTTCCATTAGGAATAAGTTTTAGAGGTTATTTTAAGAAAAGACTTAAACATAAGTGTGGTTAGTATGCTAAAACTAGATTCGTAAAAATAAAGACAAAAAAAGCAGACAGACAGAAATAAAAACAGCTTTACACAATGAAATTGATCCAGAATTTTGAAAGAAAATTAGATTTTGGGGGAGCGTGGGTGGCTCATTCAGTTAAGCATACAACTCTGGATTTTGGCTCAGGTCATGACCTCATGAGTTCATGGGATTGAGCCCTGCATCAGGCTCTGTGCTGCAGCATAGAGCCTGCTTGGGATTCTCTCGTTCCCTTTCTCTCTGCCTCCCCCCCTGCTTGTGCTCTCTCTCTCAAAATAAATAAGTAAACAAACTTAGACAAATAGATTTTGTAATCAAAAACTTAATAGGTCACTGGGCACTTTTAAAGAGCAACTTAGTGAGTTAGATGACTTATCACAAAATTCACCCAGAACACAAAGTGTTAAAAAATAGTTAAGAGACATGTAGAATAAATTGATGGGGCGCCTGGGTGGCGCAGTCGGTTAAGCATCCGACTTCAGCCAGGTCACGATCTCGCGGTCCGTGAGTTCGAGCCCCGTGTCAGGCTCTGGGCTGATGGCTCAGAGCCTGGAGCCTGTTTCTGATTCTGTGTCTCCCTCTCTCTCCGCCCCTCCCCCGTTCATGCTCTGTCTCTCTCTGTCCCAAAAATAAATAAAAAACGTTGAAAAAAAAATTAAAAAAAAAAAAAAAAAAGAGACATGTAGAATAAATTGAGAAACTACACAATACATGTAAAAAGGGTTCCAGAGGAAAGAATAGAGGAAATGAAGCAATAATTGAAAAGGCAGTAGTTGAAAACTCATCAGAATTAAGCGTTGTTACATGTCCTTTTTTTGCAAGTACCAAGTAAGAAAAATGTAACTAAATCCACATGTAGATACTTAACAGTAAGACTGTAGGACATCAAAAATAAATGAAACATCTTTAAGAATTATTAGAGAAAAAGATAGATCACCTAAAAATAAATGACAATTAGAGGCTTCTAATTGACAATAATACACACCAAAAAACAATGGAATAATATCATCAAAATGCAAGAAAATATATTTGGCAAGCTAGAATTTTATACCCAGCTAAACTGTGATTCAGGAGATAGCAAAGTACACACATACACATAATCTGAGCATTTAACACCCACAAGTCCTCACTCAAAGAGAATAATTGCACCTTTTAATTTAAGGAAGTAAGAAACAAAGAAGAGAAAGGAAAAAGGAAGAAGAAATGAAGGAAAGAGAAGCAAAGCCTGGGGTACAAGAAAAAAATTGTGAGCACAGAATGAGAAGGTATGTTTCTATAAATTTAACAAAAAACTGACTGTAATAAAAATAAAAATAACTAATGATATATGTTTACAAAGAAACAGTAAATTGATCTTCTAAACAATAATAGGAAGTTTAGGGACACATTGTTCAATAGGTAAAGTGTATTCATGTCTGTATCATCTTTAAAGAGGGATAGAAATATTGGCTAATTAGCTAAATATGTACAAAGTAAACATTTAGAATAACCACTTTAAAGAATAAAAATAATACCCAGAGCTTGCTAAAAGGGGAAAATTTAAAGATAGAAGATTTTATCTACATACAGAAGGAATGGAGAAAGAAAGCAAAGAATACCATAAATAGAAAATACAAATGAAGAGGGTAGAAACGAGTTCAAACATATCAACAATTTAATATATAGAAAAGGATTAAATTTACATATTAAAAGGCAGAGATTATCATATTGAATTTTAAAAATCCATCTATATAGATCTATACCTTGCTTATAAGGTTCACCTAAAAAATCTATATTTTTTATATATAGAAAGGTTAATAAAAGGACAGAAAAAATATACTATGTCAATACTATCCAAAAGAATTCGAGGACAGCAGTAATGATATCAAACAGAATAAATTTTAAGGCATAAAGCCCATATAGGGATATATCACATAATGATAAAAGTAACAATCTAACAAGAATATATATTAACCATGATCACCTAACCACACAGCCTTTAAAAACTGATACATTCACAAGGAGAAATGGACAAATCTGCATTCATGGTGTAAAACATTAACCTGCCTCTTTTCGAAACTGCTAGATGGAGCAGACACAATGTTAGAAAGAATATAGGAGCTTGAAATAATAGTATTAAGAAATATGACCCAATAGATTATTTAGGAACCCTGCTGGCTGGGTTGGGAGAATACTAGAGCAAACACTCACAGACCTGAGCTTTGGGACATGGGGGCATCCTCAGGCAGCACACCAGGCCTCACTGGTTCCGAATTCCAGGGCAGAGTCCCAGAGGTGCCAGCTGTAGGGCAGGGACCTAGTAGAGGGGTAGAAGCTCAAGACAGGGGCTCCTGGTTTGACTGAGCCACTTTGGGCAAGTCATTTTGATTTTCCTAAACTCTACAAAATAGAGATAATAGTAACACATATACATCTGGGTTTTGTTATGAAAATCACGTTGTCGGTCAATGTCTGTGACGAACTTAACAGGGTACTTGACCCATATTGAGTGTCTGCTATGTGCAAAGCGTGATGGTAGTTGTAAGAATTACAAAGACAACGACGAAGGACCCATCTT
Source organism: Neofelis nebulosa (assembly GCF_028018385.1). Taxonomy (NCBI): domain Eukaryota; kingdom Metazoa; phylum Chordata; class Mammalia; order Carnivora; family Felidae; genus Neofelis; species Neofelis nebulosa. The sequence continues at coordinate 26,745,098 of NC_080792.1, read as the reverse complement.
TAAAGAGGCAAGATGGCAGCAATGGTCCAGCAACAATTTACCAAGGATTGCTCCCTCCTTCATTGCTTCATCACGAGGACAACAAGCACATGTTTTGGTATCGGACACACCCAGCTCTACCATTTTCTGTCTATGTGCCTTTTTTTCTACTTTGTTAAACTGACCTAGTAACAGTGCTCATCAAATGGGGTTATTGGGAGAAATGATTGGAATAATACATGAAGCAGAGTGTTGGACACATCTAAAATATTCAGTAAGTGGTTATTAATATTACCTATAGGATCGTGTAAATGTGAACTATTACCATAGATATTATTAATAAGATTAAGTAGGAGAAAATAATGCAGGGTTACCATAAATGAAGATGAAGAAAAGACCAAAGGATTTCGTTGGAAAATGTATCTCGATGTACCCAAGTCCAGGATGAGAGCAGAAAACAATATGATTTGGTACTAGAAAAGTATTTCTCTTCCCCAGCCGAACATCTTTGATGTGATATAGGATTATCAAATTCAACCACTTAGTTTTTAATTCCCACATAATGATGGCTACATCACAGTTCCCTGACAAGAGTCAACTGACGAAAGCATAAAAATCTATAATTAGGGATCTTACTTGGATTGATGAAGGGAGTCATGTTACCAAATAATGCTTGAAGACTAATCTTAATTTTCTAACACAGATAATTGCATTTTTTATGTTACCAACACTTTCCCACTCATTAATTTTGCTCTATGGGCTTCTCAACACCTTTATGAAGTATATCTGGGCACATCTAATTCTCCCCATTTTTCAGAAGAGTAGAGACTAAGAGAGTTGAAGGACCCATTCTAAGGTAGCTATCTAATTACCTAAAGTTGGTATCATCCTAAGGCGAAGCCAGGCCTAGAACCCAACTGCCTGCCCAAGTCCATTGAACTAGGCCTCTTCCTAAGAGAAACATTAAAAAAAATCTTGCATGGATGGCACAAAGGCCAAAGAAAGTAGGTCAATCAATTCGATGAAAATGTTCCATACTCAGACTAACCATGTAATAAATGACTTGATGTGTCCTTTTAACAACAAATAGTATTTGCCCTGGCTCTGGGAACACATGGAGTCTCAGTCATTAACCTACCGGAGTTTAAATTTAGCAAAGAAGGAAAGTAGAAGCAAGGAACTTTTTCAAGGGGGAGAGAAATGTACAATAGGCTCACAAAACTGCTATAGTGCTGTATTGGAAAATTAATGTTATCACCTCCCCAACATATCCCTTTCTTCATGAAACAGTACTTCCCTTCTCCCCAAACTGCTCCTCTTCCACTTATAAGGATCCCATAGGGGCTTCCATATGCTTAGATGACCTCAGTCTCATGGCCATAGTTGGCTGGCCCAAGTTGTGCCAATCAGAACCCTATGCAGGGCCACCACCACCAGTCCATATGGCATCTTTGTGGAAATTAGAAAAGGTGCCCTTCCTCAAGATACTTTATGCCCATCTGTGAGAAATTTGTTGAAATCTACAATGTTTTTATGGCATGAATGGTGCCTCCGGGTTTGTGCAGTGGCTCCCTATGGCAGGAGTTTTGAACTTGAGACTAAAAACAACAAGGCAGTGTCTTTCCAGTAGCAAAGACAATAACATTCAGGAGTTTAGGACAGACATTGACTCTGACACATGGAGAACGCTGGTGTGCAGTGAGACAGAATGACGTCAGTGTGTGGAAAAAAGCCAAAATGCAGAACAGAGGGAGACGGTTCTGGTCATATTTGGGGCTATGATTCCAATTGTTCGTGGAGGCTCCGCTGCGTCCCTGCCTCTCTCATTGTTTGGTCGTTAAACTCTTTTTTTTTTTTTTTTTTTTTTCCCCACAAGCCAAAACATTCCTCTTTTTTGCTCATGCAAGATCAAATAGAATTTTTTGTGACTTGCAACTAATGCAGCTGTGAATTTAATTTCACTAATTTCCACATCCCTCAATTTTAAAAGCAAATTGGGGGAGAGCACATTAGCTCTAATCTCAACTTGATCGAGTATGATTTTTACACAAAGGGAAACAGCTCTGTTTCTATCTATTCCAACACAGTAAGTAGTTTCTCATTCTATGTCCATGCCTAAAAAGAAAATTACATGTTGGCTGCCCACTTTAATTGTTTGTAATCACTGAAATTTGCAATCCTATCCTGTGGTGTGTTCTCAGACCTTTCCTCATGGGGCATTCTTTCAGTGTGTTTTGTTGGCAGTAGCTGTAGCAATTAGAAAATTGGGAAATGTATAAAATCCGGAAGGATATCAATTTTGGCATTTCTTCCCTTTAGTCAGTGTTGTTAGAAATGTGTAAGGCCCTAGAAGAAATTAAATGGAAGCATGGGCTTTGCTACTGAGCTCATCCTGTTCCAAGAATCACTTGTTATGCCCATTGGCGAATCTAACTCTAGGGGGCTCGGGGTCCAAAGAGGCTCTTCCTGGAAGGAGAGGAAGACCACTGGGCCATCTTCTTTCCTCAGTGCACATGACCCTTTCTTAGCTTCTCTTTGTCAGAGTGGACTTTAATTTACAGTTACAGTCAAATATGTAGTGCAGGAAGATGTAGCCTTATTTATGTACTTGCATACACAAACCTGATCAAATGCAACTATAAAGTCATAAGACTAATTTTATTTTACTTTTTAAAAATTTTTTAATGTTTATTTTTGTGAAAGAGAGCGAGTAAGCAAGCACGAGTGGGGGAGGGGCAGAGAGAGAGAGGGAGACACAGAATCCGAAGCAAGCTCCAGACTCTGAGCTGTCAGCACAGAGCCCGACACAGGACTTGAACTCATGGAACCGCGAGATCATGACCTGATCTGAAGTCGGAAGCTTAACTGACTAAGCCACCCAGGCGCCCCAGTACAAGACTAATTTTAAAGCATAACTTTCCCCATCTTCAAAGTGCTTCAAAGTTTATTTTCCCTTTGATGTAGTAGGGACCAATTTGGAACCATGTTATCTGGCAAATAAGGTAAGCTGCAGTTAAGCAATTTTGAGTCCAAAGAAAAGTATTATTAAGTTATAAGACTGGTTTTCTCTGTGGCTCAAAAGCTATTTTCAACAACAATTTCCAAAGGAAATCAGCAAAGAACTTTTCAGCAATGGAAGCATCCTTGAAATAATTATGTTGTCTTCTAAAGAAACTACTCAGAAGGGGAACCACTCATTTGGATATAAGAGGCTGTATATGCTTACCATTCGAAAGAAGTTCAGTGATGAAAAGCATAAACTAATGCATCTGCACCAAATACAGCAATAGAGATATATGTTTCTAGAATATTCACCAAATGGTTCTGGAAAAATTGGCAACTTAGAAACAGTGAAGTTAGATCTTCACCTTATACTACATTTTAAGATAAATTCACAAAATATTAAAGGGAAAAAATAAAATCATAAAAACGCTGGTGATTGAAAAATGTGAGAGGAATATAGGTCAATATTTTAAGTGGTCTTGGGACAGATTTTCTAAGCAGACAATTGTGAAAGAAACATAAGTGTAAGAATGATATCTCTGTTTACATAAAACATTTTATTATTTTATTTTAAGTTTTTAATGTTTATTTATTTTTGAGAGAGAGCGAGTTGGGGAGGGGCAGAGAGAGAGGGAGACACAGAGTCCGAAGCAGGCTCCAGGCTCTGAGCTGTCAGCACAGAGCCTGACATGGGGCTTGAACCCACAAACTGTGAGATCGTGACCTGAGCCGAAGTCAGACGTTCAACCGACTGAGCCACCCAGGCGTCCTTACATAAAACATTTTATAAGATCAAATGCATTTTATACAAAAATGTTACATTAAATAATGTTTTTAAAAAATGTCCAATCTTACTACTCACCAAAAAATTTCACATTAAAAATGTTGTAACTAGAGTAATATTTCTAAGTATGCTAACATGAATGTTTGCTTAATGGTCCTACGCATGTGATTTTAATCGGCCTAGGAAATCCAACTGTGTTAGGTGAAGGGACAGGAGAGGGGGTGAGGGTCTAGGGGGCAGGAGGGGCACATAGAATTCTTACTATAAGAAAAAGGAAGGGGCGCCTGGGTGGCTCAGTTAAGTGCCCAAATTTGGCTCAGGTCATGATCTCACGGTTCATGAGTTTGAGCTCTGTGCTGACAGCTTGGAGCCTGGACCCTGCTTCAGAGTCTGTGTCTCCCTCTCTCTCTGCCCCTGTCCAGCTCATGCACTGTCTCTCTCTCTCTAATATGAATAAACAGTTTTAAAAAAATCAAAAAAGAAAAAGGAAGAGTTAATAATTTGCTTTTGATACCCAAAATAGTTTTAGACCATGGAAAAGGTCCTGAAAGACAGATTTTGTCAGGAAAAACAGGATTTCTAAATTCCTGTAGCTCCTGTTTAACCAGATTAGAAACTAATCCAAGAAGGCAAAGAGCACACACTTTCTTCCACTGTAGAAGAATCGTCTGCCTCTGCCCTATGAAGGTTAAACTCTGAGGTCTGCTGACCTAGGGACAGGGAAGGTATGACACAAAGACAGCGGAAAGTCCAAAGGCAGTCCTTGTTCTGCTCAGATGGGATGAACACAGGAGAAAGACTGTTTTCCTCTCCACACATGCCAGGCAGGCACTTAAACGTCCCAACAGGGGCGCCTGGGTGGTTCAGTCGGTTAAGTGCTGACTCTTGGTTTCGGCTCAGGTCATGATCTCATGGTTCATGAGTCTGAGCCCTGCGTCGAGCTCCACGCTATCATTGTAGAGTCTTCTTGGGGTTCTCTCACTCCCTCTCTCTCTCTGTCCCTCCCCTGCTCGCAATCTCTCTCTCTCTCTCTCTCTCTCTCTCAAAATAAACTTAAAAAAATCCAGACAAGTCTTGAGAATCCCAAGGCCATTAGAGCTAGGAGCTCATTTCTACAGAAACAATGTAGGAGAAAACTTACCTGCGGCTGCTTCAAGCACCAAGGGACGCTGCGGTGGGACGGGCAGGAGATGGGCAGTTAGACAAACTGGGAGCTCCTGGTTCTCCATGGCCTTCTGGCGGCAAGACAAGGACCTGTAGGAAGCCGAATGCCTTAGTGGGGAATGCAATGGCACTGACAGGGTCAGGGGACCACAGAAGCAAGATGGGGCTAGATTGCTTGGCTCATGGCTGGGACAATGGCGGCTAGCACATGATCCCAAGAGGCCGGGGGTGGGGGTGGGGGTGGGGCAGGTGCCCTTCAGCAGAACCAGGTTCAGGTAACAGATCACTCCAGTCCCCAAGCAGCCAATACCTTACGGGAAACTAATCTCCGAGACGTTTGAATTTATAAATTTAAAGTGCGCGTTTGTCAGAGAAAGACAAATACCATGTGACTTCACTCATATGAGGACTTTAAGACACAAAACAGATGAACACGAGGGAAGGGAAGCAAAAATAATATAAAAGCAGGGAGGGGGACAGAACCATAAGAGACCCTTAAATACGGAGAACAAACAGAGGGTTACTAGAGCGGGTGTGGGAGGGGGGATGGGCTAAATGGGGAAGGGGTATTAAGGAATCTACTCCTGAAATCCTTGTTGCACTCTATGCTGACTCACTTGGATGTAAATTAAAAGAATTTAAATAAAAATTAAAAAATGATTAATAAAAATAATCTAAAAAAAAAATAAAGTGCATGTTTAAAACCAGAGGATGTGGGAGTACTGTTCATCAGCAAATCTCAGGGCTTCCATCATCCAGGGCTCATGAGGGATATCAGAGTATTTTCAAAGCACAATGAAACACCAGTTTCTTAACTAAGTGTAACTTGAGCAATTCGTCACCCTAAGATGGTACTTTCTTTTTTTTCAATCACAAGGTTTACTGTCTTCAATCATATATATGTGTTTTCTGACTTTTTTCTATAAAAAACACGCATTGCCTTTGAAATACAATTACCTTTCTATAAAAGCACGCATTGCCTTCGAAATAAAAAAACACTATAAATATTTTCAAAGATGTTTGCATATTAAACAAGATCAGAAGAGAATCTAGGGTGGCGTTTCGGTTAAAATCAGTTTCCATATAGTTAAGCACACAATAAAAATTCAAAAGTTAACCAAGTTGTCCTTCTTGATTTAGTCACACTTTACCCGCATGTGTATCTTTCAGTGTGTGTGTGTGTGTGTGTGTGTGCGTGTGTGTGTTTAAGATGAAAACGAGCCATCTCCTGCACTGATTTTCAATCATCTGTACTGTGGAAATCCAACATACTCTTCCCAATTAAGCATATGCTTGGTGGGATTAAAACTAGAGAAGAGATGTACCATCTACCGAGGCTCGCTCGGCTCCCAGCACCGTCTACACGGTGAGCTGTGCCTGGAGCAGTATGGGACAGAGATTTGGTGATTCACTGGAACCTGGTCAAGAGTCGGTGAGACTCTGACAGAAAACAGGATATGGTAATTCTCTCGAGGCTTAGCCCAACTCGGCTGTGGTTTCCTTGATATGCTCTCTGATTTCCCAAGACCAGCCTTCGGTTTTTATTGCTCTGCAGTGGTTTTTCCACTCACACCCTGGTTCGGACGGAATGCGTTCGATAATGAATTTGTGCGCTGTTACTTCTCCAGGAGGCCAAGAGGCGACGAGAGGCTTGCCCAAGGTCACATTGTTGGCTGGCGACAGAATGAAGTCCCGACCCAGGTGTCTGGACTCCTCATCCAGGAGTACAAGAATCAGACCAAAATGCTCACAACCCGAGGTAATACCGCTTGTTTACTTACCAAGAGTCATGACACAACCTTTTCATTTTTATGATCCATTTGAGGGCAGCTCAAGTTCAAACTAATCTAATCCCACAAGGAATACGCCACAAATGATTGCTAACTGTGGGCCGTGTTGAATTGTATTCAAATACAGGCATTCTCCCCTCCCTGGGATCCCCTGGAGGCTGCCCTTTCCAGAGCTTCCCTGCACTTGCCGCTAACGGGGGTTTCTCAGCAAGTCAGCTAAAATTTATTGTTATTGTTTTGAAAGGTACTATAAGCACGTTGCACAGAAGTAAAAACAAAAAAACCCATAAAAACAAACAAAAAATCTAGTGGAACGTAATTCTTTCTCTCACTCAGTTCCCTTCCTCAGACACAGCTACTTTTGTCAGATTTCTGGGTATCTTTCCATGAATACGCAAGTATATATATTTCTATACAAATATATGTCATCTAAAACGTGGATGGAAGTGTGCTATTTATACCGTTGCGCTCACTTTGTTTTCACTTGCTGTATTTTGTCGATTGTTCTCCATTAGCACATGTAACAAGACAGCTATGTATTTTCCCTACCAAATATAAGTGCTTTCTTTCATTCCTTGCAAGATTCATGCTGGGAGGATTTTAACAGTTAATGGTCAGGATACAAACTCACGCACGGACATACACTTCGGATGCTCTCCTTGTATGGGTCCAGTAAATCGTCATTGTATCAGGCCACGCCTTAGTGTCGGAGAGACTTTAAGTGTCATATGGTCTGACTTTTTGCCCCAGAAAAGAATCCCTTCCATGGTTTTCCCGACAGTGTCATATAACCTCTGCTGGAGGGAAGCTCCACAGGCATCCCATTTCCTCCCAAAATAAGCCATTCTACCCCCATGGAGGTTATAGTCTTCTTATATCAAAGGTAAAGCTTGACTTCCTATCAGGAATCTGATGACTGTTACCCTGGCACCTCAGGTCTTGTCTGTAGAGTCCCCTTCTCGGGAAGCACCCGGGTATCCACACCCCCACTGTCCCGGGCAGGTCCCTTGCTGCCATATTGTCTGAAAGAGAGATGCTCGGACCCTGTGGGCCACACAGTGGGGGCCTGGCCAAATCAGAGCAACTGGCAGTCATGCCTAAGGACAAAAGGATATTGCTTGAGACCTTGCTCATCCTTTCCAAATATTTCTCCACTTTCTTTGAAAACACCCAGGACAAATGTTAACCCATGGGTCAGTGGCCATATTTTCTGAGCCAAAAAGCACACACATCAGCCACCAGGCAGAAAGGAGCAGGCACAGGAACAGGTGGGCTAGTGCCTCAACTGGAGGGCTCCCTGCTCTTAGAAGTTCATGCATTGGGGCACTTGGGTGGCTCAGTCAGTTAGGTGTCGGACTCTTGATCTCAGCTCAGGTCATGAGCCCACGAAGGTCTGTAGGACTGAGCCCGACATCAGGCTCTGTGCTGACAGTGTGGAGCCTGCTTGGCATTCTCTCTCTCCCTCTCTTTCTTCCCCTCCCCCGCTCATTCTCTCTCTCTCTCTCTCTCTCTCTCTCTCTCTCTCTCTCACTCTCTCTCTCTCTCATTAATAAACAAATAAAACTTAAAAAACAAGAAGTTCATGGGTTGTCTCTGCCAAGACAGCGTGACCACCATGAGGAATTGTATTGATTCTACGATCTGAAGTTATGATAGTGACTTGGAAAGAATCAAAGTGACGACTATCCACGTTTGTCATCGATTCACAGGGGTATAAGTAATGCACTCCTGATTTTGAGGAAGAGGCTAGATAACTCTCACTCCTTGACAGTGAAAATGGTACTAATCAGTGCGTGACGGATAAGAACAACCAACCACAGAAGTCTCTCCAAGCTGCACGTGGCTTCTAAATCAGTTGCCAGAAGGACAAGGGACACGCCTGCATCAGACCTGCCCAGGTGACCAGAGGATGTCCTTATGCTGGGGTCACTGCATGAGGAAAGCCATAGCCCAGGCAGCCATGAGGGTTCTGTATGACTGAAGAGAGCCTCAGGGACCAGAGCCGAGAGGCAGGCACGCCGCCCAGATGAAGGGCAGTAGAGGGGGGCGTCCGCACTGCCGCTCCTGCGAAAGCATGGAACTCAAGCAGGAGGGCTTTTATTCTGGTTCGGGGCTCGTCAATCTTCTGACTATGGGTTCAGTTTCCTAGTTACCTGGGTACAGGCAAAGGGTGCCAAGAACAACAGAACTCTGAGTGTGCCAGTCGAAAAGGTGTATTTCCCCCTGAGTTAGTCAACAGGCACACGGCTTTCTAGGTCCAGCTTTATGAAGAGTGAGCCTGTTCCTGAGCCTCCAACCACTATGGACAAGTGGAAACAAACTGAGTTGCTGTGAAACCCCCGACCAAGACTGGCTGGTGAAAGCCCATCTCGGTGCTGGCTCTTCCTCTCCTTAAATGCAACACTCAGTCTTGCTCTTTGGGACCCACTCCTAAGCTCCTCGCTAACTCTTTGGCATCGGACTTTCACTCTTTCTCTCCACGGCTGCCATCATCCCAGTGACTTTCAACATTCATGTCAACAACCTGACAAATGCGTTGACTTCTGCCCCCTCAACGCCATGGACCGCTCCTCTGGCCCCGTGCGAGCCACCCTGGCGGCCTCACTTTCTCACCCCCGGCTCTGTGGAGAGCTTGTCCTTGGAATGCCCTCTCTGCCTCTGCCCTGCTCTGGCTGTCAGCCAATGGCACTCTGATTCCCTTGATCTCCGAGATGCTACACTTCCTGGTTCTCCTAGAAAGAGCTCCCTGACCATTCCTTTTCTCTCTCTGGTTTTCTAACTTGCTACATCAGTGAGGAATGACGCTTAGCTTCACAAAGCAGTAACCCCACTACCAGGACTTAACCAAGATCATTTTTTCTTATATCATGAGTCGTACAGAAGTAAACAGTCCAGGACTGGTGCAGTGGCTCTACCATATCTCCGGTCTCCCGGGCAGCTTCTCGAAGCTCTCCTATCCTTAGCACGTGGCTTTCGTCTTCTTAGTTAGTCATGGTTGCAAAATGACTGTTCAATCTCTTGCCTCCCATCCTCTGTCCAGGCAGAACAAAGAAGAAGGAAGCCACAAGGAAGAAGGGTTGTCATCTCGATGAGGAAACAAAAACTTTCCCAGAAGTTCCCATCACGCTTCCACTTAGGTGTCCTAGCTAGGAACTGTGTTGTGTGATCACCCCTTGCAGCGAGGGAGCTGGGAAATGCATTTTAGGCGCAGGCACACTGCTGCTCAGGCTTAAGTCAGTAAAGAATATCGGACGGATACCAAGTAGGCAACTATCACATTTTATTTATCCGTGCAGTAGTGGATGGGTATCTGTGTCGTCTCCACTTTGGGGCTTTTCCGAGCGACGCTGTTACGAACATTTGTGTACGAGCTTTTGTGTGGATATGTTTTCATTTCTCTTGAGTCCTCTATTCCTTCCCTCTAAAACGAGGTTAGCACATTCTTCCAGCAAAAGACCAGATAACAAACATCCTAGGCTTTGCTCTAGAGAAGCGACTCCACTCTGCCCTTGTAGCACAGAAGCTACCATAGACAACGTGCAGACAAGCGTGGTTGTATTCCAACAAGACGAAAACATCGGCAGGCCAGGTTTGTCCCATGGACCGTAGTTGGCCAACCCTCGCTATCAAACGTCAGCCTGTTTATTTCCTTTGAAGCATGTTCCACAAACCTCGGATGGCTCTCTGTTCACTTGTTTGATCTGCAGCTGCCCCCACAAGAATGCAAGCTTCACCAGCTGTCAGACAGTCAACACGTTGTTGAATTAATAAATGTAATTTGTGTCATTGATCCCGTATAAATAGATGTTTGAGTTGTTTTCAATTTTGTGAAGCTGCAAATGATGTTGCTAGGAATGATCCTGCCAATAGGTATAACTATCTAACGTTTTCACTGATTTGACAAATTTTCCTCTTGAAAAGTTATGTTAACAAGTATTTAAGTGTGCCCGTTTTCCCATACCCTAGCCAATATTGGATGTTGTCTAGGGGCAACCAAGCCAATCTCATTATTGTTTTATTTGTATTTGTGTAAGTTTCATAGCAAGGGTTGGAAAAATATGGTCCATGGACCAAATCTGGCCTGCTATATTTTTTGTAGACTTTTTTTTCTTTATTAGACCTTGATTTGTAAGAGCTTTCATTGATTTTTGTACAAGGAAATTAGCCCCTTATCTGTCAAATGTGTTGTAAGTAAGTTTTTTGCTGTGTTTTTATGTCTTGATGTTTTTGGCTTTTGACTTTATGAGAATGCTCTTTTTCTTTCCATACAAAATGTTCAAGTTTTTTAAATGGTCAGATCTATCAAACATTTCTTTTATCTCTCGTGCTTTTTATATCATGCTTGGGAATCCTTTCTCATTGAAAGAGAATAAAAATAAGTCGTTCTCATTTTCCTCTAGTAATCTGTGTCTTCTCTAACATTTTAATCTTTAAGTTATTGATAATGAACAGTAGGACAGGTAAGACAGGGAACCAGCTTTATTTTATTCTAAAGAATGAAGTAGACATCTGTATAAGCCATATTTTCCCTGTTGATTTGAAATACCATTTTTAGAGTCTCCTGGATGGCTCAGTTCGTTGAGTGTCCAACTTCGGCTCGGGTCATGATCTCATGGTTTGTGGGTTCGAGCCCAGCCTCAGGCTTGCTTCTGTCCGCACAGAGTCCCCTTCTGATCCTCTGTCCCCACTTTTTTTTCTGCCCCTCCCCTGCTCATGCTCTCTCTCTCAAAAATAAACATTAAAAAATTTTTTAATAAATTAAAAAAAATACATAGCATTTTTAGAAGACACTAAATGTCCAGAAATCTTTGGTATGTTCAGGAATGATATTCAAAATATTTAAAAACAGATGCAACTCAGACACCCCCAGTCACTGGGAACAGGTCCTCAGCACGTCAGAACACAGGGTGGGTATAGGTGGGTATAGGTAAGCGGTACAACATGGGCCACACAGGTCTATTCCAGGGTTGGCTCTGGCTCTTTGATCCCCTTCTACTTATCAACTCCCCTCCTTCCACCTCTGAGGCCAGGATTCCTGGGACTTGAGATCCTTGAGGGTCTCATGAAATGTCTGATCCAATAATGAAAACACCTATTCCTAGACTTCTGTAAGGTTTGATAATAAATGGCTTGGTATGTAAGTCACTACTTTTTTTCTAATTTTTAAAGTTTATTTACTTATTTTGAGAGAGACAGAGACAGTGTTAAGGGGGGGGGGTCAGAAAAAGAGAGTGAGAGGGAGAGAGAGAGAGAGAGAGAGAATCCCAAGCAGGCTTTGTAGTGTCAGCACAGAGCTCGATGCGGGGCTCGAACCCATGAAACTGTGAGATCGAGACCTGAGTTGAAAAATTTTTTTTTCAACGTTTTTTTATTTATTTTTGGGACAGAGAGAGACAGAGCATGAACGGGGGAGGGGCAGAGAGAGAGGGAGACACAGAATCGGAAACAGGCTCCAGGCTCTGAGCCATCAGCCCAGAGCCCGACGCGGGGCTCGAACTCACGGACCGCGAGATCGTGACCTGGCTGAAGTCGGACGCTTAACCGACTGCGCCACCCAGGCGCCCCTAGACCTGAGTTGAAACCAAGAGTTGGACACTTAACCAACTGAGCCACCCAGGTGCCCCTTGAAGTATTCACCCATAAAACTCTCCAGCCTGGCAATTTGACAACTTTCGTTCTCAATTTATCTCATTGTTTTTGTTCTGGTCACTACTTTGAATTTGCCTTCATTTTATTCATTCATATCGAATAATTTACATTTCTGAGAAAGTTGTCTATCTCACTCAGATTACTTAATTTACTAGGATAGAGGAGTAAAAAAACCATTCTTATAAGAATCACTTGTACTATTTCATCACCGTCAGATAATATAGCCAGTATTAGCTTCTTCCTCTCAAAATTTACTTAGGTTTTCACGGCCGTCTATTTGGTAAAAAATTTTCAAATCTTTCAGGTAGTACAGCATAGAGGCCAAGAGTAAACCATCTGGTTCGTGAGTTCAAGCCCCACATGGGGCTCTGTGCTGACAGCGTGGAGCCTGCTTTGGATTCTGTCTCTCTCTGTCTCTGTCTCTCTCTCTCTACCCCTCATCTGTTCATTCTCTCTCTCTCTCTCTCTCTCTCATAATAAATAAATAAATAAATAAATAACTTTAAAAAAAAAAAGAATGAACCATCTGGTGTTGAAGCCCATTTTACCACTAACCAGCAAATCTGGGACAGTTGTTAGTGTTTTGATTTGTAATATAGGGATAACAATAGTCTCACTGCACAGGCTTTTTTCTTTTCTTTTCTTTTCTTTTTTTTTGGGAGACAAAATACTGGACCACCCAGGCGCCCCAGTATTGTTATGGTTTTGAAATGACTAAGACACATAAGACATTACAGAACAATGTCTGACACATAGTAAATATTCAATAGATATTAGATTTTATTATTATCATCTTGTGGTAGTATCTTTTTGAGCATGTTTTATATAAAACTTTGTGCTTTTAATATTGCAGACAAGTTTAATCCAAAACCGTGTTCTGGGTTTCTTGCAATTTTTAAAAATGTTTATTTATTGGGGCGCCTGGGTGGCTCAGTTGGTTAGGTGTCTGACTTCAGCTCAGGTCCTGATCTCACAGTTTGTGAGTTCAAGCCCCGCATCAGGCTCTGTGCTGATGGCTCAGAGTCTGGAGCCTGCTTCAGATTCTGTGTCTCCTTCTCTCTCTGGCCCTCCCCCAACTTGTGCTCTGTCTCTCTCTGACTCTCAAAAAAAATAAATAAATGTAACAACAAAAAAAAATGTTTTTAATGTTTATTTATTTATTTGGCAGGGGGTGGGGGTGGGCAGATAGAGAGGTGGGGGTGGGGGCGGGGAGAGAGGATCCCAAGCAGGTTCCACAGTTAGTGCAGAGTCTGACACAGGGCTCGGTCCCATGAACCCTAAGACCATGACCTGAGCTGAAACCAAGAGTCGCTCACTCAACCGACTGAGTCCCCCAGGTGCCCCAAACCATGTGCTGTGTAGTAATTCTTCTTTTGCTCTTTATCTAATTTGTACTTGATACATTCCTTCCGATCTTTTCTCTTTGTGGTCTCAATGCACAGGAATCGGAGTGGAGGACAGCCTATTATTCATCTTTGGATGGAACATTCTATTCCAGCTTATTATCTGCCTGAGAATCCCGTTTGTGGATCACCGTTCATTGTTCTTTTTCCCCACCTGTACTTGGAATTTGAGTGGGAGTGCAGGGCACCGTGGGCAGCCTCCGAGAGTGACCTCTGCCTACAGGGAGGGCTGGGAAGTGAGTGACAGCAGAAAGGAGCCTGAACATGAAGCCTGTCTTCCCTCTTGTGCATGTGGCTCATGCTATGAAAGAGGACCACTTCCTGGTTTGGGCTATTCCCTCACTTTGGGGCCAGCCAGTCAGCCTGAAGGGTGTTCTCAGTTAGGAAATTCAGTGAAGAGGAGGGACAAGAGTCTTGCAGTTTCCCTTCAGGTCCATCTCACTGGCCTTTCTCCACCGTGGAAATGGATCCCAAGCGACACATGCCCCTTTTCTTCTAGGTCTTCTCATTACCCCCTATTCTGTATCCATGGTATGGGACCCTCTACCCGTACAGAGCAGCAGTCCCCAGGACACCTCTCTTCAACAATCGCAAGTTTGGGGGTCCCCAAACTTGCTGAACTTGGGTTCAATAATTCATTAGAAGGCCTCGCAGAACTGAGAGCCATGACAGTCAGAGTTATGGTTACAGGTTAATCTCAGCCAAGGGAAGAGGTGCATAGGGCAGAGTCCAGGAGAGCTCTAAGCACAGAGCTTCCAGCTGTCCCCTCCCAGTGGTGCTGGGGACAGTGTCGCTTTTCCTAGGAATGATGTCTGATAATACCCGCGCAAGCTTCAGTGCCCGGGGTTCTTATTAGGGCTTTGTCACGTGGGCATGGTTGACCACCCATGTGACTAATCTCCATCTCCAGCCCTTCCGGAGGTCAAGCTGATACCTTGTGACCCAAATCCCCCACCCTAACTCACATTGTTAGTCTATCTGGGGTGACCCAAGGCCCCGTGGACAAACAAAAACATTCCTAGCAGGCATGGCATTCCGAGGGCTTTAGAGATTACCTCCCAGAAGCTAAGAGTAAAGATCAAACCTCTCTTTGGGCGACATTAGATTCTTTACCAACGAGGCCCCTACCGGCACTCTTATTTACATTTCTAATTCTGTCACTGTTTCGAATTAGAGGGAAAAGGTGCCAGACCTCTGCGCTCTCTTTCGCTTGGGCTCAGTTTTCTTTACATCTGGCAGCTAGAACTCCTGGCGTCTAGAACATTGCTGGCACCTCAGAGGCCCCCTGTAAATATTTGTTGAATGGATGAAGAATGAATGAACGAACGAACGAATGAATGAGTAGGTTTTGAATTTGTCGTGTGAGATTGTGATCATTCCCTAATACTACTATGGTTGAATTTTTTTTTTTTTTTGCCTTTGTTCATTCTGGTGGCTTTCAAAGAGAGTGGTGACACAAACGTGCATTTTGCCCATCTCTCCGGAAGGGAACCCTCTCATTTTCCAGATGAGGAAGCTCGTGTCCAGAAAGGCTGAGTCACCTGTCCTCTGGTGAAGGACGGAGACTGGGCCAGCATACAGGTTTCACAACTTTGACAACTTCTGTCAGCCAAGTGCTTTATTTCCTCTTTTCTTTACAGAAAAATGACCACAAACTCTTTCTTTCTGATAAGTTTGTTACTGAACAGTGAAATCCCCTCGTTTGGGATGGCCTTCCCTTGTCCGGCCTGCCTTGTTGGGATGGTGCTAATGAGTCAAAACTTCATCCATTCCGGGGCTGGGGTGGAACACTGATTCTCCCTTTGAACAAGTGGGAATACACTGTGTTTGCATTTATTTTGAGGATGGAGTGTCCAACTGAATCCCTCAAATATTATATAGGATTATGGTGTAAAAAGAAAAGTGCCCACCCAGAGATGCTTGGGGCCTGGGCCGGTAGCCAAACACTTGGCAAGAAATACTTTTTAAAGACAATGTTTGACCTAATGATTAAGACTCTAATGAAGAGACAATAACAGTAAAAAGGACCAGAAAACAGGACATTAAAATGGTATTTCTTATATGGGATTTGTCCCCTGGAACTACCAGTTGTGTCCGAGTTTCCTGCCATGTTTTTGACTCGAGCATAACTGCAAGCCTACCATTTACTGAGCACATACTATGTGCCAACCACTCTTCATAGTGACCGGGGCGGGGGTGCTATTATTATCATCATCTCTGCTGGGGAAACTGAGGCATCGAGAGGTTAAATCACTTGACCGTGTTAACTCAGTGTTAACTGCCAGCAGATTAGAGAACTCTGACATATCGCCTCTCTCCTCCCCAGCACGCCCACTCTCATGATGGTAATACCAGTCAAGTTCAGTTAAAATGAACTCTAAGGAAGTTACTAGTTTTCTACTGGTGCATAACAAATGGCCACAAATTTAGCGGGCTTGACACAACACAAACCTATCGTCTCCCCGTTTCCGTGCATCGGGAGTCTGGATATGGTTTAATCTGGTTCCTTCCTCAAGGTCTCACCAGGTACAAATCAAGCTGCCGTTCGGCTGCAGTCTCATCGGAGGTCTAAGGTCCTCTTCCAAGCTCACTGATTGTTGGCAGGATTCAGTTCCTGGGGGTTGCAGGACTGAGACCCTAGAGGCCCTAAGGGCGGCCTGCTATTCTCTGCGTTGCGGCCCTCGCCATAACATGGCCATTGCTTCCTCCAGGCCAACAGAAGAGAATGTCTGCGGCTTTGGATCTCTCTGCCTTCCATCTCTGACAGCCAGGCCCTCTTTTTAAGGGCTCACTGATTAGGTCAGGCCCACCCAGGAAAATCTCCCTTTGGAAGAACTTAAAGTCAATGATTAGAGACCATCAATAGATTTCAGAATGGCATATCTAACCGCCCACACTCAAAGGGAGGTGACTATACTGGGAATGTACACAAGGAGGCAGGAATCCTGAAAGCCAGCTTAGAATTCTTCCTACCACAAAGGATAATATTGAGGAGGAAAATGCCAAAGGGTAGAGGTAGGGAGAGGGAGGGAGGGAAAGAGGAGAAGGTAGAGGAAACATCCCTACATGTAGGTATATGAGCCTCAGGTCTCTTTTTAAAGCACAAGCCCATAGAGGCAGTTCATTTCTTACCTCCACCCCCTGGCCACCCTGTGACTACCAGCCAGTCCCCACTGACATGCCCAGGTGTGCCCCATGCTGGCTTGTCTCGAAAATCTTCACCATCTCCTCCTCCCTCACCACTCCCCTGGCACCTGGCTCCTTCTGCTCTGCCTCAATTCTGCCACAAGTGGCCCCATCCCGCATCACAGAGCCTTCCCAATCCAGCCCCCCAGGGCTAGGTGCCCCGTGAGAAAGGAACTATCCTGGTCATCTCGAAGGCCCCCTTAGAGATCGGGGTGTCATCGGGAGCTGGGTAAAAGCAGTCAGTGAAGGTATTCGCTGTGATACACCAAGAGGGAGCTGAGAAGACAGTGAAGAGGAAGTATGCCTGCTTAACGCCTTCGTTCCGAGGCATTCCCAAGGATCTCCAATGGGAGCTTCAGCCTGTTACAATGATATTCTCCAGTGGTCAAATCACCGTCATAGGAGCTCTTCATCAAGTTGTGCTCGTCCGGCCAGTTCCCTTTTCCCCACTGCTTCTTACCTCGCCTTCCCCACGTTTTCTAGACAGCATTCTTGCAAATCTAGAGGCAATCAAAACCCTACCTGTGCCGTGCTGAGCCAGCAAAACAGTTCTACCCATTCACGAGACCAAGTCACCGATTACGTCCTCTGAGGAGACTGTCCCTCACAACGATGAACATTTGCTCCGCAGCCATGGATTCAGGGACTGAAAGAATGGTTTGCTTTTTAAAACACAGAGGGTCCCTTCGGTTATTTGGTAAGACCAGTGGAGCTAAAAATAAAGCCAGGGAGAAACACCCAGAAGAGTGGTCAGAACCGGTCTCCATTGAAAAATACTCCCACCAATGAAACATCCTGAATGAGAGTGTAGGCA
Source organism: Neofelis nebulosa (assembly GCF_028018385.1). Taxonomy (NCBI): domain Eukaryota; kingdom Metazoa; phylum Chordata; class Mammalia; order Carnivora; family Felidae; genus Neofelis; species Neofelis nebulosa. The sequence continues at coordinate 26,727,326 of NC_080792.1, read as the reverse complement.
AGGGTTTACAGATGACTCAGGATAAGGAATTCGTCATAGACCCTTGTGTGTACCCCCCCATATCTAGTCCAGCACTGTGCCTGTAGAATCTGAATAAACAGTTCATCTCCATCTATAGCTTCCATGCCATTTTGCTCTAGAGAATAAGTTTAGCCTTTGGGGCACAGGGGAGCTTATCAATTTCATTCATTCATTCATTCATTCTTTTATCCATTTAACCAATATTTATTTAATACCGGAAAGAGGGTTATGTCTACCCTGGTGATACTGACCATAGGCAAACTTTCCACCTTTTTGTAATGAGTACAACAGAAAGCTAACACATAATTATATAATGCCACGTCATTTAAGTGTATTTGATATTTTTTGGTATTTGATAAGTGGTATGAAGTTTCCTTAGAAGAATATGATAAAAGCTAAGGTCCTTTTATTAAAAAGAGGAAGAAAGAGAAGGGGAAGGAGAAGGAGAAGGAGAAGAAGAAAGGAAGGAAGGAAGGAAGGAAGGAAGGAAGGAAGGAAGGAAGGGAGGAAAGTCAGATTCAATGTTGCCTATAATTTCCAGAAGCTCATGGATCCTCTGCACCTTCCCCCTTCAATGGAGGCGTTCTCCAGCAGAGGTTCCCAAGCCCATGGACAGGTGGAGGTAGGGCTGATTTGAAGTCTGAGAGCCTTTTTAAAAAGTTCTACCTGGGATTCCACTGCACAGAGCTAAGAACCATTGTTTTAAAACATCAGTTTGAATGGACATGATAGAAAAGGAAGACTACATTCATGATGGTTTACAGGCCAGCAGAGAAAGACAAGCATGCCTAGAAGACACCTGGCCAAGGCCCGCAGTGAGCGGGGTGAGCTCAGCATCTATTGTCCGTGGCCTGTCCTCAGAGGTTTCCAGCCTAGGGAGCCAGAGTCTGGGGTGTAACCGAGGGCATTGGCATTTCCACAGTGTTTAGGACAATCATGCCCCCTACTCTTTCTTTCTTTCTTTTTTAAATGTTTATTTATTTTTGAAGGAGAGAGAGAGAGAGAGAGACAGAGTGTGAAGGGGGGAGGGGCAGAGAGAGAGGGAGACACAGAATCCGAAGCAGGCTTCAGGCTCTGAGCTGTCAGCTCAGAGCCCGACGTGGGGCTCGAACTCAGGAACCGTGAGATCACGACCTGCGCCCAAGTCAGACGCTTAACCCACTGAGCCACCCAGGCGCTCCTCTTTTTCTTTTTCTTTTTCTTTTTTTTTAATTTACGCCCCCTTTGGATCAAAATTAAAATCTTGCCTCTCCCTGGAGATTCTGAAATCAAGTCCTACCGGTGTGTAATCCTCAGGGGAGAATTTTTGTCACTTCGGTGTAATCTCATAAACCGAGACATTGCTCTGCCCAGTTTTTCAGAATGTGCGTTATAAAAGGATCAAGATTAAGATGATACGTTCGTGCTCAATATACTTTTCTTTTTTTTTATTTTTTTTTTTATTATTTTTTTTTTCAACGTTTTTTAATTTATTTTTGGGACAGAGAGAGACATAGCATGAACGGGGGAGGGGCAGAGAGAGAGGGAGACACAGAATCGGAAACAGGCTCCAGGCTCCGAGCCATCAGCCCAGAGCCTGACGCGGGGCTCGAACTCACGGACCGCGAGATCGTGACCTGGCTGAAGTCGGACGCTTAACCGACTGCGCCACCCAGGCGCCCCTCAATATACTTTTCTGCCACATCCGTGCAACTCGTGTCCTTCCCCTCCCTCCTGGCTAAATGTCGTGTTATACAGTTTACGGCCAAACTTACGCATTCTGTGTTCTCTCGGTTTGATTTCTAGGGAGAAGAATAAAGGGATGGGAAAGAGAAGGGGGAACTTGAACAGCAGGGGGTTTTGTGTAAAGATGCGAACACTTGATTTCACTCCCTACTGAAACCCCATTAAAATGCCAGTAAAGAGACTTTTTAAAAAAAAAAATTTTTTTTTTTTACATTTATCTATTTTTGAGACAGAGAGAGAGCATGAACGGGGGAGGGGCAGAGAGAGAGGGAGACACAGATTCGGAAGCAGGCTCCAGGCTCTGAGCCGTCAGCCCAGAGCCTGACGCGGGACTCGAACTCAGGGACCGCGAGATCGTGACCTGGGCCGAAGTCGGACGCCTAACCGACTGAGCCACCCAGGCACCCCAAAGAGACTTTTTTTTAAGGTACAAGCCCACGTGAATGGGGAGAATGGGAAAGCAGAAAACAGCAACAAAATTTGAAAGCTGAGACGCAGCTAGATAAGAGGTAATTTACTCAGCCGGCCCAAGAAAATGGAGAGAGAATTGAATCCCAAGCTAACAGCGCTGAATGTGGAAAACCACCCCCGTTTGTAAGCCAGAATCCCCCAAAGGATCATGAACTGGCAGCAGTGAGTACCTCTGGGAGTGGGGGGTGAAGGCGAGGAGTGCTAAAATTAGAATTGGCTCAAGGTCTGTTTTGTGAAGCAGTCACATCTCCAGATTCCTTCCCCAAATCCGTGTACCCAAGTGACTGCCTCTCCCTCATTCTGGAAAAAGACAGGAGAGGGCTGTAGCAAGAGTCTCTGCCCCTAGAGAGGCAGGCACTGCTGAGACCGGGGGATGCCGATGTCCCCACCTGCCATCCCTCACTCCCCCCTCCCCAGCTCCTGGCAGCCTGGCAGCCAGACCTTGACCCTTTAGGTAAGAGCTTGACAGAATCATCTCTGATGATCTGACCCGCTCCGAAGGAAAGACCTAACAGAGACTGACATTGGACTTCCACAAGGAAGCGGCCTAAACCCACCAAGGTGAGGTTTACATTTGAAAGGTTCACCTATAGCCCGGAACTCTCTTTCTTTTTTTAAAAAAGTAGGCTGCACGCCCAGCGTGGAGTTCATTTCAGGGCCTGAACTCACAACTCTGAGATCAAGACCTGAGCTGAAATGGAGTCCGACACTTAACTGACTGAGCCCCCCAGGCGTGCCCCTCACCTCCCACCCTCCCTGGAGCTTTCAATCAGATTCTTTGTTTCCTGGACCTAAATATGGATCACCTCACTGAAACAGGGGTAGCAATATCCCTACCGCATAGGATTGATCTAAAGATGAAAAGAGATGGTCCTTGTGAAGTCGTTCGAACAGTGCCTGGAGCACAGTAGGACTTATGTAAGTTATTGATATAGCTAGCTATCCAGATAGACAAAATAAGGATTATCAGACATCTAAAGAAAGTCTCTAACATGACCAACAGAGATAAAAACAAATAGAAAATAAGGTTGCTTGGAGGTTCTGTCACGGAGAACACAATTCAACATCGCCGACGAAGGGAGGCAGGCGGCTGCCCCCCCATCCATCATTTACATAAATATAGCTATGAAAATATATTTATGTGGACATACATGTAAACACATAATACGTTAAAATGTATACATATACATATACACAACGAGTTCTTGGGAATTGAAAATATAAGAGTAAATCTGAAAAACTTAACAGAAGCTCAGGAGTTAAAATTGAAGAAATCTTCCAGAAAGCAACTGTAAAATGTAAAAGAGATGAAAAATTGGACAGAAAGGAGAAGATCATCAAAGCAGTCCAGGAGTTCTCATAACCAAGGATAGAGGCTCTAGAAAGTGAAAGGACAAAATAGAGAGAAAAATCAAAGAAATCATTCAATAAAACTTTCTAGACCTGACATATTTTCTGGACCAGAAAACCCATGAGCTGCCCACACTGGGGTACATGCCTGGAAAGTTCAAAATGCCAGATTAGAGTAACTCCTGTCATTCCCAACCAGAGGGAAAGTCAGGTATAAAGTAACAGAGAATCAGAGGCCCGAGATTTCCCGAAAGCCACACTGGAAGCAAGAAAGCAATGAAGCAAAGTGTTCAAAATTCTGGAGGGAAATGGTTTCCGAGCTAGAATTCCATGCTGACCCAAACAACCAAGACGTTCTCTGCATTAACTAACCTTACTGTGGTTATCACTTCACAACACTCATCACCATATGTACATCAAATTGTCACATCGTACACCTTGAACTTACAGAATGTGTGAAGAATACATCTCAAGAAAGCTGGGGGAGGGGGGTGGGAAACGTACAAAAACCATGAAATGACATAACAGAAATGTTGGTACGTGGATAACGGAATGAAAGCTATTTTGTTGAATATATCTACTTCCAAATACTTGATCGTGGGCTTATCCGAAGAATATGAATCATGGCTTCCCGAGAATAAAACGTATTAAACATGAAAGGAAAAAAAAAAAAAGACATCTTCACAGGGTGCAGATCTGAAGAATTTATGTCCCACGCATGCACTCTCTACTGGCAGCTGCTGGAGGGTGTGCTCCAGCAGCTTCTAAACCCAGAAGAGGCAGGATGCAGGAAAGCTGACCTCCAAGTACGAAGGAGGAGGCCTGAGGGGCGGGGGAGGAGAGAAGGGCACCGGTGCGGGAGAGCAGCCGGTCCAGGCTGGAAGCTCTGGCAGACGGGCTTCGTGCAGATTCCATCACGAGAAAAGGGGGCACATGTGAGCCTCTTGAGAGAAGATCGGACAACTGGCGGAAGAATTTGAGGTTGAACTGGGAAACGCAGACCACTTGGCAAATGAAAACCCGAGATGAAGATTCCGGTGAAAACAGAGAGTAGAGAGAGGTAATCACAGTGGAGTGCGGGGGCTCGGCGGAGCCGCAATAATGTGAAGAGTGGATATTGATCGGACTCGAGCTGCGGCGGTGTTAGAGGCGGGGCTGGGCAGCGAGCGCGCATGCGCCCAGGCACTGGTGACTGTTTTCAGGCCGCTCTAGAAAGGAGTTAGAGAACGGCTAAAACCCCCAAAGCGGAAAGTACAATACGGGGATATCATCTAAAATAATCAGCAGAGAGAATAAAAGTGATTGCTTGTGGGGAGAGAGAAATTAGGGGAAGCGAGCGACGGACTGCCTGTTTGTTTTTTTTTAAGAACAAAACCAGAGGTATTTGATCTTACAAAACACATCTTGCATGCGTATAGCTTTGAATAAAGATAGAAACTTTTAAAAAAGTTTTACAAGTGTTGCAGAGTGATAACTGTTTCTTTTCCTTTCACATCTAGGTGGAATCGAACAGTCCTGTCAACACCCCATCGGCTTTGGTGTGGCCGGTGTTGCTCTGATTTTTATGTGTATGTAAACTAAAGCCAGTGGCTCCTGGGTGGCTCCGTTAACTGCCCTCAGCTCAGGTGATGGTCTTGCCGTTTGGAGTTGGTGCCCAGGGTTGGGCTCTGCGCGGACAGCTCAGAGCCTGGAGCCCCATTTCAGATTCTTGTGTCTCCCTCTCTCTCTCTCTCTCTGCCCCTCCCCTGCTTGTGCTCTGTCTCCCCACCCCCCCTCCCCCCGCCGCCCCCCAAAATTAAAAGAGTTGTATACTCTAAAAATAAACAAACATAAATAAAAAAACTAAATCCAAAATTCTACTGTGACCTTTCAGGCGGGTCCATAAGCAATGACAAAGGCTCACCCTGGCCGGGCCCCATGGGGAAAAGCTGGCCTCCTACAGCAGATGAGGTGTGCAGACTAGAGGGAGTGTCAGTCAAGGACTCAGCCGGTGCCGGGGAGGCAAACAGCCTCCAAATGGTTACTTTCGTCTAAAGTTTCTGAGATGTTTTCCACACTCCCGCTTTATATTCCTGTTGAGTTTGGTTCTTCAGAAATCCCCGCCTTGGGGGTGCCTGGGTGGCTCAGTCACTTGAGCGTCTGACTTCGGCTCAGGTCATGATCTCGCGGTTCGTGAGTTTGAGCCCCGAGTCGGACTCTGTGCTGACAGCCTGGAGCCTGCTTGAGATTCTGTGTCTCCCTCTCTCTCTGTCCCTCCCCCGTTCATGCTCTGTCTCCCTCTGTGTCAAAAATAAATAAATAAACAACAACAAAAAAAGAAATCTCTGCCTTGGACAAAGGTGTGCCCCCAGTACATGCAGAGGGTGCATTTCCTTCCCTCTTTGGACCCTCGGCATCTGTATCCAGAAAAGGAAGGGACTGGACCGGAGCACGTCAAGGGCCCTGTGAAGCATCTAGAAAGTTACAAGTACAGCTTCTCGTCTGAACTCCTGCAGCATTTCATTCATCACCTGCACCCAGGGGTTAGGCACCGAGTTACATCCTCTCCCCAAATATTAGCTGGCTTTGTGTTTGCTTATTTATTTTGTTCTGTATGTGTGACCTAGGCTTGTCTCCTCCAAACAGATGAATGTTCCACAGGGCAGAGGCCCACCCTATACTTCCTGTGCACCCCGCCCCCCGCAGCCTGGTACAGGGCTAGACCTCCCGTTCGTGACCAGTGAAAGTTTCCTGAAGACATCACGATACAGGGGCTTTCTGGGGGAGAGGACGAGAGTTGACAATGACCCTTGGTTTTGCTCACTGCCATGCTAACCTAGAGCCATGCTTCCTGCCACGTTGTCCGACACATAGGCAGAGTGAGTGCTCCAAAATTTTGTTGGATGGAAGACAGAAGCATTTGGGGGCCCCTGGAAAAATCTGCCATTGCCCGCTCCCGGTAAGTGCCTTGAGTGAGCCTCAGGGGGAGGAACGGGAAGGCATCCACCTTCTGGCCATGATTCCCAAGCGCAGCGGGTCAACAGTCCATCCCCCCCGGAAAGACGGTTTAGCTAAATATGTAAAGCCTTACGAATATGCGTTACCAACTACTTCCTGTCTAACAAGCTGTTTGCTAAAGAGATAGAGCAGAGGCGGGCACAAGGCTTGACCCCATGATACTGGAATCATGACCGGAGCTGAAATCAAGAGTCGGGATGCTTGACTGAGCCATCCAAGCACCCAGTATTTCTAAAGTTTGCCTTGCTTTTGTATTTAGGGGGAAAAATGTATTTTATTTCTTTAAATGGCATTATGTGGCTTTGCTATCCAAGTACATATAGACAACAATATTGGTGAATCACTAAATGCATGTTTATAACACTCTTATGGACACCAGGAACTCAGGGAGACTCACAATCCCTGCCCTCTATTTTGAGAGAAGTGGGGAATCATTCTGGGCATGCTTAATAGCTAAAAATGTGTGATTCTACATGATGTGCCAATTAAATTTAAGGAGTGCAACTTGTTCATCGGGGGATACAGACGTTAAAAGCCATGAGTAAGAAAACTGAGCCTGTTTTTAATGGTGGGGGGACTGGCCCGGGAAGGTGGGTGGGGGAGGGGACACTTAGGCAGGGAGGAGCGAACAGAGCCAAGTAGCTTGAGACGTGTCATTAAACGTCTATTGTCTACTGTGCGTGCCCCACTCTGTGGCAGGTGCTCTGAGAGATATTAGGGAAGCAAAAGACCAGTTTATAGTCTAATTAGAAAGACAAGCCTAGCACTTATAAAACCATTAAAGACAAAGGCTAGACGGGATTGTTTATAATTAGTGCTAAATAGTGAGATTCAGCCGAGTGCTCTGACAATACTCTGGATTTTAAATATTTTAAGGCGCTTCTAATATACATATATATGTATATTTAAACAGAATTTCATTAAGAATTCAAATAGGCTAAAAATAAGCAAGGACTAAACATTGAAGCAACAGGATACATTTTGGTATCGATATGATTTTATATATAACCTCCTGGTAAGGATGTCCCAAGAGATCAGCGTCCTAGACAGGAAAGACGCCCAGGCACTTAGGTTTGTAAGGAGAGCAGACAGTGGGGCTCACCCCCTTTCTCCCAGGAAAGTCTGATGGACAGGAGAGATCTATGAGGCCTAAGAACTCAAGGTTCAAAGGCTGCTAATGGATTTAGAGGGGAAGGGAGGGAAGGAACTCGAGTTTTCAGGAGATTGGATGTGACAGGAATTGATACATGATAGTGAGGGCATAAACCTGGAAGCGGCTGCAAAGTCTGGGGGTGCTGGTAGGCAGGGGTGCTGGTAGGGGGCTGGCGCTGCTCACTGTCCCCCCTGCCTCCAGATCACCCACCCCCAAAGCCCGACCCAACAAGAAAAACACCATTCACTCAGAAATCAGAGAACACAGGATTAGGATCTTCCCCCCTGATGCCAAAGTAATGCCTGTTCGTGAGATAATTTAGCCAATACGGACAAGAATCAAAGGAGGAAAAAAAAAAAATCATGCGTCATTCCCGTCAGAGAGGGTTGCCAGATTTAGCGACAAAAACAAAAACAATAGGGGCGCCTGGGTGGCGCAGTCGGTTAAGCGTCCGACTTCAGCCAGGTCACGATCTCGCGGTCCGTGAGTTCGAGCCCCGCGTCAGGCTCTGGGCTGATGGCTCGGAGCCTGGAGCCTGTTTCCGATTCTGTGTCTCCCTCTCTCTCTGCCCCTCCCCCGTTCATGCTCTGGCTCTCTCTGTCCCAAAAATAAATAAAAAACGTTGAAAAAAAAATTAAAAAAAAAAAACAAAACAATATTTGGGCCATATATACACTAAAAAAATATTCATTGTTTCGCTGTCGTTCGTATTTATTATTTATTTTTGGGCAGGGAGGGGCAGAGAGAGAGGGAGGGAGGGAGAGAGAGAGACAGACAGAGAGAGAAAGGGAGAGAGAGAGAATTGCAAGCAGGCTCTGGGCTGACAGACTTGGGGCTTGATCTCACAGACCGGGAGATCGTGACCTGAGCCAAAATCAAGAGTCAGACGCTTAACCGACTGAGCCACCCAGGCACCCCTGTAATTAAACTTTAACTGCGCGCCCTGTATATTATATTACCTGGCAACCTACCATCAGAAGCAATCACCAATGGCTGGCTTCCTGGGCACTGCCCCCCCCCCCCCGCCCCCCATGTCTGAATGCCCTTCAGACATGAGCCCTGGCTCTACCGCTTTGGATTCTATGCCTTAAACCAGATTTATCTGAACCCTCACAGAAGTCGTGGGAGAGCCGTTGTGGATTTGTCCTGGGCACCGCCCTGCGGCAGGCACCTGAGACAACAGGCTTGGGTGTCTGTCACAGCTTCCCGCTCGTCCCTACTGCCAGGCCCGCCCAATCCCACAGCACCTAATGCCAGCCAGGGGAATGCCATCATCCTGGGAAGAAGCCAGACACCTGACCCAGTGCACTCCCACTAGGCCACACCAACATGTGCCCAGCTTGGCTTCTCATTTGGCCACTTTCAAAATTACCAGCTCCCCCATTGCCCAAAGCAGGAGGACACAGAAAGAAATCAGACGGAGCCTGGGCCTGCCCTTGCCTCTACACTCTGTTTCCAATCTGTCCCCGTCATTCCCAGTCAGGCCCTTGGGTCTGGGTCCCTGGTGGTCCATCCCTTAGGGACACCGTCCTTCTCCTCCTCCTCCCTTCAGCCTCCAGGTATCTTTACCTCAGGCCAAACGCCAGCCTTCTGGAACCCAGGGCCCTCCATGGGACCAACACAATCCCCGTCAGGGGTGCAGGACCCTCAAAACTCGCTTCTTCTAGAACCTGACTCAGGAGCAGAGCTGTCGAGGGTCAGTGACTATTCATTCCAGTGGTGGGTGGGGAGGGGTAAAGCCGAAGAAGGAAAGGAGGTAACAGGGTGAATTTCTCCCTTCTTTCTCTTCCAAGATGAGGCAACATCTACTGTATTGATTTCTGCTTTCATCAGAATATTTTGGACCATCCGAGGCCTTGCCGGATTCCTGCCTACAACCTGACTGTCCAAAGGGTTTTGGTTTCCATTTCTTCTTCCTCTTTTTTTAATGAATAGCTGTGCTCCAGGGAAATTTATTTCGGAATATCATTTCCCATTTGCAACTTTAGAAGAGACAGGAAAACATTGTTGAAAACCAAGTTGATCAATAGGGTTAGGTTAAAAAAATAAAAGACCCAAACGGACCCACCTTCGGGTCATTACTGAAGCGATCCCTGTCAATTCTGCATTCAAGATATTGACACATGCAAGCGTTCGGTAAACCAGAAGCCGCTTTCCCACTGAATTAAGCGGGTACTCACTAAAATAATTACCTGATTTCACAGGAATATGCTATTAACCCCAATCCTAAATTCAATTCTTTAGACGCTGGGCGTTCGCTTAAGTACTCCTAAATGTAATCCTTTAATCCGCCTTAATCTCCACCCCACCCCCACCCCATTTGATTACTGAAATGGAAAAATCCATCTGTGCTGCTGTTCCGGAAGCCAATCCTGAGAGGTACTTCAGTCTTCCCGGGGAGGGTTAATTGGCAGAAAAGGGAATTCGAAGGAGCCCTGATGTTGAATCCATTTGCTCTGAAAGCATTCACCACCACCAAAACCAAACCTAAAACCAGCAAGAGTGAACAGTTTGGTACAAATAATAACTTCTCTCTACAACTTCTTTTGTTTATTTTTTCTTATTTTTTTAAATCATTACATGATGCCCCTGCTCTTCATTTAAAACAAAATAAAACAGGGGTGCCTGGGTGGCTCAGTCGGTTAAGCGGCCGACTTCGGCTCAGGTCACGATCTCGCAGTCCGTGAGTTCAAGCCCCGCGTCGGGCTCTGTGCTGACTGCTCAGAGCCTGGAGCCTGTTTCAGATTCTGTGTCTCCCTCCCCCGTTCATGCTCTGTCTCTCTCTGTCTCAAAAATAAATAAATGTTAAAAAAAAATTTTTAACAAAACAAAACACCAAAAAAACCCAACCCTTGGGGTGCCTGGGTGTCTCCATCAGTTGAAGAGTCCGACTCTTGATTTCAGCTCAGGTCATGATCTCATGGTTTGCGGGTTCGAGCCTCGGCGTAGGGCTTCATGCTGACCGTGTGGAGCCTGCTTGGGATTCTCGTGCCTCTCTCTCTCTCTCTCTCTCTGCCTCTTCCCCCCTCCCTCTAAATAAGTAAATAAACATTAAAAAAAAGAAGATTGAAAACAAAAGAACCCATTTTTTATGGTTCTTAGGTATCCCCACACCTCTGGTTTTCAGATCACGATGGACTTGCCCTTATGCCCACACATGCAAATTGGAAAGTAAGAAATGGGGTTTTGAGCCTCGGAGGGGACGGTGAGCAGTGCCCCTTACGTGTCTTCATTGAGTTGTTACGGTTTCCGAGTAGAAATCAATCTTGTGGTGTTAGAGGACGTCTGGAGGCGGCAAAGGTGAGGAGATCTGCAGCTACTACTCAAGGCCAAAGCCAAAGGCATTCGTTGATAAATGCAGCCGGTAGAGAATCCTGCTCATTCAAGCTCCTGCCCTCGTCCACCTGCCCCAGCTGCAGGACGCTCCCTGCAAGAACCTTTGACGGGAGTCCCCAGGGCCAGACCACATTCTTGTCCTGCCTCCAATCCCCCAGCTCCTGGAGGGGGACTTAGTGCAGGTCATTTCACTTTTTGGTCCTCCACCGTGCTGTGTCAAGTGGAGAGGATAAATATTTTGTATTCCTGAAGGCAGGGGGCTCATGGAAAGAATGCACACAGGGTGCCCAGTGTTACGCCGGCCCCTGAGAGAGACCCAGTCTCTCTGGGATCTGGCCACAGTGGTCCTTGCTGTAAAGCGCCTCACTGCCCCCCACTGCCGCAGGACGGAGTCCCGGCCCCTTCGTAACCACATTCGCCGCTGCCAGTCCGGAGAGTTCACCCTTGACATTCGGGCAGCATGTGAGTTTCTTACAGCTTCTCCGGCAGGACCTGCTGTTTTGCACCCAAGTCCATCTGGATTTGGGACTTCCCTCGATAAATCCGTCCTTCAGGCTGGTGGCAGAGGGTGGTGTTTTCTGGGCGCTGACAACAGGCTGGGGCCTGGTGGCTCCTGCAGGATCTAGACGGGGCCTGCGTGTGCAGTTCCCACGATGCCCAGCAGACGTGCCTGCTCTTCTCTTCTGTTATCGGGCCAGACCCTGAAGACTTTTGAGTTTGAGGTCACGGATCATCTTACCCCGTGCCAAGCAGATGGACCGAACTTAACAGCCATCCCTGAAGAAATGAGAACAGGCCCCTCACCGAGGGCCGTGCCAAGCCTTTCACCTCCTGCCGCAGAAGCCGGAAGGGCAATGTCCTTACCGGTAATGTCCTCACCTCTCCGTGGCGGTCGCGCACGACAGGCCGAGGGCCTGCTACGTACGGGTTGTCACAGACCAGAGGAAGCCTCGGCCCGTTTAAGCCCCCGTTCCTTCGGCTTGCTTCCTCTGAGAAGGAAGCAAAGTTTCCTCTTAGCTGGTCCCCGAGTCCTCCCCTTTCCCCCCAATGCCTGCATCTCACCAAAGGCTATAGAGGCATCGTTCAAAGTAACTCCGAAAATGGTGCCGCTTCTCAAGACCACTCACCTCACTCCTCCTGTGGGCGACAGCCCCCAGGCCACGGTTGAGAGCAGGTTCACGGCTGCCAGAGCCCTCACGGCACGCTCCCTCAGGAGTGTGGGTCTCAAGCCTGAGCAAGCATCGGAAACACCTGCAAGGCTTGTGGAAACACCGGCGCCCGGGCCCCACCTGCCAGAGGTCTGGATGGGGCCTGAGAATCTGCGCCTCTGACCGGTCGCCCAGGCTGCCGCCGCTGGTCTAGGGAACACGCTTTGAACACCACCGATCTCATGGTCCTCCAGAGAAAATGTAATCTTCTTCAGGCGCTCCCTCCCTCCACACACACACACCATCCACCCTGTGGAGGACAGAGCTTCCCTGCGAGGCAGGTTAGGGGCCTTAGCACCTGCTGGTTCATCCGCGAGGCCGCACCTAGGCTCTCGTGACTCCTGTCCCTCACCTTCTCCCCTTGCTCTCAGTTTCCCTGTCTTGCCCTTCCCATATTTCATCTCTCCCCGCTATGGCTTTGTGTCTCTATCTCTGGGCTTCTCCACACACACATACTTCCCTAGTGATGAGTTGGCATGGGATTTATAGAGTAAGCTCTCAGCCATCTGGAGACGCCGGGCGCCCTGACTGACATATGTTAAAGTACAGGCGGTGGAAAGACTCTGGGCAGAGAGACCAATTTGTTAATTTAATTGAGTTGCAAATAATCAGGAAGCCAACAGGGTTTGTGTGAAACCTATTAGGTGTTCTCAGAATCAGCGGCGGGGCGGGGCCGCCCGCGTGGAGGCGGGGCTCTGGGAGCCCGCATCACAAGGGCAGGGGGCAGGTGGAATGGCCTGTGCCTTGTGCTGCTCCCTGGCTGGGCAGGGGGAGACAGAAAGGTGCTCTGTAGGGGCTTGTCTGGGGCGGAGGAGGGGGAAGACACCATTAGTGACTCCCCATCCCCTCTACTGGGCTCCTGTCCCACCCTCCCTTTCCCCAGAGACGCACCCTTCAGGCCGAATGAATACCAACTCCCCTAGGAGCTTAGCTCCTCTCCTGCTTGGGAGCGCTCCAAAGCCAGTGACTGACCGACTTGGGGACAAAAGCTGGGCCTCCTATAGGAAGTGTTTGCCTGGAACTGAGGGATTTCCTGGGATGAAGGACTTTCACTGTTGCAATGGAGACAGTCCCAGGCCACCCAGTTGGTCACTCTACCATGACCTCGATGTCGAGCTAATCTTGCTATGGGTGGGCTTCAGGCCTCTTCCTGGGATCAGCCTCACAGGAGACTCCAGGAAAGACTAGATCCTTCCTTGCTAAGCTACTTCCCGACGGGTCCTGCTTCCCTCCTTCCTGAGAGCACGCCCCAATCAATCATGCATGCCCAATCCTTGTCTCAAGCTCTGCTTTCAGTGAACCCAGCCTAGACATCCAGCTCCCACCCCTATCGCCACCACGGACAAACCATAAATGCAGGGGCCGGTTCTTCGGTACTTCTAATGGTTTTGGCAATGAGGAATGTTCAGGATGGTAATAAAAAATAATAATACTGCTACTTATTGATTTCCAGGGGACTTCTTGGCTTCACTATGATGCCTCCTAACTCCAGCTAGTTGTCAAAGACTTTCTGCCTTAGTTGCACAGAATGTGGAGGGCTAGAAGCAGGGAACAATTCAGCCTTCTCTGCCTTTATGTTAAGGACTTACTATGCAGTCAGCACTGCTCTTAGCTCTGTGAGGGAAGGAGAAATGAGCCAGACACAGGCCCTGCCCTCCTGTGTAGCTGTGTGGATAAGGCCATCTCACCCGCAGCATCTGAGAAGGGCACAGGGGTAAGTGCTCAGGCTTGCTGAGATGGCAAGAGGGCTTGCGTTCAGAGAAAGGACCGCCAGCGTGGGGTGGGGGATGCCCGACAGGTTTCCCAGAGGAGAGGTTGTGGCTGGGCCCTGAAGGGGTGGAGAGTTAGGGCAGGTGAAAAGGAGAGAGAGCAGAGATGTCCCTGGAAGCCCCACGTAAGGCAGGGAGGCCCAGGTCGTACTCAGAAGCCTGGAAGAGGATGATTTTCTGGAAGGAAGGGCTGCACGAGGAAAGAGGAGTGACGATCTGGGGACCTTGGCTGAGGAGTTAGTGCCCTGCTCTGTGGGCGGCAGAATGAGAAAGGCTCCCAGCAAACTTCTGGGAGAGAAGACTGGGCCAACCCTCGGACAGTTGAGAACACCACCTTCTCCCTGAGGGGCACTGGTCCCTGATCGGGAGGCCGGCTCAGTCACACAGGGAGTTGGGGGCCTAGATCGGCCAAGGCTCTCCCCCCAACGTCTCCAGGATGGTCATAGAAAAGACAGAAGAATGCTGGCAGAGAATCATAAGCAGGAGATCCTCTCCCCTTTCCTCCTCCCTTTAAGTAGCCCTCTTGTCTCTTATCTCCTCTGCCCTGCATTTCTTCGAACTCCAGTCCGTCCGCCTCCCTCGCCCTCCCGGACACAGCTGCAGACTACTCTTCACGAAACACCACTCCCATCCTGTCTCTGTCCATCTAGGGGACGTGAGGGTCTACCCACTGCCTTCTTCAGATTAGCCTCCAAGGCCCTCTACACTCCAAACCCCCCTGCTCTCCCCTCCCTCCCCTTATTTAGCGTTTTCCCCATAAGGCCCTGGGTTCAGTCAAGCAGGTCATGTCCCAAGCTACCTCATGGGTTCTTGCTTTGAATCTTTGTTCAGACTTTTCTTTCCCCCAGGATACCCCGCTCTTTTTCTGGGCCTGCCTGATCCCACTCATTCTTCTCCGTGCCTCCCAAATGTCTTCTCGTAGAATGTCCAGCCACACTGGGCTTGCCCTCTCTGAATTTCTACAGCCTCCAGGTGATACGTTGTCTGCAAAGATGGCTGCCAACCGGTGGTCCCATTCCTGTGTACATCTGCTGCTTTTCCCATCCAAATCTGTGGTCTACTTGCTGACCCCTAGGACCCCAAGCTCGTCTCGTGACTTGCTCTGACCAGTAGAACTCAGTAGAAGCAATCAGTGCTGTGACAGTCTGGGAGTAGGTCTCGGGAGACCTGGCACTTCGTCTTACTGAGGCTTTGAGCTCTGAGAAACCTAGTAAAGAAGTCTGACTACCCTCTTAACAAGAGAGGCCTGGCCGGCACCTGGCCAGTCCAGCGGTAAAGTCAACTGGATGCTCTTTCCCCAGTCAAGCTGCCCCCACAGACACATGAGAACAGAGACGTGCCTTCCTTGCTGAGCCCTGGAGAGAGTCATCGGCCAACAAATGGCTTGTTATGTTAGGGTGTTTGGAGTCAGCTCCCACTTTGGTCTGAATCCTGGCTCTGCCATTTCACAAGGAGTGTAGGAAGTGGTCTCGTAGAAAGTGCTCTCTGGCACCAGGCTTTGTGCTAAGTACCTTACACATATCCTCCCGTGGAGTGGGGACCGTGATTGTCCCCATCACGTGGGGAGAGAGTGATTCTCCCAGGTCCACACCTAGTAAGTGATCAAATGGGACCATCCCCTGAGCCTGAAGTTCAGAGTCCAGATTGCTAACGATTGCTCGCTAGTTACATGAACTGTGTGACTGTAAGTGAGTATTTAACTTCTCTGGCCCCCTTTCTCCTCAACTAGGAGATACAGAGACAGATATGGCACTGTTGGGGTTGGTAGTTCATGAAGAGTAAAATGTGGCTCACTTAAGGGCTGGGCGCTGAGCAATTGCTCATGAAATTCTGGTTCCCTTTCCCCCGGTGTGATGTAGAAACAATCTCCCAGTCTCCTCCCAACAGAGACTGTCGAAATCCTGAAACCTCAAGTCGTAACTTACAAATAACAGCGCCTGGCTACCCTACGACAACTTGCCGAGACCAGATCGCACCAGAAACTCTGTACATATATACTGGAATAAAGGTGTTAGTAGAAAACAATATGGATAGTTAAGCAAAGTGGTTAGGAAGGGGGGCGGGGTTTGTATTTGTCTTAGTAATAGCATAAGTTTACAGGGGTGGAGGGTAATGAGGAAGGGCCATGCTAGCCTTGACCTTAAAGTTCAGGGAAACCTCGAACACTGCCTGCCCATTTGGGGCAAATGTTGCTGGCTGTTCAAAAGCAGGGAGGGCAACTGGTCACGGTGTGAATTCCAGGCTTGAACTCCACCCTCCATCTTTCTGCCCCTTACAGAGTGGGAGGCAGGGCTTGTGTCGGTTCCATTCTACCTGCTTCTGATCCCATGGGTGCCTGCCTCTCAGAGAGCACCGTAAGTTCCTCATGAGTGCTCCCCCGTCCTGGGCCTGACGCATAAAAACAATGGTTACGGTTACATCTACAGTTTAACAGAACTGTATCGACCGCTAACTTGCTTCTTTACTAGACCTTAGTATGGTTTTGTGTTTGTTCACTCGTGGCTTACTTCATAATTAGCCATCCCTGGCTTACTTCCTAATAAGCCGCCCCTAATTTGTTACGTTTTGGGTTAGTCTACACTTGGTTCATGTCAACAGAAGTACTTCACGCTCAACTCACCTATTTGTTCCATAGCTCAGTTGATCTTTTTTTTGTTGGTTTGATACTAATGTTTTCCGATGCACGAATAACCCTTCAACGCCCTCACGGTCGCAGTGGGTGCTGAAAAAGTGACCAGGACTCAGTTGCACACATTTTCTGAATTTAGGTCTTTTCCACGCTGGAAGTCTGTGAGTGGTAAAATGGATAAATAAAGGGTGGTTGACCCACACCGCAGCGTTGTATACAACAATAAAATGGACACACGGTAGCTGCCCTTGACAACATAGGTTGTCAGGATCTCAGGAACACAATGTTGAACAGAGGAAGGAAGTCAGATACAGAAGAACACACACGGTAACGATTCAGCGATGCATTCTTGCCTGGGAAAGGCATAAATGAGGTGAGCAAGGGTTAGTATGAGAGTCACCAGGACGGACCTGGGTGCCTCTGGGACACCAGCGATGTTCCATCTCTTGATCTGAAGGTAGTTAGGCATATGTTCGTTTTAGACTATTTTGTTAGGTCATGTATCTATGTGCTTTCGGTAACAGAGGGGGTTGGAGATCATTCCATCCTGGGTTGAGTGGGAATTTAGGCTTTACAGATTCCATTCCATTTGTCAAGGATAAGCTTCCTGATTTATCATTTTATGTTTACCTCTGACTTTGCCAATTAGGCTTAACCGAAATCCGTCCCACCGTCAGATAAATCTGAGGATGGATTTCAAAATCTTCGAGCTGCCGAGTCCTGCCAGGTATTTGCTAGACAATAGGCGTCGAGCTAGGGGAATGTGTCAGGCCCCTGAGAAACAGAACCAGTGGAATGTGTCCGTACCCGGAAAAGATTTATTCAGAAGGAGTTGGCTCACGTGATTATGGAGGCTGGAAAGTCCAAGACCTGCAGCAGGTTGAAGACCCATCTGAGTTTGAGTCTGGAGGCCACCTGCTGTAGAACCGAAAAGAAGATGAAGTTCACAGGCAGTGTGCTGGAGAATTCTTTCCTGCTCAAGGGAGGTCAGTTCTTGTCCTAATTAAGACCTTCAACTGATGCGGTGAGGCCCACTCACATTCTGGAGGACGATCTGCTTTACTCAAAGAAACCGCTTTAAATGTTAATCCCATCTTAAAAAAAAAAAAAATCCTCATAGAAACACCCAGAATAATGTCTGACAAATACCAGCACCCTCGCCCAGTGAAACTGATGAACACCATGAAATATCATAGTGGGTGTTACATGCTACCTGATTTACTCCTCACGTGGCCCCATGAGTTGGTTATTTCTGTTTTTAAAAAATTTTTTTTAGGTTTTATTTCTCTTTGAGAGCGAGAGAGACAGAGCATGAGCGGGGGAGGGGTAGAGAGAGAGGGAGACACAGAATCCAAAACAAGCAACAGGCTCCAGGCTCTGAGCTGTCAGCCCAGAGCCCGATGCGGGGCTCGAACTCGCAGACCGAGAGATCATGCCCTGAGTTGAAGTCAGACACTTAACCAGCTGAGCCACCCAAGGCGCCCCACGCTGGTTATTTCTAAGCCCACTTTGGACAGGGCATTTAAGTACCCTGTTTGGGCTGCACTGTGACACCACCAATTATGAGTGGTGAGCAAGTTTTTTTTTGTTTTGTTTTTGTTTTTGGTGTGAGACTCGATCCAGGAAAAATGTGAACGCTTACGGGCTGCGTGTTGTCAACCCAGAGGAAGATAACTCGATTGAATCTCATGGGGCAAAATGTATTTTGAACCATAACGATCCGACGTATTGATGGAAAATGGCCTCTGCTTTTTAGTCATAAAAATGTCATACCTGGGCATCCTTGAGAGGAAGCAGCTTTCTAGTATTTCTCCCTGTGAGGGAAACGAAGTGGGCTGTGTGGTACCTTCTGCACTCTGGTACTACCAGGGAGATGACCGAAGACAAGCGGGCTTCATTGTGGATAGCAGGGGAGACGCGGAGTATCAGGTATGTGGGCAGAAATTTCCAGGAGCTGGCTGAGGCTTCCGTGGCGGATGGCCCCGGCTCTTTATCACGTCTAATCTCACTTCAAAACTCAAGGCATGCCTTTCCCTAGAGGAAGCGCGTTATTAGCACAGCACTTAACTTTATCAACCTTGACCTGAATGCTCTTTGGAGGTTGCAAATGCAACGCACAAAGAAAGACGGCAGGAAGAAGGGGAGGGGGTGTGGGGAGAGTGTGAAGAAGGGAGAGACGAAAAGAGACCGGGGAGATGTTTTCCGAGGAAAATGGAAAAGAGAGTGGACGCTGGTTAAGGATGCCTGATTTTTGACAAAGGGACTGTGATGGGTTGATGGGGCCCAAGAGTGGTGATGATCAGGGGACAGGATGAGGAAAGCAGGACGATAAGGGTGTGCATGGTTCCCCCTGCAGAAGGAAGAAAGATGGCACCCCCAGAGACGGGGCTGGACAGTTTGGGGAGCCTAGCTGAGCTGGAGCAGTTTGGGGAGTGGGGGTAAGGGGGCAATGAACAACCATCCTGGTGTGTTAGAGAGCATGGGCTTGGGAATGGATTCTAGGGGCTCCTGGGGGGCTCAGTTGGTTAAGTGTCCGACTCTTGGTTTCAGCTCAGGTCATGGCCTCACGTCACAGTTCCTGAGTTCGGGTCCCACATCGGGCTCTGTGCTGACAGCACGGAGCCTGCTTGGGATCCTCTGTCTTCTCTCTCTCTCTGCCCCTCCCCCACTCATGCTGTCTCCATGTTTCTCAACATAAGTAAATAAATGTAAAAAGAAAAAAGGAATGGATTCTAAAAAAAAAAAAATCATTGGAAGTTCACCTTAAAATCATGTTACCACAAGGGCGCCTGGGTGGCTCAGTCCGTTAAGCGTCCAACTTCAGCTCAGGTCATGATCTTGTGGTCTGTGAGTTCGAGCCCCGCGTCGGGCTCTGGGCTGACAGCTCAGAGCCTGGAGCCTGTTGCCTGTTTTGGACTCTGTGTCTCCCTCTCTCTCTGCCCCTCCCCAACTCACATTCTGTCTGTCTCTCAAAAATAAATAAACAGTAAAAAACTTAAAGAAAATAATGTCACTGCAGCATGGCCATCGACATGAATGTCAATTTACGTTTATGTGATGCCATGTCACGAGATGTTGGTGAAAAAGAGGATTATTTATCCTTTTGCAACAGGTTGCAAGAAAATTAAATATGATAGTAAGTATGAAGTTCCATGCACAGAGCTGGCTCCTTTCTTTCATTCCTGTCTCATCTTGAGTGTTTGTAGCTTTGCCACTTTTCACAGTGTTAGTCACTGTTTTCGCGTCTGTAATTTTCTCTCTTGGGTAAGACAGAAGCTCCTGGAGGTAGGGGATGGGGCACAGCAGGGGGAGAGCAGAAAGAGAGGGGCTCGGGGGTCAGACAGAGGGTGAAATCACCGTGTGGACCCCCCCCCCCCGGGCACAGTATTGCCCTCTCTCGGAGCTCTGTTTCTTTCTTGCCTGCATAATGGGTTTCTAACACCTGCCCTGAAGGTCGTCTGAGTGTTAGGAAAAATGGACGTTCGATGCCTAAGCTGGATCTAAACCAATGATTGTCCCTGAGCTAAGCCCAGAGTAAATGTTCGGTAAGTAACCGTGCAACTGAACGCTGTGGGGCCCGGTCCCCAGGTGAGCTGCATTTCCAGCGTTTGCCAATGAAAATCCCCCTCGGGTTGCGTAAAGCCAAGAGCTGAACTTGTGAGTGGCCGGTCGTCCAACGGCCGAGCACCAGCACACAGGACCTCGGCACCAGCCTTCAGACCCTGTCCTCTGCCTGGGAGAGGCCCACGCGGTCCCCGAGTGGTCGCTGGAAGAGGGGACTCATCCCTAGGACAAGGCAGGCCTTGAATTAGCCGGCGTGACCCCTCCAGTCTGTGGAGTCGCAGAGATACTCCCCCCACCCTCTCTTCTTCTGACTCTGGAATGCCAAGATCTGGTAGAAAATTAAAACCCGCTCTGTGAGATTCCCCGGGGATGAAAGGGAGGAGATGTGGACGCTGTAATTCGTACCCACCAGGTGCTGGAGACAACAGTACCCGGCCTCTGATCCCAGCGCTGGGGACCCACGTGCTTCCCGGAAGTGGGCAGGTCAGGAGAACCTCGCTCCTTGGAGGCCCTCGGTTTAGCACGTGGTTGTATACACGTGCTATTTGCTTTTCTTTTACACGAGGGATTCTGGTCTTCTGAGTTAGTGAGTAAGCACCATTGGCCTTTTTATTATTTCCTATCTGGGCCCCTGCAACAGCCTTCCAAGTAGTTTGCTGCAGCTGCACCTGCCCTCGCACGATGCATCCACCTGGCCAGCGGGCTCCCTTCCAAAAGCAACGCTGATGATCTCAAGTCTCGCTCACCCGGCCCCCCTCTGCAGAGCCTTCGATGGCTTTGCGTTGCCCTCAGCACGGTCCCCGAGCCCTCTCC